>NW_008239292.1:379448-380836 GCF_000691975.1 Corvus brachyrhynchos | reverse complement strand
GGGTTCTCCGGTGCCCGCTCGCCTCCCGCGGGCCCGGCGGGTTTCCACGGCAACGGGGACGCCGCTGGGTTCCTGCGACCCCCGGCCCCGTGTGGAACCGCGGGAGCCCCGGCACCGCCCGCTGCCCTGCGTGGGGGCGAGCGTGGCACGTGTGTGTGTGTACATGTGTGTGTGTGCGTGTGCATGTGTGTGTGTGTGTGTGTGTGTACATGTCCGTGTGTGTGTGTGTGTGTGTGTGTCTGTGTGTGTACATGTGTGTGTGTACATGTGTGTGTGTGTGTGTACATGTGTGTGTGTGCGTGTACATGTGTGTGTGTGTACATGTCCGTGTGTGTCTGTGTGTGTGTCTCTGTGTGTGTGTGTGTGTGTGTGTGTACATGTGTGTGTGTACATGTGTGTGTCCGTGTGTGTGTCCGTGTGTGTCTGTGTGTGTCCATGTGTCCATGTGTGTGTCCATGTGTGTCTGTGTGTGTCCATGTGTCCGTGTGTGTCCGTGTGTGTGTCCGTGTGTGTCCATGTGTGAGCCCAGGCACAAGGGACAGTGCAGTTCCACCATCAGAGAAAAGTCTGCTCTCCCATGAGGTTACTGCTACCCGGTGATGAACACTCCTATTGCTAAAAGTCTAACAGGATAATTAATAAGCTAACAAACAAGCTGATTCTGTGCAATAGGATTGGTAGCAGTTGGGAGGATGGAGAGGCCTTTCTGAACACAAGCATTTTTCCAAGATTTTTAAGGTTTTCACTATGTGTTAAGACAATGATAAGCAGTGATTGTTGTGGGCTCTGTGCTTGTTTGCTTCCCACGCACCTGCCCTTGTTTTGGGACAGCCCTTGGATGCTCTTCTCTTCCCATGCCCTGGTGGAGCCCAGCTTTGCAGCCCTCTGGTCTCTGCTGCCTGCTGGGTGTGGCCATCCCACCGTGGGCTCTGGATCACAAGTGGAATTCCTCGTTTACTTGAGCTTGGTGGCAGCAAGCCTCTTCAGCACAGATGCTGTTTGGGCAGTGCAGAGTGACAGAGGTGGTAAATCACATCACTGCTATCTCCTTGTCCAGTAAGCACTCCCATAAATTCCTTAATTGTGTTTTTTGTACAGGGAATTACAGACAAACTGTAATTTTGACACAGAGCACCTGTCTCTGCCGCTGGGCTCAGGCTTTGGGCCACCTCCAGCCAGTGTTTGGCTCTTTCCAGCGGCACCACGCTGTGTTCAGGAGCCAAACAAGAATATTTGTTCCTGCATCATCACTTTCAAAGGTATTCCCATCACTCCACTGGGTATTTCCCTCCATTGGAGGGCTTTGGGGCTTTAAGGTAAAGTTCTCAGAGCTACAAGTTCCTGCTGTGTCTCTCCTGGCTCCTGGCCAGTCCTGCTTACTTGGCTGG
>NW_008239292.1:378837-379438 GCF_000691975.1 Corvus brachyrhynchos | reverse complement strand
TGTTTTAACTATTAATATCTGTATTTGTTTCTGATGTTTTGTCCTGTTCCTGGGGAAATCCCAGCCCTCCAAACACCAGGGGAAGCTGCCTTTATAGTCCAGGCAGTGCTTTTGCTTGGCCCATGGGACCTGGCCCTGGCAGATCCACCACCCACCTTACAGAGCCCCACTCCCATGCTCAGCTCATCAGCTTTCCATGGAATAAACCCTGGATTTCTGAAACCATCACAGCTCAGTTTTGCCCCTCTGGGGGTGAGGAGTGGGGAGCACTGGAATCCTCCTTTCCTGCTGCTGCCTGGTAAGATCCTTCCTCTGCAAACAGTGAGTTGGGGTGCACGTGTGGGAAATTTGGCTTTTGCAGACCCTGGAGGGATGAATTCTTTGGGATGCTGCAGGATACCTTAGCAGGGTGGGCGAGTGCCACGCGGAGAGAGCCCAAGGCCGTGTCCAAAGCCTGGAGCGAAGCCAATCTGCACACGCAGTTCATGGGAGAGAGGCTGGAAAAGCTAATTACGCCGGGGGGGTAATTGCACCCTCTGCCAGAAAGCGGAAGAGCCGCTCCCGGGGTCGGCGGTGTCGGATCGGGGGGGCTGCGGGCGGG
>NW_008239292.1:372961-378180 GCF_000691975.1 Corvus brachyrhynchos | reverse complement strand
CGAGGAGGCCTCTGCTGGCAGGAGCTGCCCCGGGGGGTGCGTATTTGGGAGCGTATTTCGGGGCTCACGCTCCCCGTTTGGGCTGTAATTCCCTCTTTGTTGTGTGCTGCAGTACATGCCGGAGGGCGGGCTGGACAGATCCATTTTATTAAGCTGATCAGAAAGAGCAGAGATGGAAGAAAAACCTGTTAGATCCCGACTCCCTTATCCCCCTTCGTTAATGCCTGCCAATTCCCGATGGTGTGTCTCCTACCGCCTCATCCAGCCTGGATTTAAGCCTTTCCAGCGATCGGTCTTTTCATCGCTTCCCTGGGGAGGCTGTTGCATGACTGTGAGATTTAATAACAACACAAATGCCCTGAGCTCTGACATAACCCTTACCAGCCAGGGATCTCCCAGGGCTTCACAAAGGAGGGCAGCTCTGTTTTCATCGAGGGGAGGGGGAGAAAAGGGAACAGAAAAAATGAAATTATTTACCCACTGCCACCCAAAATTAGCAGCAGACTTAGCAATCAAGCCCAGGTCTCCTGAGTCCCAGTCTAGTGCTGTAACTACTGTGTTTTGAGCCAGCCTGATCTGTCTAATCCCCTTGGATCACTTCAAACAAGCTAAGATACCTTGTAGATCATATTTATGATCAATTTTCTGCTGATTTTTTTCATGTTGTGGGTATCAGGTTTGAAAAAGACCTGATAATCCAGCCCTGAAAATTGGGCTTTGTCCACCAAAGATGTCGTGTGAGGGCTCTCACAGGGAAGACATCTGGTGCCTCAGCTGAGCTGTTGTGTGTTTAAGGTCAGGAGTAGCACATCTGCAGCATTATTAATGTAGATTACAAAATAATTGCAGGGCAGTCGACCAAGCTTAGTCTGAAACAGCCCCAGTGTTAATGTCCTTTTTGAATGGGAGCCCTGCAAGAAGTGAATTCCCATTTCCAAGGTGAGGGTCTGTCAGAACCAGGCTCCTGGGCTTTGCAAAGTGTCTGGATGCATCTTCATTCTTATACAGCTCAAAATCAGGTTCCTGACCCTTTCTGGTCAGCAAAAATCCCATGAGACTTTTCATTAGGAAAGGGAATTCCTCTCCAGGTTTCCTTCAGTGGCTGACTCCTGTGAGTCTTCAACTACCTCCCTGGTCCTGGAGGGTGATGGAGTTTTTCTTTTCCTTTTCTCCCACCCTCAGCTCTTGCAGGGTCTTGCCAGGCAGCTGCCATGTGCCCCCAAGACGTGTCTGCTTTTCTCTTCCCAGTTAAGTCATTTTTATCTGCCATCTGGGGATGGTGCAGTGCTTACCTCACTCTTAGCAAAAGCCCTGGGATGGAAAACATTAAATCTGGACAAAGGGATTATTGCAATATCAATGTTAAGCACACTTTAGACACATTTCCCACTCCTCTGGTGTGCCCATAACCCTCTCCATATGGCCAGCTTGGGGTTTTCAGTGACAAGGTGCCTCAGCATCCTCTGATGGGCCTCTCCAAGGGATTGCTTTTCCCAGCACACATTGCTCCACTGGAATCTTGTGGATTTCAGAGAACCAGATCCTGTGCTGGGCTCTATGGCACCTTGGATCCTAAAAGGGAGGATAGAAGTGAAGGCTGCAAATAGCCAGGGCAGCTCAAAAAGACTGATCTTTGGAGAGATTTAACTACCAATATGATTTTGGTGGTGTTTCTTGCTTACATATTCTGCATTTGGACAGCAAACAGCAGCTTTTGTAGGGCTTGTGTGGAGGCAGGGACCATGGAAAGGGGTTGTGCTGTGTTTCGGAGTGCCTGGACCTGTACTCACTCCTACTCCTGCTACGTCTGCGTCTGCAGGTGGTGAAACAGCAAAAGCTTTTTGTGGGGTCTGTCGGGGCTCAAGAGATGGGCTCATCCCATGGCATCAGATAATCCTTCAGGTTGGAAAAGTCCTCTAAGATCATAGCATCAAACCATTCCCCCAGCACTGCCAAGGCCACCACTAAACCATGTCCCCAAGTGCCACATCTCCACGACTTTTAAACCCCTCCAGGGGTGGGGACTCCACCATAGGAAATGCCAGTCCAAAGTCTGGTGAGTAACAGGTGATATTCCACAAGAGGAAATCAGCCAAGGTAACACTGACAGGTTGTGTTAGAGGAAGAAGGAAATTACAGGCAATTACAGGTCCATTACCTGGAGTACCAGGAAAGGTTGGTTTCTAGAACAGGCTCTGGAAGAGTAATCAAAGTCTTGGTGTTGGGAAGCAGAATAAAATGCTGGGTGGTTTTAACACAGATCACATCACGTTGGCTCAGTGTCTTCCTTGGATTTGATAAATGACTTCTGAAACAACAGAGCCTCGTGATGCAGTGCCCCAAGGAAATGATTATTTTAGGTGGAGACAGGAAAAAGCACAGGGAAAAGAGAGCAAAATGGAAGGAGGACACTTGGATTCTTCCACAAGGAGGGATGTAAGGACACATCAGGCCAGAGGTTTTCAGGGGTGCTGGAGTTTTGTTTCAGAATACCAAGGTCTGAGATCTCCCAGGTGTGGAGCTGCCAGACCAGCTCACCTGTTTGCATCGGGCCACCACGGTGGCTGTGGCAACAGAGAATCCACCATATGAGAACAGGTTAAAAGGAATCTGCTTCTCCTGCTAGAAAAAGACTGATCAGGAATGTGGTTGCTCTTCATGAATCCCACTGAGAGGCAAATATATGGGAGAAGAACTAACGTCTCGTGGTAAATGGATATACATTTGTGTAGGAAACCAGGAGGTGATGTTTCCAGGTGGAGCATCGTCTATGGAAGAGATTAGGGAAGAGCTGGCAAGGGGAGGGAAGGACCATGAGCTGCTGTTTGCCTGTTGTGCTTGTTTGCCCCAGGTTTATGTTGCACCTCGGTGGTGCCGTTCTGCAGAGCTTCCAGGGTTTCTCCCGGTGAAGCGCTTTTGTCTAATGTCCAGCCTGAACCTCTCAACCTGCCATTTTCTTCTGGCACTACTGAGAATTTGTCTCTGCTTGGAAAAGTCTCTTCTCATCCTCCCAGCAGGATTTCTGCTCTGCTTCTCTGCTCTATCTGAGCTGCCAGTAAGACAAGAGATTCCAGGGAGCAGAGATCCCCTTCAGATCATGATTTTAAATGGATGCCATTAAACACAGCCACAATCCCAGGACTGGGCAGCCTCAGTTACTGCTTCTGGAAAGCCGATGAATCCCAGGACCATCCTTCTGGTCCATGGGCCCCCTCACTGAGAGGAAGGGGCAGGGACTGGGAGCAGCCCTGTCCCCCAGGCCCTGGTGCTTCCAGGGCCGTGCACCTCCTCCTCAGGGGAGGCAGGGATGAAGGTGGGAGAGGGGAGTGGGTGGGCAGGGGCTTCCCTCGGGCTCCCCCTCGCTCCTGCGGGTCTCCCATTGTTGCTCTGACAAAGGCAGCCCTGTTCCTCCCCACAACTGTTCCTTGTCAGCATCCCTCAGCATTTCGGCTGCAGATTTCCTGCCCACTGGCAGCCTTTCAAGAGGCAGAACGTGGATGGAAAGGGGATTAGTGGAGCAGTGGTGGAAGGTGGCTCCCGGCTGTGGGGTGCAGGCAGGGTCAGGTCCACTCCCCAGGAATCTGATGGGCAGGGCAGGAGTGTCCCCAGAAGTGTCCGGATGCTCCTCCCTGGAGCCCTCCCCACTGTGCCAAGCCAGCAGGGACCTGCCCTGGGTCCCCAGTACCAATGAGGTCAAGTGGTTGGCTCAGAGCCATACAAGAGCCAAGACCTGAAGGGATTCCATGCCTAAAGTGGGAGCTGTGGCCCCTGGGCTCAATCCATCATCCCTTTCCTGGCACTGCTGTGCCTGGTTCTGGACTGGCCTGTTTGATGCTGGTTTTGCAGCACACTTTGTTTCATGGTGTGGGTCAACTGTGAGACCCCAAGACTGCAGAAACTGAGCCTTGGGAGCTGGGTGATTCCCAGGCTCAGGAGACATGCTCTTCCAGCTCCTGTTCACCTCCTCCCTGCACTGGCCAGCTGAGAGGGATTGATGGCCATGGAGCTGGAGGGTCGGCACTGTCCTGTGTGTGGGTTTCACTGATCCTGCACAGGATCTCGGGGATATCCATCCCCACAGCCATCAGCTCAGCCCATGATTTCCTGGGGGAAAGGCCTGACAGCCTCTCTGAGGTGTCTCCCCTGCTTGTGCCTCGCCATGTTCTGGGGACACTCCATGTCCTCTGAGGACGGAGGAGGAAGGGGGCCCAGATCCCCCACGCTGTGCTTTGCCTTTGGGAAAACCTCCTGCAATGGAGCAGTGATCCCTGCTGTAAACAAACCTTTCCCAGGGCTGCTAATGGGAACCATATGGCAGAGAGGGGCCTCTCGCCCTCCCAGTCACGCTCCTTTCCTGCTTCCCTGTGCCGGAAGCCCACCGGCTTTCGGGGAGCCCCGCGGCCAGCGCCGGGCTGGGGCCTGCTGGGAACGGGCTGGATCAGCACTGGGGGAGCCCTGGTGGCCCCTATGGAGAGGGGAAGGGGGAAAGGCTCCCTGCACCCGTCCTGGCTGCGGGAAACGTGATCCTTCAGAGGCAGGGGATTGGGGAATTGCCTTGAGGGGCCACCCCAGATGTTCCCTCTCCCTCCATCTGCCCCAGGGTCAGGCAGGGCAGTGAGAGGGGATGCGGGAGGCTGTTAGGGAAAAGGTCTGTGACCAAGCAACGTTGCCTTCCTCCCCTCAAACTGCTTGGAGCCCTCAGTCACTACGAAGGGCAGGATGAAGAGAGGCTGGAAGGCAAAGGGGTTCTCACCTTGTCCTGAGCCAAACACCTGAAACTGCTGGCACGACCAGGACAGGAGAGTCCTCCCTCCTGCTCTTCCCAGGCTGTGTAAGTGGCTAACGGCTTTAGGGAACAGAGGTTTGGAACAGTCGGATGCAGCAGTGATGGTGCCAGTCTCCCTGTGGGGCATGGCCTCGCCTTTCTGGCTTTGTCACTGGTGCCCACTGCACCCCTCAAAGCCAGCGAGCCCCGAGGCTGCCCGAGCCCTTGTGAAGCCTTTGTAACATCAGTGTGGCAGCGTGTCCTTAGGCACTGCCCGTGTCACTGCATTCCTCCTCTCTTGGAGTGTTGGCTGCCCTGGGCTCCAGTCCCAACCTGTGCTTCTGGGAAGAGCGATGACAGCAGCTGAGAGCCCCCAAGAAACCCTCCTGCAGTTTCTCACTTGTTCTGGTTCCCTTATCGCCTCAGCACACCCTTCCCCTTTGAGCTTTCTGCT
>NW_008239292.1:329238-372846 GCF_000691975.1 Corvus brachyrhynchos | reverse complement strand
GGCGGGGGGCTGCCAGAGGGTATGTGCATGGTGGGCAGAGGGATGTGGAGAGGAAGGGGCTGGATGGAAAAAAACCAGCCATGGGGTGGGATCAGTGGGCTGGAATTGAAGGGAAAGGGGTTTGGGGGCATGAGAAGCAAAGAAACAAATAGTAGGTGGAAGTAATCATGTGCTTATCAGAGAACCCCTGAATGGTTTGGGTTGAAGGGACCTTAAAGATCATCTCGTTCCAACTCCCTGCCATGGGCAGGGACACCTTCCACTATCCCAGGTTATGGGGGAGGGCAAGAGGGGGGTGATGGAAAAACGGAGGGAAAGAAGGTGGCTGGAGTAGGGGAGGAAGATGAGCTGTGAGGGAAGGGAAGCTGCGGGAGGACAAGCGTTTGTAACAGGCTGGGGTGAAGGTGAAAAGCAGGTGAAAAGGGGGAGGGTTGTGTATCTGCGTTAGAGGCATGTGTGGGGTGGGGACACCCAAGTTTTCTGGGCCCCTCGTGTTCCCTGCAGGGTCTGTGCTGGGCTGTAGGACCCAACAGACCCCAGAGACACGAAGAGAAGGTCTTGTCCCAGGGAATGGGGGGCAGGGAGGGGCTGTGGCATTGGGCTCTGGCCCCCAGCAGATGCTGAGTTCGGCAGCAGCTGCCTGCAAGTGAGCTCGGAGAGCAGGAAATAACAACCCAACCGCAGAGAGACGGGAAATGATTTTGGTAGAACAGGGGGCTGGGGCTCAGCTGAGGCTGTGAAATGTTTGCAACCAGGGTTGTGCAGCCCCAGGGCTCACCCACCCGTGCCCAGGGCCTGGGGCAGAAGTCTTTCAATTCTGAAAGCAGCCACGAATTTTGGGCGCTTTGCTGGGTGTGACGCAAGCCTGGTGTCAGCTGCTGGGGGTTGGCAGCCAAAGAGGCCCCCAAAACCCAGGACATGTTTGCAAATGTCCCTGTGAGATGGGCACTGAGGAGATGCCCCTTCCCCAAGCACTCCACCCTGACACATTTCTGCCCTGGGGCCTCTACCCCAGTCCTCAGGCAGCAGGAAGGTTTTTGGGGTGACAATATGAGGCCAAGGGGGTTCACTGGGACAGGAAAGCAGCCCCAGGCAGAGGGGGATGCTGGTTTTCCAGCCCCCAGCTCATCCCCATCATTACAGAGCCACCCCTTCACCCTCCTTTTTGCTGCTCTGCTCCTCCCTTGGCAGCATTCACTCAACCCCACAGTTCTGTCCTGTGTATTCAAACCAGGGCTCATCTTTCACGGGTGTTCTGAAGGTAAAGTGCGGTGGGGAAAACCCCTGGAGGAGCTGTCAGTGCCTTTTTAGCTCTTTTTTACCAAAAGGGGTGATTTGCAATGTGGGTGGTTTTTCCCCTGTGCTGGTCCCAGCCCTGTCAGCCTCGTCCTCCCGGGCACTCAGCACATCACACCGGGCCACAGCTCACGGGGCTCAGCCTGAGGGAGACGTGGGCTCCTCGAGAAGACAAAGTCCCCATCACTTGCTCTGCTGAGCTGTGATCGGTGCGAGTTTTCTGGGCTAAAATTAGACTAAAATCACAGTCCTTCCTCCAGCAACACCAGTCCTTTAGTGGCTGCATTACTGAAACGCGGGGTGCTGATTTTGCTGCCTTGGCTTGGGGTCAGCCTTGCTGCCAGTGGCGTGACCATGTGCCAGCAGGTGCTTCCATGCGTGGCTTTGGAGTAGAAACCATCACATCACCTCCCGGGTACTCAGAGCCCCAAACTCTCCAGCTGCTGTCACAGTATTCCAGACCTGCACCTCCTGACCATCAGTCCAGTTTCGTGTCCCTCAATCTCTCGGCTCCCTTGGGAAGCCCCCAGGCCAGAGAGGCTGATCTGACCCTGCGGAGGAAGCTTTGAGCTCCTGCAGAGCTGCTGGGCTTGGGTGATGAAACCAGCCCTACTCCTGATGACATTTCCTTTCCAGGTGTTGCAAGACGTTTGTCTTAGACATCTCTGCAGAAATATCGACCCACGGACTTCAAGCTCAGGATTAAACAGACGGAGAAGGGAAAGGAACCATGTTCCAGGCCACGGGAGCCGCCAGCCCACCCCCAGCTCATGTACGTGGCATCCTGTGGTTTGTATGGGAATTTCAGCTGGGTTTTGGTTCTCAGGGAGGGAGGGTTGTGTACAGAAGCTGTGTTCCCGACCTGACATTTTGGGGTGATCAAAGGCACAGTCACTGCTACTCAAACAACGGGACTGGGGACAGGAATGTTCCAGCAGAAGGTGCTGTTTGCTGAGCACACTGAACGCCAGCTCAGGCTCTGGCCCATGCAGAGCTCTCATCCCGCGCTGTCTTGAGTTGCGTCTGTTTGTTTGTGTTTCCATGGCTTTCCGTGATCACAATTGAGAGCTTTCGAGCTGCTTAGGACTGGAGTGATTGGAGATGGAAAAACATAAAGGCTCAGGAACATCTCCTGCTGGGACAGGATACGGCCCTTCCCCGAGGGAAGATCTATCAGATATGGAATAGATCGTGGCCTGATCGGGGCCAGGAGGCTGCCGAGAAGTGACGAGCAGCCCTGGATTGCCGTAGCCTTGGGAACGGACGCAATCCCAGCTCCAGAGAGGCAGCATTTTCCTTAGCTCTGGTCAGCTGAGCCTGGAAACAGCATATTAAATCCTAACCCCAGGAGAGCACCTGCAGTTGTTCTACCAGTGCCAAGGGATGCAACTGGTTTTACACGGCTGGAGCCTCCTCACTGCCCATGTCCCCCTGTTGACTTTGGCTCCTGCTCACAGCCTCATGGGAGTGAGAGGAAAATCACGTCCCTGACCTCAGTCAGTGAGAGCAGCTGGGAAACGTCTGAGGAGGCAGCTCGGCAAGGGGAGAGTTTCCTGTGCGCCTCTTAGGCAAACTGTTTCCAAAAATACAGAGGAGAAACGATGGGGAAGGACAAGGCAGAAGGAGCAGAGGGTGGGGGATCAGCCTGGGGCAGAGAGCGGCAGTGCTGGGCAGGCAGGGCCAAACTGCAGCCAGACAAGGACAGCAGGGTGACGTCCTGGGGTGACATCCTGGGGTCACACTGTCCCAGCCTTGGGAACAAGGAGTGAGGAAGATGAGCCAGCCCTGACTGGTCACCTTGCTGGAGTGCGATTGCCCCTTGGATCCCAACTTTGGGAAGGAGGGAGCATTTCTGCCAGTGCCAAGGAGGGTGAAACTCTTTGGGGTGGCTGCCGGGGATGCAGCGGGTGCTTGTGCAGGTGCCTTGGGGAGGGTGCAGGATGTGGAGCAGGTCAGGGAGGAGCAGGTTTTTGCCAGGGGCTTGTGCCAAGCTCTCATTTGGATTTCTCTTTCCTTTTTTTTGTCCTTTTTAGGAGGCCAAGAACAGCTCAGGAGGCAGCACAGTGCAGCGCTCCAAGGTACCTTTGGTTTTTCCACATCATCCCAGAATGGCCTGGGTTGGAAGGGACCTTAAATCTCATCCAGTGCCACCCCCTACCATGGGCAGGGACACCTTCCACTGTCCCAGGATGCTCCAAGCCCCGTGGAACCTGGCCTTGGACACTTCCAGGGATGGGGCAGCCACAGCTTCTCTGGGCAGCCTGTGCCAGGGCCTCATCCTTCTGATTCATGGCAAGGGTGGAAGGGCCAAAAGCCCAAGGGCCAAGCTCCAATCCAGCCCAGCATCAGTGGAGGGGGAGGGAGATGGGGCTGCTTCCTGCTCCCCAGTGCTCCAGTGAATGGCGGGCAGGGAAGAGGGCAGTGCAGGGATCCGGGGTGTCCCAAACGCCTTCCTCATTCTCTGTCTCCCTTTGCTCTACCCTTGGCCAGTCCTTCAGCCTGAAGGCACAGGTGAAGGAGATGTGCACTGCCTGCCAGAAAACCGTGTATCCCATGGAGCGGCTGGTGGCCGACAAATTTGTCTTCCACAACTCCTGCTTCTGCTGCAAGCACTGCCACACCAAGCTCAGGTGAGCCAGGCTGGAGGCTGTGGTGGGACAGGTGTCACTGCAGCTCTGCCAAGACCCTCCCACACAGAGCACCCAGCCCCTATCACAGCCCCTCGCTTGGCCAGTAGCCAGAGCCCCCCAGCCCACCCATCACAGCAACACAAAGGTTTATCTCCACACCTGGGCCCAAGTCTTAGCTAAATCCCACCTGCTATGGAAGGAGAGATGTTTCCCCCTGGGAGCAGCCTCAGGGGAACAGGGAGCTGAGCCAGAACCTCCTACTAGAGGACACAGAGCTGAGGCTGAGCTCCCCGGGGACCTCCCCATCTCAAATTACAGCAGCCCCCAACAGCCTCTGCTGGTGGGAGGGGGCTGCTGGCCCTAAGGGTCCCCTCCTGCATGTTCCCTCCTCTGCTGTCCCGATGCCCCCAGGCCCCCCACACTTCCCCCAGGCTGCAGCGAAGTCTCCCTGCCCAGCTAACCCTGCCCTCCCTCCCCAGCCTGGGCAGCTACGCCGCGCTCCACGGGGAATTCTACTGCAAGCCCCACTTCCAGCAGCTCTTCAAGAGTAAAGGCAACTACGACGAAGGCTTTGGGCGCAAGCAGCACAAGGAGCTGTGGGTGCACAAGGAGGTGGAGAGCGGGACCAAGTCGGCGTGAGCGGGGCCAGCCCCCGCTCCTGGAGCCCAGCTGAGCCGGGCGCTAACTGAGCTGATGTAAAGCAGGACCTGTGGGAGGGGAGGGAAGGGGGGGGTAGCCCACCCCTCTTTGGAGGGTGCTCAGAGGGGTCCTGCAGGCCGTAAGGACAGGGCAGAGGTGACCAGGGCGCAGCCCCCAGACCTGAAGCCCTCTCTCTGCAGGCCCCTCTCCCCAGTGAGATCAGAGCAGAAGCAATTGCCCCCCACGGGACCCCCAGCCCCGTTGATCCATTTCAGGCCTGTCACCATGGAAAAGGAGATGAGCTGGGGGCTTAACCAGCTTGTGAGTCACAGCAGAGCTCCCAGCTCCCGCCACACCAACCCTGCATTGCTGGGGCTCTGGAAAAGGAGGGTCCTTGGTTTACATCAGCTCAGTTCAGCTGGGATGGTTCAGCCTTAAGGATGTTGCCCTGCCACTGTTTAACAGTGTCTCTTTTTTATATTTGCCTTCGACTGGTACGTTCTGCGCCGGAGCCTCGCGGCAGCTTCGCGCGTGACACATGCGCTCCTTTATTTTTGTAATACAAGGTTTCCGAGCCTTCCCTGTCTTGTCCTGTGTTCCCAGGGGCCTGGGGAGGTGGGAGCAGTGGTCAGCTCTTTCTCTTACTGCCCAGGTACTGTGGAAAGAGCCTCTGTCCATGCAGGATCAAGGAAGTATTCCTGGATACCTGTATGTAATGTTATGAGTGAGGCTGGGAGGGGAGGGGATGGAGGGAAGGGGAAAAGGGACGCCCGGCCCCTCCAGAGGGATCCTGCAGGCCATGAGGACTGGGCAGAGGTGACCAGGGTGCAGGCCCCTGACCAGAAGCCCCTCTGGGGCCCCCAATTTTTTGGGACCCGAACCAGGATTTCAAATTCCACATCAGTGTTGCCCTGCGAGCTGCACAGCCCAGCTGGAACCTTCCACCAGCTGCCGAATGGAGCCCAGACCACCCTCAAAGGGAATTCACTGGCCTGTGGATCCCCCAGGATTAAATCCACCCCTTTGCTCTGATACGTCTCACTCTCTCCCCTCCGCAGCAGTGGCCATCGTGCCCTGTCCCTGCCTCAGTGACTCTGCTGGGGCAGGATGGGCATCAGTGCTGGGCTGGCTGGTGCCACACAGGTCTGGCTTGGGTCCACCCCATATCCAATGCCCTGGTTTGGACAGCACAGTCCATACAAATTAATGATCCCAGCAAGCCCTGCCAGGCTGCAGAGACAAATGCAGGAAAACCAGGGAAAGTGGGTGAGTCTGGTTTTAATTATTACTTACCTCTTTCCTCCACACACACTTTGCACAGCTGTGCTCAGGAACCCCATGTCTTTCAAATTCTACAGGAACTGAGCTTTTCTGAGCCTCTACATAGAGCAACAGGCCGTGATAGCAACAGAAAGAGCCCCTGTTCCATCCCTGACTGATACCATCAGCTCTGCTGAGCACATCCTGTCTGGGAGAACCCAGACACAGCCATGGAAACAGGAGATAAAGATGGAAGAGGGAGAAAGATGGGGATGGGTAGTCCAGAGGAGGAAGAGATGGCACAAATAGAGATGTGCTATTAACCCTGGTCTCTGTGGTGCTCCCCCTGCTCAGCACAGCCCTTCGGGGCCTCAGGGTGTGCAGCCACAGCCAGTCAGCAGCTCCACAGCGGAGATGTCTCACGGTCACAGTGACATCTGATTTTGGGGACAGCACCTGCTGGATGACCAGAGGAGCCTGATGTTGGCCAAGTTATTTCTCCTTTTTACTGAAGGGCTTTTAAAGGGGCTCCTGGGTGGGGATGGCCTGGGGACACAGCCACCACCAGGGACTGCACACAGACCCTGGCAAGGGTCCCAGGGGGATTCAGCCTCACCAAGAGCTTTGACTGTCCCCACCACGCAGGTGCTGCCAATCCCCTTCACACCAACATGCAGGTGGCAGATTTACATCCTAAAAAAAGCCACCCCTGAGCAGCCCTTGCCAAGGGGCTCGTGATGCTGCAGGCTTGGGGCCCCTTCCCCGGCCCCTTCCTTCCTCAGAATGCTCAGAAAATGAAAGCGGAGCCCTTGGTTCTGCTTCCTGCCTCTCGCTGGCCTCACTTCCCGATTCCCTCAGCTCCCAGGCTGCTGCACAGCGAGATGAGCAGCATTTTAACAATACCAGATGATTTTGGGGGTAGGGAAGTGTGAAACCCCCAGGTTTTAAAGGCTGGGTTTTCAGTTAGAAAGAGACCATTAACCCAGAAAAGTAATGAAATTGTATCTTTCCTTCCCTCCTCCAAATTGAAATTTGAGATTTTATCTAAAGGCCATTCTCCACCCATCCTTCCCTGGGTCCTGTCCCTGGTCACGAAAGCAGAGATTGGAGCTGCCCCTCGGGAGGAGCTGTGGCCCCTGGTGAGGTCTGACCTCAGTCTACTCCAGCTGAACAAGCCAAGAGCTACGGGCACAGAAGGTGTCAGAGAATTCTGCAGCATCTGGCAAGAGAAGCAGGAGCTGGGAGATCAGTTCTGCCTGCAACCCTCTCGAGGATGCTGCACAGCTTGCATTTGGTTGTGATGAACTATTTTGGCTCCTTGTTGGGGGCACAGTGAAAGCAATACAGCAGCAGCTCCACGGGAGGATATTGCCAGCAGAGGAGCCAGAGAAGCAGCACAAGCTGCAGCCACAGCCGGGGATGCCACAGCTCCCGGGGGTTCCTGGTGGATGCAGCAAGAGCTTGAGGGCAGTGGCAGCACAAGAACAATCCCTGACTTGGAGCAGAGCACGGAAAACAGCCCAGAGCCACCTGCAATTCCTCCTCTCGGAGGGCAGAGCTGCTCTTGCCACCCAAGAAACAAATGACTGATGATCAACACCCTGCATATCACACCCCCCACACCTTCCTTTTGTGCTTCCACACGAGCACGGGGCTCAGCACCAACCTGCCCTCCAGCCCAGGGAAGGACATTTTCCAGAACATAAGAATCCAAGCCAGTCATGTAACAAAAGCTGTTTGGGGAAAAAGAAAAATCAGTATGAATCCATATAAATCCATACACATCCATACCATCCAGATGTCCAGTTCTGGATGAGATAGCACCAGGCAGAGCTCAGCTGCAGAACCAGTGACATGAGAGCAGATTGCTGGATATAAGCAATACACCCACACCTGAGCAGTATGAAATCCAGAGGACACTGCTCCTGGTTCACACTTTACTACCCCAAAAGAGCCACAGCCGTACAGCCAACCTCTGTAGAGATCTTTGTATTTTATTTGCTTCAGAAGTGGATTTAGAGAGGAAATGTACCTTAAGTCCCCTGCCCCTGGGCCATAAAACACTCATAGCACAAATTACCAGAAATAAAAAGACAATTGAGGGTCTTTGCTGCATTTCTTTTGTGCTTTAGTCAGTGTTTTGGGGCTGATAATTTCTACCTCCAAGGCTCCAAACATTTTCTTCTCCCAGCCCCTGCTCAACCACCACACTACAGGTGAGATTCTTGCAGTGTCCTGTGCAGGGCTGGGAACTGGACTGGATGTTCCTTGTGGGTCTGTGGGGACGACTCCAGTTAGGAATACACACTCTGTATTTATGGAAAGCAGAATTACTACGGAGCCACTTTCTTTTGAGAGGGGTGACCAGGAGGAGAGTCCAGGAGAAACCTGACCATCAGACAAGGCCAAGATGAGAATCTCAAGCAAATATCCCACTGAACACACCGAGGGGAAAGGAGAAGAAAGGCATCAGCTTTGGGATGCATCACCCTCAAAGTGAAGGTAACAGAGAGTTCCCAGGTTCCTCCTTTGGCAAGGGCAGGATCTGTGGGTTCTAGCACACAAGGGGGTGTTGGGAAGCAGCTGGAGGTGCTTTATTCTGGTTCCACAAGACATTTTTGTTCTGAGACAGCTGCACTTGATGGTTCTTATCTGTGCTAGCACAGCCCCAGGAGTCACACACATGCTTGGTTCTGTGCAGGGTTTCTATTGGATCAGCTGGTCAACCCCCCTCTTCTGATCTGTTCACATTTTACACTGACAAATATTTCAGTGTTTCACTGACAGCAGCTACATCCTGGGAAAAGGCAACTGGAGGCTGCTTGTGGTGAGCGCAGAGTGGCACCCAAACACTGATTAAGTGACAGTGACACCGGAGAGAGAAGCTGCACGAAGAGGAAAAAATCCGCCTTTCAGCAAGGAGAACAGATGAATTTTATAGCAGCACTATTTCTGTCTGTTCCTAACACAGCATGCTGGAAAAAAAAATAAAGCCTGAAAGTATCTGTAGATGTGGTTACCCATTGTCTTGTCCTACTCAGGGACAGCAAAGCTTGTTCTGCCCCAAATCACTGCTACAGTCAATGCAAGACCATCCAGATTGCTCCAGTTCAGCTGGGAAGCTCCATTTCTGGAAGGGAGCTCATGGTATCTTCCACTTGTCTGAAATCCAGAGGCTTTCCTTCTCCAAATTTTTGCTTTTTAAAAGGACAACCACCAAACCAGGCTTTCATATAAATGATAATTTTATTGTAAATAAAATGATACATTGGCCTGGCTTTGCACTGCAAGCCCCCGGTCTGTAAATAGAGACTACTGGGTCAAGGTCTTCTGCACAATTCAGGTTAAAGCCCTTTCTCCCCGCTTTGCATCACTTATGGTGATAACAAAACCCTTTTCTTCCTTTTTGAACTGCTCCTGGCACACCTACCTTTTCCCTCTTGGTCAGTCTATGTTGGTAACTGGTGGCAATGGGAACTCTTTGGAGCAGCTTCAAGTCCTGTGGAATATTATTCCAAATTAGGGGAAAAAACCCCACTCCACAAACCCCACCCAAATGGATGCAACCTAACTGCCACTAGAATGGGCAAAGATGGGATTTTCTGGAGAACAGGCAAATAACCTGGAATGCACAGAATCGTCACACCAAGACCAAAATGTCACTACTTTGTTTCCTAACTACCTCAGGGACAGCCAAATTCCCCCAAGTCCCTCTCCAATGGGAATCTTGGACATTTTTCTGATTAGCTTTAACTGTTTCCCAATACTGGGACTATGATTAGAAATTCTTTGTCAAACAGGATATTCTCCATTTCTACAGCACCTTCCATCAGGGATCCCAATACTCAATATTCCCTATATATCCCTCACTGGAAGGAATAGGAGGAAACCCAACATGACAATTGGAATCGACACAATAGCTTATTGTCAGCCTGGCACTCCTCCTCCACTCTCCCCTAAATGAGTTTATACCCAGTTTTTTCCTAGTCTGCCAGGATAAAGAGGCCAGACATAATTTAATTCTGAGGTATAATTACATTTCTGTCCACTTGAAACTCTTTTGCTGCCAGGGCTGTTAAAAGCCCATGGTATCAATGTCAGCCCCAAGTTATTCATTGGAGCAGTGGACTCAGGAATCCAGATCTTCCTTTTCCGTAATCAAGAGGGCTGTGAGGAAACAAAGAGGCATTTTGGCTTGGCTCTACTCATTATAAACCATCAGCAAATTCTCTGCAAAACCAGCTGCTTTTTTTCCTTTTTAAATTCATAAAGGCGTCAAATTTATTTCCCCACCTCCCCCCACCCTGTAACAGTCGATATATATAAAAATCACCAAATATGATCTTTTACGATATAAATAAAAAAAAAAAGTATGAGGCATCACCGTTTACATGATGTAAAAAGAGCTAAAAAAGAGCGATATAAACTACATTCATAAAAGTGCATCTCCAAACATACAGGTAATGCTTTGGCTTGTTCCTGTGCCGAACGCGTGGCGCTGGGGCGGCTGCCGGACGTGCCCGTCCAAGCTGGCCCCGTGTTCTCTGTCACTGTACAGCTGTTATTTACCCCCATTACAGCCTGGAATGCAGGGACTTGCACAGAGGAGGCACATCCAGCACAGGGAAGGGCCGAGGGCTCCAGGGACAGGACCGAGCCCATCAGTCCTGGGTGCTCTTGCTCTGCTCTGGAACCGCCTCCAGTGCTGCAGGTGAGGTAAAAGCCACGAGGTCCTGAGGATTGAGTTGCTTTGACACATCAGAAGTTATGCTGTTTCCTCATGCCCTGTTCTCTCCCGGATCACAGCGTGTGGGACAGCAAGAGAAAGATCACGGGAGAAGGTCTGGATTTGGTGAGGACAAGCCAAGGACAGAGGGAAACCCCCGCAGACGTCACCGTGCTCCTGACCCCTGCAAGTGATGGGTAGTGGATGAAGACTCTAATCTTTGGTATATTTAGGTTGCAAGGCTTGAAGAGCTGGGCCCCCAGCTGTGCTGACCCCCCTACTTTTGTCATCCAGACTCCAGGGATGATCCCACATTCCCAGCAAAGTGGTGTGAAAAGCTCCCTAACTCCGAGCGGGAGCATCACACCCTCGCTTCCCCTCATGGCAACAGGGAAGTGCATGCCAGAAGTCAGGCCAAGGGTCTGGACAATCTGGAATTGAGTTCCTGGTGGGGAAAAGATCAACAGAAGTGCTCCCACTAGAATTAAATAAATTATGGAACAAAGGCTTTCATAAAAGGGATCCCCTAAGTGCCCACAACTGGAGTAGTGCAGGGAGCACTGGAAAGGAAACCAACACCAGCTTTTACTGGTTACACTTTGCTCTGGGTTTGGCACAGAAAAAACACTTCATATTGTCAAAGCTTTTCAGGACTTTTTGTTGGTTGGGGCTTTTAGGGTTTTTTTTCCTCTTTTAATTCAACACAGTATTTTTCATGTGTTCAAGGAGATTGGTTTCATTAAAACTTGCTTTATCACTTAAAAACTTAATTTTATTGCATTATGAAACAATTTTCAAATTTTTATGGGGGAGAAGAGTGGAGGTGTGTGGAACCTTCCAATACAAGAGCAGAACACCTTCAGTGTTGCCCTATAAAGCAATATTTTAGTTAAGTAACACTTGCTTTTCTTAGTTTCACTTCTCAGAGATAACTTACAACCACTCCATGAATCCCCAGCACTTAAAAACTGCTGGTCTTTCATGAGTGAAATAAAGATTATCAGTGCCCAAATCAGCATAAAGGATTTGAGGCCATCAGGACCTCAGTTCTCAGATTTGTGATATCTTTGAAGTGCACAATCACTGGGATAGATTTTCCTGGTACCTGCATGGGGATCTCCAGGTAATTTTAGATATTTGCTCCCATTTCAAATGTTTTCCCTGGTTCCCTGTTTGACTTGACTCCCACAAAAGCTCATTTAAGTTAGGTGATAACATTTTTATGGAACTCTTAAATGACCACTTACACACCTGTGAAACCAACAACACACAGCGAAGGGTTGAGCTTGATTCCAGCTTCCTGTGCACAACAAGAATGAGTGTCCAGGTAATTCTCCCCAAGAAACCCTCAATTTTCCATTAGGCCATGTGCTCAAAGAAACTCCGAAGTAAATTCCTGGGCACCAGATGGACTATCTTTGGTTAAAAGGATGGTAAAAAGTTACCAGCCAAAGAGATGCAGGAGGAAGCTGAATTCTGCAGAATTCCCTTCCAGAGGGGTTTTGTTTGGACCCAGCAGCCCCAGAGAGAAGAAGCAGGAGCACAGACTTGTTTGGTACGACGCAAACTGACAGACACTGTCTTAATGCTGGGACAGATCAAATCTTGGAAATTAGCTCCGGATTTTCCAACATCATTGGGAGAGCTCTTTCCTCAGGCCCTGGAGTGATTGCATTCTGCTGAAACTTGTATGATTATCCCGACATTTAGCTGGAAAGACCTCCCTCACCCCCAGCCCCAAATCCACGGGTTCATTATAAAATAACACTATTCACATACTTTTGAATCAATATTTTCTGAACACCTTCAGATGCTGAATACTCAAGAAGAAAAATATACCACACTATAGCGAGCGCATGCTCCATGACACATGGCTTTTTGCTGGATTCAGGTACTGGACACGCCTCTGGAGCCCCAGCAGGGGAAAACCAGGAACTCCCCCAGACAGAGCTGGTCTGGAGGCTGGTGCATGTTTCTGTTTTGCTGAAGAGTGGAGCTCTTCCAGTTCCCACTTGGGTTCAGATTTTCTCCTATGTTCAACCAGTGAGATGCTTGTTAGATTCCCATTCCTGGGCCTGCAGAAAACACGCAGCCAGCTGCAATGTCACATCCAGGTAACTTGGGGCAAAAATGTAGCTCTGCTTGGACAGCTGTCGGCAGGATGAACATCAGTCCAGCAAACGAAGGAATCAGGCACGAGAGCAGACCCTAAAGTTCCTTGGCAGAACTTCCCCAAAGGACTAGGCCTAGCTGAGTTGGCATTTTGAAGATGCAGCACCACAACGGGCTGTTGCAACTAGACCAGACAGGGCACGGAAAGCCCGGCAGGAGCTGCGAGCAAGGGAGGTAATTCAGTACTGGAGCTGTGCAAACTGGTGTCTGAGCAGCTCTTCAGCAGAGGGTCTGTGCCTGGCTTCCACAAAGATCTGCTTTAGGAAGTCCCGGCAATGTTCTGATATGTGGGAGGGGAGCTGGGGGTTGGTGGGCTGGGTGGCGATTTTGAAGATCGCTGCCATGGCCTCGTACTCGGCCCAGGGGGGCTTCTCTGTCAGCATTTCCACCACGGTGCAGCCAAGGCTCCTGGGAAAGCAGACAGGAAAAACCAAATGAGAATTCACCCAATAATGCCCCATGCTCAGGGAGAGCTCCCCAGCGAGCTCCAGCTCTGGAAATGGCTCCTGGGGGGATTGTGCTCAGCAAACCCCGCGCGTGCCCCGACTCGGAGCCAGAGCTGCCCACAGCTGCTTTTCCTTCCAGGAGAGCAGGGAAGTGCTGAGTCAGGGGGGCCGGTCCCACTGCCTGGCAAGTGCTGTGTGTCCTCTCTCAAATTCTCCTCTCAGGAAACATTTGTGTTAACAGGGGACAAGAGGTGCCCGTGGGAACGTCCCTGAAGGCACCGTTTGACCTCGGTGGTACTTTCAGGTGCTGCTGCTACTGTTGTAACTCAAAGGCACTTAGAGAATCACAGGATGGTTTGGGTTTGAAGGGACCTTAAAGCCCATCCTGTTCCAACCCCCTGCCATGGGCAGGGACACCTTCCACTAGACCAGGTTGCTCAGAGGCTCAACTTGCTGAGTTGCAAGGTAGAAAACAGACTTTTTAACACTCAAGGTTCAGTGAATCAGAGCTCCTTGACCCCACAAAGCCATTTCAGCAAAATCCCTTTTCAGTCACAGCCTCGAAATGCCCACGTTGGGGAAAAAGCCAACCTAATAATATCTCCACTTCACAAGAAACCAAGCATCAGTCAAAAAATAATTGAAGTTGTAACAGTTCCAAACTGGGAAGGCAGTAAGTTAAATCCCTGTGGGACAGATGCATCATTACCTTAAGGAAAAACTCCTTGTAAAGTTAATGGGGCTCTGCAGGCTACCTCAGGGGACGTGATTCTGGGGACAGGGCTGAGCCACCTTTCTGAGGCAACGTGACTCCAGCACCTTCCCAGGGAAGATGGTTTCTGTGGCACTGCACTGATAGGGCTTTATTCAAAAAGGATTAATTGCTTCCTCCAAGCCACAGATTAAGTAAAAGCCATTAGTGAATTTTTAATATCCAATCCTGTGTTTTTATCACATCTTCCATTAAAAAGGCAAAACTGCCTCCTCTACCTTAAAACTAAACCTTCTTTTGAGGTGAAAAGCAAGGAAAAGACATGTTGAGAGGCAGACTTGCATCAATTGCCAAGACAAGGAAGGAAAGGAATTAAATGCAGTGAATATGCAAGAACTGATTTCTCGACAAGGTTTAAAATCCAACGTGAAAATTTTACAGTTTTCCAGCCATTTCAGACTTACTAGAAGAGAGTACAGAAAATGCAAACCATGTGTGCTGAAGTGCTGGGGGCTTGCTCAAAAGCAAGCAGGGATATATTATTGTTTAGACTGATTTATAACGTTTAAGCATGTCCTGTTTCTTTAAGATATTCAGCAAACACCAGGAATGTTTTTCATGTCAAGTCACTCCAGCAATAACAAATAGCTAACATATTCTGCTATTTAGGAAAAAGAAAACTGGAGAGGGGCCTGCAGCAGTGGCACAGAGCCAGGTGGACGGATTTGTTACGTTTCTGAGCCTCTGGGCCATACATATCCACCCTGGGACCAGCGCTGCACTGGAAAATTCTGACCCCCCGAAATAATGACTGGGATTGTAGGAACTGGAGCCTGGCCAACGGCAGCGACTCTTTGATGGGAATGGACCAATGTCAGCACCAAGAGGAAATCCACAACTGCACCAACCCAGGGGGAAGGGCACGTGCTTCACTCTCTCCCCAAGCATCTCAACTGGGAGAGTCTGCAGGACTTAACCCTTTGCAGACGAGACATTTTCAGCTGTGTTTCCACTCGCTGCTTGGACAGGAAACAGGCCTTGCTTTACTGTGGAGGCACAACCAGACCTTTTGTCCCTGTTGCTTACTTAAGTTTTATAATCTCACCTTTTTAAGGCCTCCAAAATTAACATTTTGGCACAGGACCATTTTGCTCTTTTGATAGAGGCTATTCCTTAGCTATGCCAATAATAGCACAGCTACAGTTTCCATTCATGCAGATCATCTGGATCTTTTCTGTTGTTCCAGGTTTGGGCATCTTTCCTTTAAGGCTAAAATTCTACTAATTTCCAGTACATTTTAAGCATAACTCTCATTTTATAACTAAATGAATGGACTCTCCCTAAACAACCTTCAGTTGCTCTTCTAAGGGATATCATAGAACCACAGAATATCCTAAGTTGGCAGGGACCCACAAGGATCACGATCCCAATTCCTGGCCCTGCACAGGACACCCCCAAGAATTCCACCAAGTGCTTGAGAGCACAAGAAGGATGAAAACATTGCACCAGCCAGAAAGCAAAAGAACAGCTATCAGTGTGAGGAAGGAATGAGTGGAAACTGTTTCTGAAAAACTAAAACTGCTCCTGAAAAACCAAATGAGTAGTTAGGTGTTAACACTGCGAAATACAGCCCGCAGAAGATCATGTCTTGAGTTCAAATCAGTGACTTCGATTCTCCTAAAACTTTTCATCCAGACAAGATGACAGAAGGTGCTGTCTTATCTGGCTCCAGGAGAGCTGTGCAGTGATGTATGGACAGCAAGTTAAAGGCTCACCACACATCCGCCTTCCTCCCGTAGCCTTCCCCGCTGATCACCTCCGGGCTCATCCAGTACGGAGTGCCCGTGACAGAGCGGATGCCTGTCCCAGACATACAGATTGTCTGCAGCCGTTTGCTGGCCCCAAAGTCCCCAAGCTTCACATTCCCAGCAGAGTCACGGAGAATATTGGCACCTGGACAGAAACAAAAAACGAAGACAGCTGTTTTCATGCAGTCCAGCTGTTGGATCCACAGCCTAGAGAACGATATCCAACCCCAAATACCCGTGCTCATGGTATGGCTCTTTCCCCATTAAGCCTCAGGTGACCTGCTAAACATCATTTCTTTAATTCAGGCTGTAGACAAGCCAATTGCTAATGGCTGTAAATGGGAAAAACTTCAGGGAAAAACACAAGGAAGTGAAGGAGGGAAATGAGAGCTGAGTCAGCATCAGCATTGTTACAGTGCCTGTAAACAGCTCAGCCAGCCTAGCAGGGCCCCCAGGCCACAGGCTGAGAGAGAACAGAGTTGTGTAGAGGATTTTATTGGGATGCTGCTTTGGTGAGTGCAAGCACTGCTTTCTGGTCAGCTGGGTAACAGATGTAGCCGATTAAACCGCTTTGAACTCCTACAATAAACAAGTCAATCTCCACTTTACTTGGTCAGAGGTCCTGAACACGAAGCACCAGGGAAAAAGCAAACTTTAGAGCTTAGCTTTTATGTGGACACAAACTGAGGTTTAGACACCAAAACCAATTCCTCCCCCAAAGCTGCAATGAGACCAAGAACCCCATTGCTGCCATTATCTGGTACGTGCCCACGTGAAACCCTTCTGCTCTCAAATTGAGTGCACTTGTGCTGGGAAAGTTCTTTCCCCTTGCCCACTGCTCTCACCCTTTATGTCCCTGTGCACAATCATGTTGCTGTGAAGGTACGAGACGCCCTCGAGGATCTGCCGGGTGTATTTCCGGGTGACGTTTTCCGTGAGGGCTCCATATGCCTTCAGCTGGTCTTTCACTGACCCCTGCAAAAAGCAGACAGAAGGAATTGGTAAAGAAGTGACAAAGCACAACTCCTGCAGTGTCCACTCAATTCCCACAAGCCCTGGGTGTTAGACACCCAACTGGCCCAGCAACGAACTCTGGCCTCTGCTGAAGCCTTTCTGGGAGGCTCTCTGAGCATCTGGCCTTAAGAAGCCCTTTTTAAGAACAATAAGGACAGGCTTCAAGGCAAAAACAGCTTAAGGAGGTTCTGTCTGCTGGTACAACTGGTTGTGAAGACAAGCAATAAAATAGTTAAGCAGACTGATCTGGGTGAAAAGCCTCCCTTTTTGGAGAGTCAGTTTTAGCCTCACTTGCTGTACCATGATTCTGCTAATTCAGTTACCAGCATTTACATGTTGGCCCAAGTCCTTTGAAGTACTTTGGTAGAACAAATTAAGACTGAAGAAAAGAACTGCCTTTAGTGACTATTGAAGAGAATATAGAATAAAAAGAATAATTTCAAGTACAAGACACTTAAGGAAAAAAACCAAAGAGGTTATTTGGACATAAATAAAATGACAGTGGTGGCATTATGAGCCGGCGTGAGAAGGCGCAGCCCTAAGAGGGTCTGAGGTGGATGACATGGTTAGGGGGATCACAGCAATTAATAAATCAATTAACAAACCCAGCCATCTCCCTTTCTGATCCCTGACTGTGCTGCTCTTACCCCTGGCATGTACTCCATGAAGATGGTCAAGGTCTTCTCTGCTCGATCCCTTAAGCAGCCGTAATACTGCACAATACGTTCGTGCTGGAGGTTCTTCAGCAGCTGAATTTCACACTCCAGCGCACTCACTTCCTATGGATGTTGAAGGAGAAAATAAGATTGCAGCCCCAGGAAATATATCATAAATATAAAAAATAATTGTCATGTCACTGGCAGGATGAGACCACTACTACACTGAAAAGTGTAATCCATGACATCGGTTTATCTGCTTCTAAGAAAAGGCAAACATTACCAGGGCTTCCTGTTCATTTTTACTGTATTATCTGCAGGTCAGTGTTGGTGTGGAAGCTCTCATAGAACACAGGCAGTATCACACATGGATTTAGTACCAGAAAAACTTTGTTTCTTGCCTTGGTTCCATCAGCTGCATGGCTTTACCCCAGGTGGCTGAAAGGATTCTTCACCAACACAGGTATAACCTCACTTCTCTCACTAAGCTGAGGGCAGGGAGTGTTAACTATGAAACAGCTCTGAATACAGTTACAGAACTGGAACCTCAACCCACTGGAGAGCAAAACAACAGGTGCTGAGAGCTGCTAAGCTTCTGTCACCCAGTTCTGTTCTGATTCACACTGATGATTTACTGGAATCAACCCTAAAAACAGCTTCCTCTCCTATTTACTTCAAAGAATCTGCAGCTCTGCACATGAAACTGATCCTTTGCTTTGCTCTTGCCACAGACAACAGGGTATCACAGTGCAAAGGCAAAGAGGTTATCCAACAACTTCAGATGGAATCACAGACATTTGCTGCTCAGAGAAAGTATCAGGTTTTTGCTGAATCCAGGGATTGAACAGGAAGAACATGAGGATTTATGGAAAAAGGAATAATGTTTTCTCTCAAATTAGTCCCACTTAACTCTTTCCAGCCCTGCCATGGGAAGGTGTCAGGTTCAGCTCTCTTACTCTGGAAGAGGATGAAGAACCTTAGAGCAAGAACGTGGATGTTGTAGGGACACATGGAACCAGAGGAAGCTGCTTAATCAGGCCAAATAATAGTTTAAGGTTTGGAGTTTCAGTGCCTTCAAAATATATTCCAGCCTGTTCCTCCTTGGCTCAGAGTTACTGTCTGATTTACAACAGAGACATCGTAGAACTTCCCAATTTAGGACATATCTTGGCACCAATATCCCATATAAAATCAGAATAATTAAATCTTTGTGGATCAGTTATTCTAGCTCAAAGTGAATTTGTTCAATATTGGGAAACTGGTACACTGTTAAAACACTAGCAAAGAACCCAAAAGCCATTCCAGCTCTATCCCCTGTGCAGGGCGTTGAGTGCTCTCCCATAATTTCAAGGTGCCCGTCTCATCTCCACTGTCTCTAAAGTGTTGTCACATCACTCTTCTTGATTAATTTACACCCCACAACTCAATTTGTTTTAAGGACACAGAGAACTCAGAAGTGAAAATTGGTAATTAATGCACTTGATACAGGGTATACCATATAAACCCAGAAATGGGTTTTGCATGTGCAAGCAGCTTTTTTTGTTCAAAAAAGAAAAAAACCCCCTCTACTCTTGCTGGGTTTAGTTTCATTCACATCTATGTCTAATCAGGAACACAGGGCAGTCTAGTATTCCTCAAGTAACCTGGCAACAAACCAAAAAGCTGAGAAGGGAGAGCCAAGAATGAAACCAGAAAATGGATTTTAGTTTCAGGCTGAAGTTAATAACACAGAAAAGTAATTTTTAAATGACTCCTATTCTTCTCCACATGACTAAATAAGATGCCAGCTTTCAAGGACAGACGGAGACAGACATAGTACAGGATCTTACAGGATTTTAGAAGCTGAGATAAGAATTACCTTGCTCGTTTCAGGGCTCTCTGGATCAAACTGGACCTGCTTAGCTGCAAGTTCTCTGCCTGTGTCCACGTCGTAGCACAGATACACGCGGCCAAAGGCACCCTGGCCCAGCAGTTTCCCTCTGCGCCAGTTTATTGGAGCACTTGGAGCTAAAAGAGAACAGCAATAATTTCTCTTTTCATTATACTATTTTAAAACAAAGGTGGGCTTTTCAAGGACCAATCTCCATCATACTGGGATTGAACCAGGTGTTCTGTAGTCGAATGAGGTGCTCTCCCAGAGTAAGGAGTTAGTGGCAGAGCTCTGAACAGAATCCAACCGCCCAGACTCTCAGGATCTGCTGACTGGTGTCCCATTAAAATGGCACCACAAAACATTTTGCAAACGTGTTTTACAGACAAGTTATTCAATGGGATTGGGGAAATTTCATTCCACCAGCAGGTGGATTCTACAAAATCACTGCCTTAAGAGATGATGCAGCAATTGAACAGCAGCTTCCAACCCCTGATCTGTAGTTATCACATGCATCAGATGAAGAAGAGCTGGATCAGCCTTGCTAAATCAATCCCAGCCAGCTGGGAATGACTTAAGCTTCTGGGACAACTTGAAGGACATTATTCTGAGTTTCTTTGCCAAGCTAGCTTGGGGTTGCTTCTGTGGGAAGGATTTCACTGCAAGGCTCCCTCTAACCAGAAAGATTAGAAGTCATAATTCCCTACTAGAGATTGATAAAGTAGGGGCCATGTTAGCACAGGTATCTTCTTTACCTGATGAACAGTCAGAACTGATAAAAATATCCATGAGACCCAGGTAAAGCAGCATCTCCAAGAGCCCAGCAGGAGGCTCCATCCCCAGGGCATTAGGAATCCTCACATTCCATAAGCAGCAGTCTCCTGACCCAGAGATTAATACCTGAGCCCAGTTTTTCAGACCGCCCTTAATCCCAAAGCATATTACTCAAAGACCAGTCCTTTAGCTCCAACTTTGAAAGCAACATGACCAGATTCCTGCAGTGCAGTGCATCCAATTACGTTGTATCTAACAAAAAACTCTAAAAACAAAGACAGGAACCAGCCATCTGGACAGTGCGAAAATACAGAAGAGCTGAGAGATTAGCTTTGCCATGTCTAATTCAATCAGATTTACTGCCAGTTGGTATTTTAGTGTGTTCCTTACTCTGCTACCAGCTTACTCTTCATTTTAATCCTTAAATTACTGTATGGGATATCTGAAGTTCACCGATAACAACTTACGTTCCATCTCTTTTTTTTTTTTAATAACAGAAAGTTGTCCAACAAAACAACTCAAGGATGCCATTAATACAGAAGTAAACCCTTCACTAAGGAGCAAGTGAAATACATACAGCTCTCAGCTAGTAGAATAACTGTAACCCAAAAGCCTGACTGCAACTGTTAATGTAGCAAGAAAATAAACAAGCTTGTCTGACTGTTTTAAGAACCCTGTAGATCATCTAGATCAAGCAAGTTTTTTTTTACTTCTTAGCTGAATTTGCAATGCTTTCTAAAGCAAAGGCCAGCTCCCAGAAGAAATCTGAGAAGCGAAAGACTTGTCCTGTGGGTGTGATAAACAAGTCTCAAAGCAGAGCCAGGGAACGACGCAGTTCTAACGGCTCGTTAAAGCCAGGTTATGGCAATGTATTGGGACCCTGAGAGCCTTCCTTGCCCACAACCTGGGAGCATTTCCCCCGTTAGCCAGTGAGTGCCTACATTTGGTGGGAATGTTCCTCTCCTGCACTCCCAGCGCGTTTTCGCTGTCGGCGCTGCGGAGGCGGCCCCGGGGGTCCAGGTACTGCAGGGCCAGGCCCAGGTTCTCCCCGTTGGTGCTCAGGGAACGACTTGAAGGCACCAAGGTGAAAAGATTCCCTTGGTGACGCCGTATCCGCGGAAACGTCCTCCGGCCTGGGGGAAAAGGTAACATTCTAAAATAAATGCTTGCAACTGGAAGGTAATGGCTGAGGGTTGAGCAGCGGGGAGAAGGGGGAGAAATCCCATGTCCTGCTCTGTTCCCATGGAGCAGAATCTACAGCCAACCAGATGAGATGCAAAAATGTAACACCTCAGGGCGGATGCTGCCTGAGCTCAGTACAGCTCTGGATCATTCCCAAAGCAGAAGGCAGAGAACACTTTGCAATGCCCTCAGTGCTGTAAGATCTAAACTTACCTTCCAAAGGAAAAATCTGCTTTACAGGCTCTGAGCACAAGCTCCAAGTTTTGTAAACAACTACATACAAAATGACTTTCTAGATAACGTGCCTGGACTTGCAAATAAAAACCATAAACAAAGATCGTGCCAACTTGCACCTCATGAAATTTTGAGAGATTAATTTGCATAAAGCCATCTGACGAGCAGAGATGTAATTCTTTAAGTCCCTGCTATATTTAAAAGACCCAGAAGCAAGTCTGCAATGCAAATTAGCAAAGCATAATGAATCTCTGTGGTAGGAAACTGCTTATATAGGGCCAAGTCTAACAACTATGTCCACAACTCCCTACTCAGCCTGGATAATCCCAGAAAGGACAAAGTAAACAATGAATTACAAAGTAAACAAAGAATTACAAACAACCATCATGGGTTTCCATGAAAATGTGGCATCATGCACAAGCCCAGCACTAACTGCAAGGACCAGGGCACTTCCAGGCTCTCCAGCTAGGAGTTACACTCACGTGTAGGGGTTGCCATTGCCTCACCTTCTTTTTCCAGCCCAGAATGGGAGGTCTGAGACCAACTCACCATCGTTGTAGTCCTTGTGCTGCATGGAGACGTTGTAGCGCCGGGGGTAGGTCCCACCTTTGCCTGCTTTGTCGTAGAGCTGATTCTCACGGTCTGGAAGGAGAAGCAAAGACAAAAGTGAGGTTCCTTCAAAAAATATAACTTCTAATCATAGAATTTTCCTGTAACAGCAGGTTTTTAGGAAGAGGCAATAAATAACTTCCATAGCTTTTCCATCAACACAGCCCCAGTTCTTCTATTTATACAATCCCAGCAAGCAGGGAGGGCGGCCAGCCAAGAGCAGAAAATGTCTGGATCAAATAACCTTTGTACCAAAGACATACCTGAGAACTCCTGTCTATTATCAGGAAAGCTTTGTGCCCTTGACATCCGGGACTTCCGAAAAGAAGGACTATTAGAGAAAGAAGGCAAGAATAAGTTTTGCTGTCTACCAGAGCAAAACCTACAAGGGCTTTAAATATAAGCAAATACATTTGAACACTGGGTTCTCAAATCCCTGTCCCTGCAAAGATTTCACACTGCGCCTGCAAAGCTAAAGCCAGGCTAAGGCCCCAGCTAACCAGACTATTCCCCAGTGTGGGTACTCAGCCCTTCTGTGCAGTTTGAGCCATTTATTCAGTGTTTCCCCAGTCTGTGGTACAAGACTCAGTGATTCCTTCAGACATGAGAAGTGGAAGGCTAAAACCAAGGCTGAGAGGAAGAGGAAAACAAGGTATCACTTGCAGGGCAGTGCTCACAGGGCAGTAAAGAATGGAGATCCCTGCCCCTCTGACTCATCACAAGGGGCAAGAACTCCTCTCGTGAAAACTTGGGTGCACTTTCCTCTCTCCAGCAGCAGATGAGCTTACACACACAAACAATCCCATTTCCAACCCTCATGTTTCTCCCCAGCAAGCAGAGCTCCTCCACAAAGCCTAAGTATGGCCCCTTACTTGGCACAAGGTCTTTAACCTCTCTTAAGAGATTACACAAACTCAATCTGTGCCAAAGCTGTGCTCTTGGCACCTTTTTTTGTTACCCAGCATACGTGGAGCAGCCTGATACAGCTTTTAGACTCCAAAGGAGATTCCCATCACACAAAGAACAGCAGCTTCCCCAGATGATGCCCACTCCTACAACAAATAACCAGGAAGGCTTTTTATTTCCTCTCCTCCTTCAGTAAGGGCAGAGAAAGGGGACAGAAAGGTAACAAATCAGCAACGCTCCCTCAGTAAATAAATGCATGCACACACAGAGTTAACTGTAAGTGCTTCCTTGTGATTCCAGAAACGGGAGGAAGTGAACAACTACAAATCCATACCTCAAGTGCTTGACATAAAAGCATATGGTACCTACAGGAATGAGCTTGAAGGAATCTTAAAAACACGCTGAAGTGCAATATTACAGGTGTTGGGAAGCCACAGTTGCTATTCAAGTTAATAGAACCTCTGGCTGCCCACCAGCACCTCAAGCAACACCGTCAGCAAAGAAAGGGAAGAAAAAGATCTGGAGCATCAACCTATGACAAACTCTTCATCAAAGAAAGAGCCCTGTTTACCTCTGGAATTCATTTTGTATCTCGCAGAACAGAGCAATCTAGTGCAATGATCTATTTCTGTAACCTTAAAATAGTTTGGGGTTTTTTTTTTATGTTGTTTCATTTTTTAAATGAACAAGTAGAGCCTTGTCTAAAAGAGATTTAAATACCCTGCAGCCAGATGTTCTCAGAGAGGCGGCTCCACACAGGCTGCTCGCTTCAGAATTTTGTATTTATAACATAAAGCCACTGAAGCACCAGTTTGTTGGTCTGTGGTTGTGCCAGAAAATAACACAGCCTTAAGACACAGTCAATGCTCTTTAAGAAATACACTGTAGGTAGGAAGAAATTCTTTAAGAATTGTATTCTTAAACTGTATTCTTTAAGAAATACAAATATAGGTAGGAAGTCAGGTAAGTACAACTGGCACTTCCATCTAAGCATGCACGTTCTCACCAGTTTGTACATTTGTACCTGTCTGCTCACCTGTCCAAGGACTGGCAGCTTCCTGACACTGAGTTTTCAGCACTGCTTAGAGGGTCCAGCATCTGCAACACACAAGAAAGCACACAGCAACATCAGTGCAGTCCAGGGCCCAGGAGAGGCTGTGCCAGAGGAGCAGAGCCCACGACTGCCTGCCCACAGGACATTGAGCTGAAGAAGGGAGTCTAAGCCTACTTAAATGTACAATTTTCCTTTATCTCCCACAAAAATTAGGTTAATATAAAATTTGAGGCACTGCTTTAGTTGTTGAAGGACTCTGCTGTGAAAAATGCAAGCTTTAGCCAGCCTTGTGCTGCATTTTGATCCCAACTGGCTCCAGGAACAGTCTCTGCTGGTGCTGCTGCCTCCACCTGCAAGTTGCCCTTTGGCCTCACTTCCCAGTTTTTTGAATGGAGAGCAGAGTTTCAAAAGCAAGAGGGTCACACAAATGTGGTAATAGGAAACCTTGTCACACGTGTGACAGCACCAAAACTGCTCAGTCAGAGGTGGACGGGCAATGCCCAGAACAGGCAACTGCTTCTGGCAGCCCAACAAAGGCTTTGAACTCACACAGCTACAATTTGAAGCTGTTCAAATGCACAAAGCAGCACCTTTTAGAATCCCAGAATGATTTGGGTTGGAAAGGACCTTAGGGATCATCCAATTCCACTCCCTGCCATGGGCAGGGACACCTTCCACTAGACCAGGCTCTCCAAGGTTGCCCCTGGACACTTCCAGGGATGGGGCAGCCACACCTTTCTGGACAACCTGTGCCTCACCACCTAATGGTGTTGATGCAACTACAACCAGTGAATATTTGGGAAAGAAAAAGAGGGCCCAGATCCCAGCAGAATCCCTTAACAGCTGGACTCAGGTTGCACCCTGATGCTCATACTCACACACTGCTCGCTGGTCTCTGGGATGAACTCGCCCTCGCTGTTGATGCTGGTGTAGGAGCCCTGGCGGGCGATGCGCTGCTGCCGCTCCGGCACGTACCCGGGCGGAGGCGAGCTCCGGCCCGTGCTCTGCGAACCTGGGACAAGGACAGGGCTGACACTGCTGCTGGCTGACACTGCCCCTGTAACAAACCCCAGGCACCTCCTCTAACACCGAACCTCTGTGACCACAGGAATTCCAGAGTGAGCCCTACGGTCTGGACTGATGTGGAACCAGGAAAGCCAAATTGTCTGATGTGCACCTGTACTGATGTTTTAGAAGCTACATGGTTGATGCTGAAGCCCCTGACAAAGCAGACACCTTTTTCTAACCTCTTCTGCTCAGCTTCCTGAGCATAATTTCAGCACCTCAGGGAAGGCGGGATTCCAGGAATCCCTGGCTTTTGGGCATGAGCTCCACTGCTAATCTCCACTAAACAAAACACTTGTCAGGGCAACCACTCTTCTGTCTTAATTATAAATTTACGGTAATTTCCTTTGAGTGACAGAACATTCCTGTTTTATCAGCTGAGCTAGTTATACTGACACCCAGCAATTTCAGTATCCCATGGGAGCACTGCTACCTTTGGATATAACCCCCAGTTTCTGTGTTACTGCATGAAAAATCAAACTTTACAGTTAGTTTGGGCCAAACCACTGTTTTGGAGGCCTAATCTGCAATTCCTGGTAATTGGATGAGATAGCTGAAGGACAGAAAGTATGTTTAGGGGCCAAAGGATGAGAAAAACAGTTTAATCATCTGTAGTGGCACTACCTAAAGAGTTTCTCTTGTGCTACCTACTGAGAGAAACTTCATCCTTAGGGTTTATTTTTTCCTTGCAAGTCTCAAAGAAGATGAAACTTTAGACACAGAAAGAAAAAATCCCCCTTTTGCAGTGACCTATTCACCTGCAGCTGCCACCAATTCCCACTGTGAGCTCCAAGAACTGCTGTGGTCCAGCCAATCTGCTCAAGGTCACCCATGAAGTCGGAGGCAGCAGGTGAAGATCAGCTCTCAAGCTGTGCTCCTTACAGCACTGTCTTTAATTAACTGTGTGTACTCAGGTGCTAGGATAGATGGGTAAAGATCAGCAAATATTCTCCCAAGGAAAATATTTTCTGTAGAAGTTGTTGTCATAAAAGAGCAAAGGCAAAGAGCCGGGAGAAGTGAACTGAAAAGCAGAGCACACACCTTTGAGGGGGCTGAAAAGCAGAGCACACACCTTTGAGGGGGCTGAAAAGCAGAGCACACACCTTTGAGGGGCCGCAGAAGGAAAATGAACAATGCTGCCATGGCTTAGAGTGCAAGGGGGGTGAACTACGTAACAAAAGGAGATTGACAGAATCATGGGATCATTAAGGTTGGAGAAGACCTCCAAGATCATTAAGCCCAAGACTGTCAAGTCCACAGTCTACTGCTCAGAGCTACCACCTGACTCCCCCAGCAGCTCTCGGGGCTCCCGTGCTGTCTGGAGCCATGTGGAGCGGGTGGGAGAACCCCAGAGCCTGCCTGGCTCCCCAGCCCCGGGAGCACTTTCACTCCTTCCGACCGTGCCACGGCCACAGCGAGCCCAGGGCCGCTGGCGCTGGCCCAGCTGCTGTTGTGGAAAGGCCCCATCCCTGGGCAGGAAAAGGAAGTTGGCACTAAATCCATGTATATCAAAGGAAGTGAGTGGAAAGAACACAAGCCCTGCCAGAATGCTTAGCAACTTTTTCTTTTTTTTTTTCCTCTTTTAAATAAAAGTTATCTTTACTTCCAAAGCTCTGAACTGGTGACAGCAGGCTTGAGGCCCTTTGGAGCTCAGGAGCCACACAGGTCCCTCTCCTGCTTGCAAAAAGCTTTTGTTGAACACTGCTTTGGACTTTAAATGCATGACATGGTACGAGCTGGAGAGTCTCTATGCCTGAAACACCAGGAAACGGGGCACGTTCCTTTTCCAAACCAAAGATAGGAAAAGAGAAGGAAGAAGAAATGGATGCAAGACCGAGCTATTGCCAAATTACCAGCAGACCTCTGACAGAACTGGAACTCTTCTGGACCTCTTCATAATGTGACAGTCTAGTACGACATGTTCAGAAAATAAAACTAATGGTTCCTTGACTGCTGAATGACAAGCTATTCAGAAATTATCCATAAGCTGGGATAGGAGGAAATAGTGTGTAACTGGGATATAGAAGGGGCCCCTTACTACTTGTTACATGTTTATCCATGACAGACATTCGCTATAGTCTGTTGGCTTTGGCACCATTATCTGAATACCTCAGAATGTCAGTAAAGGAGAAATATATATATATATATATAGAGAGAGAGAGATATATTTTAAATAAAATATTTTTGGAATTCAATTTGTCTGTTAAAAAAGAAATGTGGTGTTCAGACATGCATGGATACCACTGCCTTCTCAGGACCAAGGAATGCTGCTCTTCTCATGCATACTAACTTCAAACTAGGAAGGATGGGAAAAGTCTTTTTGTCCCCATTTCAGCCACGTACTTCACAAGCTTTCAGCACTTCTTTGTTTGCTGCTTCATAAAAACAAACTGTACAGAAGGGGATCAGCAAACTCTCCACAGGATACAACAGGTTTGTTAGACAAGTCCCACATTGAGAACTACTGGTCTAATTCACAAGTCCTTCCCTGAGCTCATTCTCCCAGTTACCTTTGGTCAGAATAGTGTGGATACAACTCTGGTTTGGGCCCCTCAGTAGGGAGACTGTTGTGGTTTAATCTTTATTTATTATTTGATATTTTGCACTGCAAATACTGATCTAAAATCATGTAATTATTCTGCCTCAAGTTTACAGAGTTAATGAAACTGAAGCACTCCTTTGCCACAGAGAAGAACTTGCAAACAAACCAACTCTGACATTCCCAGCTCCTGGTGCTGCCCTCGTGACTCCCATCACCTGTGCTCTGAGACATTAGCTCTGACAAGCCCCAAAATAGCTGTTGTAACAAACAGAGTCATCCTCTGCTTCTGTTTCCAGCAAAATTTACCTTCTCTCATTTCTGAAGCAGAAATATTTTACACAGAGCAGCATTTCAGGCTCTGGCCTTCACACTCTCACCTTCCTCCTCCACTTTCATTGCTCACTGAGCTTCACACCAAGGAGCCAAATCCTAAACCACAGACTTTTTTGGGCCCATAAGTCCTGGAAGGTGTTTTACATGTTTTAGTTTTTCATATAAAGGTTAACAGCTTTGAGCATCCTTCAAGAATACATTTGACTTGTGTTGCACAGTTATACAGAAGGTTGTAACACAGAAATTGGGAGAAATAACACAAATCTGCCAGGGATGGAAGTCATAAAAATTACAGAAGTCTTACATGGACCTTTCCCCTAAACAGGAGTTCACTGAGCTAACAGAAACCCAAAGAAATGAGACAAAGGTACATGTTACTCTGATTTTTTTCATTATCTTTTGTGCACCTCTGATTTTGTCTTGTGCTCTACTCACCTGATAACTCCAAGAGTGAAAGTTTAGGCAACTCAGAATGTAGGACACTAGCTGGATATGCAGTAGTAATTCCGAGTAAAATGCTTGATTACAGAAGTCAGGACAGATTCCAAAGCCCGACATAAAAAAAATCAAATCTAGGTTTCATGAACTGAAATTGCCAATCTAAATAAAAAGCTTAATGGACTCACATCAGCTTTCCAAATTTCTAACCACAATGGCTCTGGCTTTAGGACATCCCCTTTAACAGCTCCTCAGCTGTTCCACAACTTAGCAAGGAACTTTGAAACATTCTATTGTAAACATATTAAGAGCTTTTGAAAATGAACTGCCTTGTCCTAGAATAACCTTTCAATTTCTCATGGCTCTCCTAAATGCTGTACCATAAACACTAGTGCCCAAAGATACATTTCAACAAACAAAAACATGCAGAAGTGGCAAAAATACTCACTGACAGACAGATGCCTACTTCTGGGTTCTGGTTGCTGATAAGGTGTGCTCACATCCCCCACAGATTGGGAAGTTTTAATCCTGACTTGCTTGGGCAGTCCAGAATGGGGTGAAGAACTGGTCTGCTGGGTAAAATGAAAAGAATAAATTAAAATAAAATAAAATGAAGTGAGATGAAGGAGCTCGAGCAGCCTGACCACAGTTTCAAATATATTATGCTTAGTACCAAGGAAGTGCTGAGCAACAGTTCCACAGCCCAAAATCTTATTAATTCAGAAAACACAAACAAAAAGTTAGCAAAAGAGCAAGGTTTACAGTTATGGTGTAAAACAGGAGTCAGAGAACTGGAACAAGCTATTGTACAGCTCAACTCAAGTGCATGATTTGCAGGTCTCAGTGTCTGGCACCACCAGGTACCTGTAAAACACGAGGGGCTCCTGTCCCCCCCGAGGCCAGGACACAGAAGGACCCACAATTTCCATCAGCCACCTTGGCCAGCAGAGACAAGTTCTGAATCCTGCACTGTTTCAGAAGCAACCTGACTCCCCACAGCCTTTAAAAAGTAAATTCATAATTCAGACTGACTAAGTGAAAACAAATTCTGGAGTTTAATAGCACCAACAGTCAGGAGATGCCAAGATGAATTTATTCATCCTTCCCTGAACTTACATAGCTATTATCTAATTAAAGATCATTTTTCCACAGAGCCCTAATTTCATTCAAAGCAGGAAGAGGAATGAGACACATGGAACCTCCCCCAAGCCAATGAGATCCTGTGTTACAGCAGGGGCTCAATACCTACAGACACTTTCAATTTTAACCTTGACCCAACACACCTTGTTTTACAAGCAGGTGTAATATTCCCTTCCTCTTGAGTTACAGAATTTATCTTATTTGAGAAGAACATAACCAAAGACACCTCAGGGAAATAAATTCTGATTTCTGAAAATTATTTGAACATGACAGGCAAACAAGGCATGACTATTCCAAAAACTTTAATTCAATAATAAAGTACTGAATGGCTGCTCATTTAATAAGTACATACACTTGAAAGAGTAGGGAGAGAGCCTAATTTAAATCACATAAACCTCCACCCTGGGCAGGTTCATGGGAGCTGGATAAAGGGTGCAGAGGTCACCCCGTTGATGGACGGTCTGGTTTTGGTATTACAGGTGTTCCAACTTCACCAGTTCTCCCCACTGGTTTCTAAACATAAAGAAAAGACTGGCAACAGGCGTGAACCGACTGAGAAAAGAAACGAGTCACAGGAAGAGACGTAAGAAAATTAATCTGAATGCTGCTCACAAACACAGGCTCCTGGTACAAGGGACCCAGCTACTGCTGTAAAGTTCATTTGCTTTCTGTAGACATTTGTGCCAAAGTCACTTTTCCATCCCCAGAAAAAGAAAAGAGCACAACCAAAACAAAATCTGCATCCTGTACTTCAGGAAAATAATGCTTCCCGCTCCCTCAGTGGGATGAGATCATGCAGCCAAGAAACCTCCTTCAGGCTTGTGGGCTTTATCCCACGGAGGGCTCTCCTGTCAGGCAACTCAGAGCAGCAGAGGAAGTTGGAGGAGAGGGGGGGGAAACAGTGGCACTTACTGAAGGCTTTGCTGTTTGTTTCTGCTTTGAGTAAAAGAGGAAAAAACAGCTAATAAACGGACAACACCAGCAGTGGCTACTGGCTGGTGCAGGGTGAGATTTACCAAGTGTTTTACTGGTTATGCAAAGTTAGATGGTATCATTTGACAGCTGGCTGCAGCCTGGAGGCACTGACATCAACAGAGGGCTGGGAAAGAGGATTGTCTGACTGTGTTGTACCGAAAGTTGAGGCCACCTTTTGCAGGATGTTTCCTGACAACACAGACCACCAGGTCAGACCAAAGACCTTCTTTCCAAGTATTGTCTTCAGAAGAGGCAGCAACAAATGCTCAGGGAAAGGGCACAGGACAAGGAACAGCATCATCCCCTCCTAGACCTTCCCAGTCATTTGGGAAAGGGCTGTTAACACTCCTGAAGGTCTTTGTACTTCCATTACCATGGATCATCAAATTAAAGAACAGCTAGAAGTACATTTATGTTATCATGACAGTTCCAAGAATTACAGGTGTGATTATTTCAAGAGTTGAGCTCCCAGCCTGCAGAACTTGAATAGGGATGAACATTCCAGACTGACAAGCTACTACCAACAGAGCAGCTTTTTGTGTCACACTCTTCAGGAGAATGTGGTAATTAACAAAACAAGTATCTAAGCTATCGAGGTCTTTGGCTTGAAAAGCTGCATGAGATTAATTCTGAAGAAAAAAAAAAAATAGAGATACTGGTTGAGTGAACTGTGGTTTCCAGTCACAGATCAGGAATAAGGGAAACTTCTGACTCTTTTTGCCCTCTTCAGCTTGCAGTTCATTCATTGTCCAAAATGGGCATCTTTGGGAGCTTGACTTAAAAGATTTATTTCTCATATTATGATCTTTTCTGCTGAAAAAAGCAAAGTACATTGATACTCACTGCCACAGCCACCTGTGGTAGATGAGAGCGAGCCAAGACACAAACCAATTCATCTTAGGTGTGAATACACCACTATTAGCAAAGGCAACTCAGTTTCCACAGAGTCAGGCTGGACTCAGTGCATCAGGGCTACAGAGCTGAAAAATCACTGGGAGCTGTCCCCAGGCTTCTCACCCAGGAAAAAAGTGCTAAAGGCTTTTCTTCAAGGACAGCCTGTGCTCCAAAGGCCAAATAATTCCACATGTCATCAAGTGTTTTCTGCCTACAGCCACTGGGTATTCGATATAAAATGGCCTTCACATGACAGCTTAAAAAGCTGCAATGTTTTAGCCCCCAAACAGCTGCTAAAGCCAGGAAAAAAAGTCCCAACACACAAAGATACCTATAGCTGGGCCAAAGCAAAGAGGATAAACACATGCATTTGCACCTGGGAAGAGTGATTTTATAATCCCTGTTACTCCCAGGTAATGCTGCCATCCTGCTTTAGAGTCTTGAGGGGTAAACCCCTTCATTTTGCTGCAGTCCCAGAAGTTGTTACCTACATGGTTTCTGTCCTGGGACAGCAATAGTATCCTCAGGCTTTTCACATTTGAGCTCCGGTCTAAGAGATCTACAGCTTTATCCAGGTCATCTTGGTTTTTCAAAGGAATAGAGAGCTGCAAAGTAAAGAACAGGAAAAAAATCATTAGAAAAGACAGAAAAAAATAAGTCTACTTCTACATTAGGTATTTGAACAAACATTAGAAAAATACCAGAATATGAAACAGGATTCTGGTTGCTCAGTTATTCCACAAATTTTCATTCCAATACTGTCTTACTGTCCTTTTTAATGAGGTTTTACTCCCATGTCAGAGAAACGGCTGACCCTATGCGAATTCCTCTAAAGCACCACCCATGAAAGTATTAATTGCATTAATTGCTACCTGGATTTGCTGTTTGCAAAGAACAAGTCAGCCCCTGACTCTCTGATGAGAAAACGGTCTCAGAATACTTATGAATCCAGACCTAATGATCAAGTGAAAATTCGGTTTCAGGTAGAAAGAAGAAGATAAAGACTTTGAAAGAGGGAATCAAATTAGAATTTAAAACTTGCTGTTAAGACTCCATGAAATCAGGCTGAGACACCCTCTATTTTACAGCCCACTCACACCTTAAAATGGGAATTTTATTAACAAAGAACTCTCACTTTTGTCCTACTCTCTCTGGTGATTGGGGTTTTGTATCTCTCTCATTAGGGCAACACCACAACAAAAAAACCCCAAAAACAAGGAAAAGCCAGTGTGTCCAGGATGAGAAAGCCACCAAAATACTTCTGATTATTAACAGTGACAAAAGCTGCTCCCTGTGTCACCTCCTCTCCCAATGACAGTGCCCACAGCCCTCTCACTGCACAGACTGGCCTGCAAGAGTTGCTTTTGAAAGCAAAACACTTCAAATATTTTTTTTTTACTTTCCTAAGAGAGTGTCCTAAGCAACACCAGAACAAGGGAACAAGATGCTGATGTTTGTACAACACACACAGCAGTGAGATGCTTTATCAGGATCAGCACATTTGCATTGGGTCAGGGATTCAACACCGGCTTGTATTAAAGGAAGACCCAAAAATTAATATTTCTGGGTACAGAATTTGTGATGGGGAAAGGATGTATCATCCAGAGACCACTGACAGCTCAGTACCTCGTTGTTCATGTAGTGGAGGTCCAGGGGCTGCCCAAAGGCTGTTTTCACTTTCTGCTGCACGTCTTCGTAGCGCACGGGACGGACGAATGGGATAATCCTGGGAGGAAAGAAAATCACTGACTCAGTTCAGAGATACACCTGATAAAGCAATCAAATCAGATGGCTGAACCATTAAACCCACATTTGAATGGTTTCCTTTCATCCTCAAGCAGGTAGTGAACCTTTCAAATTTAAATTTGTATGTATTATTTCAATAAGGAATTACTGATCTCTGGCCCATTTCCATAGAGTTTGCCAAAATGCAACACTCAGCTGGAGATTTCAAATAGAATCCCTTTGTCCTGGGCAGAAAAGTATCCTTTTTTGAATAAATGTCTTTCACATTACAGGATACAAATGCCCCATGCACCTTGGCTTAAAAAATACCACCTGCTCTGGCACAGCTGAGATACTGCCACAAAGAGCTGGATTGTGAGCACCAATTAACAAACTTGTCACAAGGCAGAAATAACAGGATACAACAAGGTCTCCCCTGAGCCTCCTCTTCTCCAGGCTAAACAATCCAAGATCCTCTTCACACATGAACTATTATAATATCTGGTTATACTTTTTGTCCTCAATTGGAAGATTAGTGCTGTTTCCGATGCAATTTTTGCTAGTTAACTTCTAGGAAAAAAAATCAATTTCAACCAAAGAACTTTCAGTTTATTTATATGTATCTTCTTCCTATTTCTTTTGCTACATCAGCACACTACAAATGATCGAGGGACTGTTTGCACTTCCAAGTTACTGAGTGGACTATGGAAACTCCAGACCTGTCTTACTCAGAGGCAACTCAGTGAAATCCTGAATTATCTCACATGAGTTTGTGAGGAAAGGGAGGGAGAGTGGCTTTCTGTAGGGGCAATAGATAGAAGCTGTGGCTGCCCCATCCCTGGAAGCACGCAAGGCCAGGTTGGTCGGGGCTTGGAGTAACCTGGGATAGTGGAAGGTGTCCCTGCCCATGGCAGGGGTGGCACTGGGTCTTTGAGGTCCCTTCCAACCCAAACCATCCTGGGATTCTGTGATTCTGTAATGAACCTGTGCTTTGGAGAGAAGGCTCAGTTTCCCAATCATCCATCCACCCATCAATACAGCTTCATCAGCCTTGGGTATCCTTCCATGAGATGCAGCTTTTGTTTTAAATAACCCTTGTGTCAGTTGGCTTCCTCAGCCCCTTCCCATGAAGGGTTATCTTGCTACCAGACCTACAATGTTCAGCTATTTGGAAATAATTGTCCTTGTTAAAAAGCAGCCCACAATAACATTTTCTACATATTCCTAGAAACCCATACATGAAATTACAGTGCTCTGGCACCACATGAATGCAATGCAGCTCTCAGTCCCTTATAAAGGCTCCCATTCTACACTCAGTGCGTTCAAAAGCAGAGCTGTTCTCAGGTGCCACAAATTCTATTAGTTTAAAAACTCTGTGCACTCCTGTAACACAAAATCCTGGACTGCAGGGTTTAAGAAGCCCATTCCTGCCTGACCACCTTAAATATTTGTGGTTAGATCTGGCAGCGCCCGTGAAACCAAGCACACACACTGACATTCTGGGGCAAGCTCCCTGTCTGGAACTGCACACTGTGCTGGGAGCAGGGAATTCAGGCAAGCACAACTGCATAATCAGACTGACACACAATCAACTTTTCATTTTAGGAAAAAAAAAAACCCCTTCTGCCCCCCTGAGCTCCATGCCACGTGATGTGCACCCAGCAGACAGGCAAGATGATAAGCCTGTGGTGACAGGATTTTGTTGCCGACTTCCCCTGTCCTGACATGGTGTGACAAGAAATTGTGACATGTCCCACTGTGGCTCTGGTGTCGTCCCGAAAAAGCCCCTGACACAGGAGAGTGCTGAGCAGACCTGGCTGACAAAGGAGGAAGCAGATCCCAGAGATGATTACATGTCACATTTCTCTCTCAGCACAAAAAGTCAGTGACAGAATTCATCATGTAGGATTTCAGTGAAAGAAACAGTTCAAGTTTTGAGGAAGAGTAGAAATTATTCTCCACAGCCTGCTTTTCCAACAAAGAACACTTCTGCTTTCCTAACAGAAATCCCAAAATCTGACAAAGGAAGAGCTTCAACAACTCAGCCAATAACCTCTCCTAGAACAGGCTGTGAGGATCACTACAGACAACTTGTACTCCTGTACCATTGACCTTAAATTTGCATTTTATCATGAAACTGTGAACCACTTCATGTTGGAAGTACTGTCTGGCCTGGGAGAAACCAAAGGATTCCCACAAGATGGCTGTGAAGATGGCACATACATTCATGCTTACAACCCAATTAATATCTTCCAAAATACGGACATTATAACCCAGCATCAAGATCTCTTTTTCCCTCAGTGAGAACAGACTCAGAGACCCCAGACAAGCCTGGAGCCTTCCTGAGTGTTCACACAGCCACCAGTCAATAAATGTTTCGAGAGCTCCTCTCAATTTGATGGCAAGTAAGAGGCTTTTTGAGACCTACTTTGAAATATTTCAGCAAATTTATCCATTGCAAACAATGCTGTAAAAACTGAAACTGCTATTTCAGTTATTTCTGGGTTTTCTTGTAAAAGAATGTCTCTCAAAACCAAATATCAGAGGAAATAACAAAGAAGCTTTTACACCAGTGAAAAAAAATCTTCCCTTGTATCTATTGCTCAATCACAGCAGGGCAGTGATAACGACAGGGCATCAGGAAGTGAGAAACTAGAAAAGAATGACACTAATTTGATCAGCTTCATTTGGTTTTAGTTAAATGAAACGAAATGGGAACACATCTGAAATAAGACTTTCAGGCTGAACTTATTTCAGGGCAGACAGCTTTTAAAAATGCTGCAGTTCACTTACAAATAAATATTATGGAAATAAATCAGTGTTTTATGACACACTGATCTCTAAAAATAACCAAGTTGTGTGTGACCTGTTTGCTATTGCCTTCACTGTGTGATTTTCATTCAGGAAAAAGGAAAGCAAAGCCAACAAAATATTTAAGCTAAATTACTGATGACTAAATTACTCTCCTAAGCAGAGATCCAAAGCAGTGAAGGCCAACTTACCGTCTCTCCCCATTATGTTCAAACTTTATTCTGACATCATTCTGCAGGAGAAAGAACAAAAGGTGAGCTCACAATCAAACTCTGGCACACACAAAAGCATCATATCATGATTTTAATATTTTAACTTTCTCCACGGAAGCTGAAGCAGATGTGGAAACACGTGGCTGATACATGAACACACCATGTGAGGAATGGAGAAATTGCTGAAGGAGAAAGAGAAGGAAAAAGGTAAAAACTAAGATGTAATTTTTGTAAACTGTCACTTAAACAGAGGGCACTGAAATAAACTTTAAAGAAAATTAATCTTTAACACTGCATAGGAATAATCTGAAATTCAGTCCTAACTGCTTATTAATCTGAAGTTAATTTTCTTTAAGCATGCTCAAAGCATGCATGGCAAAAAAAGAGAGAGAGAATGTGCTACATTCTTTATTCTTACTCCTATTTTTAATTTTTATTCCAATTTATTATTCTTTATTCTTAAGACACGGACTAAATCTCTGCTTTTGCAAAAATGCAGCCCCTGGAACTCAAGCTGAGTTACAAATAGGCTGATTCTGTGTCACCTTTTAAAGCTCTAAGGTTTCATCAAAGGGGTCATTACCTCCATCTGGATGGTTAAAAGCACTGACTGTGCAACCTGTGCAGTCACTGTAAACTCAGAAGATGCTCTGTGGCATGGAAGAGTCAGCAAGCTGAACTTTCAACTCTGGACATCGAAGTTCAAACCCCAATTTAGGTCAGAAAGACAAAAATAAAAGGGAAAAATCTGCTCTGATAAGACTCCATCATTTCTGCTGCACAATTTATGTGATTGGAATAGATTAAGCCATCTGTGAAAGCCTCAGACAATAGGCAATCATACATCTAGGAACTTCAAAAAAACATGGCCAGGAAATGCTCTTTAGCTGGAGGAAGTTTCTGGCAGGCCCAGTGGTCAAGAATGCAGTTCAAAAGCACCCAGGGAGGCCCTAGGAGGACACAGGATTCCTGCAGCAGTGCTGGAGGGACAGCAGGGACCAGGGAAAATGACCTTCCCAATGCCAGCAACAACCAGCTGCAGGTGGGTCATTCACACCTAACTTTAAAGGGCATTTTTTTAGATGTGGGAAGACAAAGAACTTAGTCCAGAATTACTCCAAAATGAAACAAATTCTGGGGAACTCATCTGAATTGAGCAGTAAAGGAACAATGCAGCAAACAGAATAACATCCTATAAAAGATGTCTACCAGCCAACTCCTGATCAAAAAGTTGTTCTTAGACATATTGCATGAAGCAATGATTGCTTTGTATCAGGATTTTCAGGAAAGTAAGGCTCTGGTTTTGTTTTAACATTATACTATTTTAAGTAGCACAGCCTAAAGGAACTAAACAGAACAGTTTGGATGCAATGGAATTCAAACCATTTTTCATATTAAATTTCTGACCTCAAGATGTGGTTTAGGCCCTGGAGCAGCCAACTGACACAGCTCTCACCAGTTGAAATTAGACAACACTAGAAGATCCCCAGGGCTCTTTGGAAACCTCTCTAACTTGCTGGTACCCAAGCAAACTACAGCCACTTTCTCAACTCCATTGCTTGCTTCGAAGCCTGTAATTTGGAGTAAAAGGAAAAAGGGGATGGACTTTGGCATTTATTGCTTGATTTTTCCAAAAGGACCTGACATTGCCCATTCATGTCTACTTATCAAAGATCTAAGAAAAGGTGTTCAGAGTGATCTTGGTGTTCCCATTTCAGAGAGAACCTAGAGGAGTTAAGCATCCAGTGCTTTCAGTTTCCCTTGAAAGCAGTGAATCCACCACTTCTTAAAGCAATTTGCATAAACTGTCCTCAGAGATGATTAAAAAGGCAAATCCAAGTTTAGCACTTCAGTGTTCCAGTTCTGTGACGTGGTATCATAAATCACAATTACAGATTTTGATTTAAGGCATCTCTGAATTTCTGTTTCAAAGTGATTTGGAAAGGATTTTGTACTACTTCATCTACGGATTTGTCCAACACATTCAAGGAAATCCCAGATCCAGCTGAACAAGTAGATTGTGAACAGGCAAAGCATAAGGAAGACAGACATGAACTTCAAAGCCTGCTCCAAAAAGCTTAAACCTGTAACAGGAATAAACCCGAGAAGAGTTATTTTACTGACATAGGAAACTTCTCCTGCTCATGTCAGTCTTGCTGCCAGTAACTTGATTTAATTTTGAACTACAGTAATGGACAAACAATTCTTGACTAGAATTGTTGCTTTTGCTTTGAAGCATTTAATTTAAATGACATTGAGTATCTCCAGACAAAGCTGCATTATTCTGTCCTTCCTTTTTACCAGAACATCAATACCATCGTTTTCTCCAAGAAAAGTCTGGAGGAATGTGGAACCAACCTAAAGAGACTTCAAAGCATCGACTCCACCACTCATTACCTTGGGAATCACAGACTGGTTTGGGTTGGGAGGGACCTCAAAGCCCACCCAGTCCCACCCCCTGCCATGGGCAGGGACACCTCCCACCATCCCAGGCTGCTCCAAGCCCCAATGTCCAGCCTGGCCTTGTGTCCTCTGTCCCTCCACACGCCTGGGACACTCCAGGGATCCAGGGGCAGCCCCAGCTGCTCTGGGCACCCTGTGCCAGGGCCTGCCCACCCTCCCAGCCAGGAACTCCTTCCCAATATCCCACCCAACCCTGCCCTCCTTCAGCTTAAGGCCTTTTCCCCTTGTCCTGACCCTACAACAAATGTGCACACACTGCTACATCAGGACAGAGTCAGGGAAGAAAAGCCTTCCCGGCCTCCCACCTGCTTAAAGGAAATCCATAAAGTCACTGCACACAACCTGAAGACATACTCCTAATTTATAACTGCTAATATGGAAATGAAACCAGCTTTCTCACCGGAATTTTTTTTTCTTCCACTGCAGAGGCACACTGGTTCATTATTGCTGGGCTGCCCAAGAGGGGGGGACTGCTGGCATTGTGCTTTTTCTTTAAAAAACAATAAAATCACTTTAAAAAATGGAAATATGACTGTGAAATCAGAAAGCTACTTGCTAAATTTTTTAGCTGGGCAGACCAAACCCCATAAAAAATACATGTGGGGAGAATGCAGTATACTAAGATGTTGCAAATTATCAAATACATGTATATACATATATATATACATATATAATGTAATATATATTAAATATTTTATTTAAAAATAAATACAGAGCATATACAATATAAGATATATAAAATTTATACTATGTTATATTATATTATATATAAAATACATAAGATCTTACATAAAAGCATAAAAAATAGAAAAGCTACCATATTTGCCACAGTCTGAGCAGGACCAAGGAGGATCTAATTCATATCTGATGCTTTGGCTGTTGGAAGCACAGGACAGAGCCAAGGCAGCAGATCCTCTGTCCACCTGCTCTGCCCCCTCTGCCTCCAGGTCACCAGTTCAGGTACTCACTAACTGGCCCATTACCTGTTTGTTGGAGTGAGCAGTGTCTTTATTCTTCATGGTGTCATACCCAGGCAGCCGGTGACGTCTGCCCATCTGGAGTGCCACCAGGTCTTTCATGATGGACTTCAAGGCCTCTTGTTCATCTGTGATGCACAAGAATTTCAGGAGTAAGTTGTCTGGGTGAGCACCAACCATGGCATTTCTGCACCTCTGACAGTTCTGCACTGGTTTTCTGCTGGCTCATAGAACAACAATCCTTTTTAGGACCTTTGCAAATACACTGTGATTTCATTTAGTCGTAAAAAAGCCCAAACTTAACCAAATATCACAACATAATAAACTGACAGATAAATGTTAAGTCACTTGTCCAATGTCATAGAAGGATCTGGCCAGAGTAAGGATGAGAATCAATATCCCCAGCCCCTAATTCTGTTCAAAAGGCTTCACAACAAACAGTAAAACTTGGACAGATTTGCGAGACCATCACAGGGCATTTAGGAAGGGCAAACTGATGTGCTTCTGCCAAGGAAAACCTGGTAAAAGTCTATTCTTTCCCATTTTATATCCTGTTAACTCTGAATTCTTGCTTGCTAGTGGAACAAACCATGGCCAGTAGAAAGAGAAATGAAAATATGGACGAAGAATCATCTTGGAGTATCTCTGAACACAAATCCACTTGCACTGATTGCCCCAACACATTCCTCTCTTCCCTCGGAACAAGCTGATGGAATAAAATTCAAACCATTTCATGAGATTTCAAGATCTGCTGAACAGGTTCAAGTTGTCCAGCACTAAGAACACCGTCTGCTGGCAAAGTACAATGCAGCAGGTTCAATTCAAGGCTTCTTGCCTTGCAGCAATATAAAAACACACACTGATTTTTTTCTTGTATGTTCCACTGACTAAGAATTACTTTCTGAAGATTCCTGATGTAACCAATTTAAAGTATTCTCTCCCATTGCCTATGAGTTTTGAGAAGCAATATTTAGCAGAACTTTGTGCAACGTTTAGAGAAAAAAACAAAGATGTAAAAGGACAGAAATGCACAGTAGCTGGGCTGTGATGGATGGTGCATGAAGGTCTAAAAGCTATGGAAATTAATCCTTTACTTGAGCAAGGATAACCACCCTAAATTCCTTGATATTACAAAAGGTAAAGGAAGCTGCCAAGCGAAGTTTTGTCCAAAATGGGATTGCTCTGGGCACTTGGCTGCCAGGCACTGTGCCACAGCTAACAAAGCAGCACCTCATGCTGTCACTCTGCTCCTGGCACATTCCTGCCCACTGGATTGGCTGGCTGGTGTCTCACATATCAAGACTCAAAAAGGTTTTAGGGATGAAGTGCTGTTTCCTTGGCAAGTAATACACCCAGTTAAATCCTTCCTGATATTAAGGCATTACTTAGGCATGGAATTTGAAGCAATGATTTGATCAGCTCTGGACATGCCAAGGAGAATCTGCCCTTTCTGAAAGAGTCTGGGAGGACCTGAACCCTAGTTTTGAATGTAAAGCTTTTTTTTTTTTTTTGGTAATTGGGACTTTTGGAAGTGATGTGAACCAGATGAGGCCATCACAGCCCTACTCACACAATGGTGTGTCAGGTGTGCAGTGCCTGATATGCACAGCTCCTCCTTTCTTCCCTCAATATGTCACTTTGAGGAGTTTGAATTTAAATAAGTGTTTTTGAAGCTGATCTGTAAATAACTGAAACTTAATTTTAAAAATCCACCATGGCTACACACTCATCCCTCATTCATGGCAGTGGTTTGATGGGTAATCACTTGCATTTGGAAGAGTTGTCCTGGGAACAGCTGCTGAACATCAAATGATGGACTGACTCGCATCTGTATTTCTCTGTAAAAGGGACTCATTGGGACTATTTGTTTCTGCAATTTCAAGTCGTGCATTTGTTCACGAGTCTCTCCAAAGCAGTTAGCTTATGTTTTATGCAGAAGACTGGCTTAATAATTAATCAATGTCTGAATAACAAACTAGATTCTTGCAATGCTTAAAGATGACTGATGTGGGACACACATGGCTTGTAAAGCACGCAGGGAGCAAATCCTGCCAAAGGTTAGAAGCAAAACAGGGGAAAAATACACCTATTTGTAAGGAGGAAACATCTGAAGAAGTCCCAGTCAGAACAGAAGTCACACTAGGATTATCTTTGCTGCAACCAATAGTTTCTGCCCAGGTCTATTTTAGGTTTCACAGGATCCCAAAATGGTTTGGGTTGGAAGGGACCTCAAAGCTCATCCAGTCCCACCCCTGCCATGGGCAGGGACACCTCCCACTGTCCCAGGCTGCTCCCAGCCCCAAGGTCCAGCCTGGCCTTGGGCACTGCCAGGGATCCAGGGGCAGCCCCAGCTGCTCTGGGCATCCTGTGCCAGGGCCTGCCCACCCTCACAGGGAGGAATTCCTTCCCATATCCCATCTATCCCTGCCCCCTGGCAGTTTGAAGCCATTCCCTGTGTCCTGTCCATCCAGGCCCTTGCAAAGCCTCTCTCCGTCTTTCTTGCAGGCTCCCTTCAGGCACTGGAAGCTGAGTCCTTACTCTGTCCTGAGAGCACCCAACATCTGAGATACATCCACTGTGGACTTCAGAATGTTACATCAAAAACCAGAAACATCAAGCCTAGACCAGAGCATGGAAGGGAATGAAAAGAAATCTCCCAATGGATCTGCAGAAGGTGTTAATTACAGAAAAACTCTTAAAAAAGGAACGCAGAGCAGAGAATATAAAAAAATCCAAATCAAAACCCACCAAATCTCTGCTGTCCAAGACAAGCCAAATGAGACAATAACCACATTGTGGCAGTGGAGAAGAGAGAGCACTCCTTGACATTCCAACTGTGTGGAAAGAAGCGAGGGGTGTAAGTAACACAACCAAAGCAAGAGGCTGCTTTTTGAGAAGCACATCAGCCAAAGGAAATAATTGCTGGGATCTATCTCAGCACTAAGTAACCCCTTGTGGGACAAAAGTGTGAAGAAACAGCTGTGAATGAAGCTAAAGTTCCAGGTAGGCAACGGCACAACTTTTTCTTTTTGTTTTTTAAAGTTTCCAACTTTACAGTTGAACGTTTAACCTTTACCTTTACTGGAGTGCCTCCAATTTACTGGTACTCTTTCACTTTGATGGTATTAAGCACAACCTTGGAGTCACCTCGCAGGCAAAGGCTGAAACTGTGCACAACAAAATACTACAACCTATGGCCTGGAACATCCCTGAGGTTCCTACCACCCAAAACACTCAGGGAAGAGCTGGGATACAAGTTTTCCACTACAGCGCAGTTTGGGTTTGGCCAGATACCAGGAGGATGAAGAAGAGCTTGTCTTGGCAGAGTTCCTTTGGGCAAGAAGCAAACCAGCTATGAAAGCAGTTTATAACTGAGGGCTCATGACAAGAAATCAAGTCAATCAAAGAATATGTCTGGGAATAAGAATTCTCCTTTAAACAGGATCATCACTGGAAAGCAAAGATCAGTGGTTACAATGGTTGGCTACAGGCGTTTGATCCCGGGTTCCAGGCTGTGTACAGCCAGCTTGCTCAGTCACTCGTGTCACAGAGGACACATCCAGCCAACTACGTGTCCCTTACTACTGATTGTAGCTTGGCTACAAAGAGAATTTATTTATTAGCTGAGGCAACTTGTGAATTAACAACACAAACTCTAAAGGGCAGCATCTGGCAAACGCTAGAGCTCAACACTCTCAGGCCCAGAGTGGGACTGTTGGGGTGTCCTGAGCAGGACCAGGAGGTGGACTCCATGATCCCTGTGGGTTCCTTCCTACTCCAGATATTCTATAAACCCCAGTTAGTGCCCTGCGAGGTCTGTATCTCACTCACTGCAGTCGCTCTAACACTGAAATACTATTTATCTTCATAAAACTGGAACAGTTCACGTTCTAACAAAGGTGATGGAACAACTTCAGGTGAGTTTGAATCTTATAATACATTTTTTAGTAGTCTTACACTGAGTAGTCTTACTACTACTAAACCATACATCCTGTAATTCATGCCTATGTTGATGAGGTAGGACATGACAGAGTATTTACCTCTT
>NW_008239292.1:326758-329157 GCF_000691975.1 Corvus brachyrhynchos | reverse complement strand
TTAATGTTGAGAAGCATGAGCACTCCTTTATTTCCATCCACACAGAGAATTTCCATAGACTGCCTAGGAGAAGCACGTGGAGCAGCGTTACATTAATCACACAATGCAGAAGCCGCTACAAATGAAAACGAAGCAATTTTTGGAGTGCACTGAGAGACCCTGTTTTGCCTGGTCTCCAGTAGGTCTGGGAAACACAGTTCTGCTTTGTGCGGGAAAGATGTTGTCCAGGAAATGCTTTTCATGTTTTAAAAACTACACTCAAGGATTTTTATAACTTCGATAAAAGCAAACTGCTGCTCACAGAGAAAGTTATTCCTCTCCACAAAGCATTTACTTCAACCAATCCGTGGTTTGTTACACAGGTCTGAACAAGTCAGAAATGGAAACAGTTTTGAAAAAAAAAAAAAAAGTCACAAAGAACAGCGAAAGTATCTGCACATGGATAAAAACAGGAAGTCTGTGAACCCCCCTAACCCAGGATCATGTTTTATGTGGTGTGATAGCAGGAGCCACGATGACACATTGGTTTAAAAGAGAAAAAAGTGAATAAATCTGTGTATTTGTTATCTACCACTGCAACAGCAAAGCTGGTTTGGGCAAGTGATTGGCAGATCCAGGGGCAATGAAGAAATTTTAGACAAACTGTGTCTCTGTTAAAGGTCTCAAAAAGGTCTTTTGAAAGAGTTTCATTTTGAGTCCTTTGCTGTGGGCAGTTCAAGTGGTACCAAAATGCTGCTGTGCCCCAGCTTTGGGAAATCAAAAATGACCTGGTCTGTAGAGTGAGGAAAAATCAGAGAGCTCTAGGAGGCTGACCCTTGTAGGATATATTCAGGATCCCTCTTCTCATTCACAAATTAAAGGACAAAAATGGGATTTGGGATTTGAGCTGGTCCTAACCTGCAGGCTCAGCCCTGCTCCCTCCCCCCGGGTGTCACTGGGTGCGTGTGAGCCAAGGGAAGGAAGTGACACAGGCAGGAAAACCCAGCAGATCGAGGGAAGGACTGGAGCGAGCAGGGCCTGCACACCTCAGAGCCAGCACCGCTCACCCCTGCACAGGGACAGCGAGAGAGGCAGAGATCCCCAAGAGCCCTATTCTCAAGCCTGCCAAGGAGGGTCTGCAGGGAAATCAAGCTCAGGAATTGTCCCGGCTGTGCAGGGCTCGGATCCGCTCCAGGTGAGCCCTGGCTGAACCACCGGAGCTCCAGCAACCTCTGACATCAACCACCCCACGTGTCCTTCAGGTGGGTTACAAAACACCAGATTAAAGAACATCAGAGCGTGATATACAGCCCATTACCCATTATTAATCAGATTATTTGATTAGAGTTGCTGAATGAATTTAGGTTTTTCCCATTATAAAGGGATCTGGTTGCAGCTGTGCCATGATACACAAAATGCTATGGTGGAGTGGTCCATGAAATTGTATTTTTTCATTCTGCACTCACATGTCTACAAACACAGGTCCAACTGCCATTGGAAAACACTTTAATGGAAATCCAACTTCCTACTTCTAAACCATTTTAAGTTTATGAACCACCTTGCTGCTCTAAACAGAGCGGATTGCACTATTCCTCTCTTTGTAGCAGAGAAATTTAGTGATGGATTTGCATGAATTTGTTGTATTTACCAAATCAAAGCAGAGTAAAGAGATATTGAAGCAGCTGTAGAGGAACATTTGCAATGCTTTTTGAATTTAAAGTATAAAAGCTAATCATGCATGCAGACTAAATGAAGGAGAGTCTTAGAAAACTAAACTTGGTTGTAGGGAAGACATATTAAAGCTATAGCCCATGAAGCCATGAAACTCCACACTTAGAACAGCAGGGATTCCCTTGCCAACATGCAAATATGAGTAAGTTCTGGTTTAGAACGATTAAAAGTTTAATTCTAGAACCTCTCTTTAAGCTGAAAAAGGAATTAGGAAACACAAGATCCCCTCCATAAGCAGTTCTTTACACAGAACATACAGTCCAAATCCAAATTAATTTGAATTAATCAATCAAATTCAGTCATAGCAACTCCTCATAACAACATCTCCCTCTCGAAAAAGAGTTCTTCCAACTCCTTTGCTTGTTTTTACATGTTGCTGTCTGGGCTAAGAATGGCAAATGAGAACTCGGGGGAGCTCCATAAAGGAAAATCTATTTTGATGGACTCCGAAGCTGCGATTAATACCAAAAATTTCCCCAATTAAGCTGGAGCACAACAATTCCCGTCTCAAGAAGAGCCAATCTCTCCTGGAGGCTGAGCGAGCTCCCTGAGCTCAGTCCGACCCGCTGATCCCCGCCGGCTCTGTCTGGCCAAGTTTAGTAAAAGCCTGGGGCACCGTACGTTTTCCGTAAACCGATTTTTACCGTTTTAACCAAATCCGTGAAAACGCACCGTCTCCCCGCGGCGCT
>NW_008239292.1:322290-326169 GCF_000691975.1 Corvus brachyrhynchos | reverse complement strand
CGGCCCCGCCCATGGGCCGGGTCCCAGAAAGGAAAAATCCGGTTTTGTCCTTGTGGCCGCGCTGTATCTGCAGCAGAGCGGATCATATCGCCTTTCAGACTGCATTGTAATAGAAATCCAGCCACTTTCCCTCCTTAATACAAGCCTTGTATTTGTGGTGTCATCCTGGTAGCTTTTTGCCCCTGTTCCAAGTCGAATTCCTCTCTCATTCGACAGCATCATTGCTGATCTTGGAACCACTTTTTGATACGCTCTTTCACAGCTTCATGATGGCTCATCACTATCCTTTATTAACCACTAAATCTCAGTTTCCCTTCCTCACTAATTTCCGATAAAACACTCTTGGTATCCATCACAAATTTCCCCTTGTCCATAAATTCACATCCTTGCACTCCCTGCTGCCGCATTTCATCTCATTTCTATTTCTTGCTCTTCAGTCATCCAATCTCCAAGATACTCCAGTTCCCTCACATTATTGAAGCCTCCCACTTCTGTTCATCACCAGATTTGATTTTAATGCTCGCTCTTTGTGCCAAGTTCATTATAAAAAGGTTTTTCTATGAGAGGGAAGAGCCCACCCTGTGCCCTGGGAGGCAGAAATTTAGCATCAATTCCCTACCACACCAGCCCTGATTTCAAACCTCTCCATCATCACCTCACCACTTGTTATTTTTGCTTATCTTGCAGTTCCTACATGTTTGCACATAAAATTCTCAGTTGAAGTCCTGTTAAATGAGAATGGTTCCATGTCCTTTGTGGAGAAACTCAGTTTACTGAGCCCAAAAGATATTAGACCAGTGAGTGGCAGCTTGGGACAGGAGCCAGGAGCTCCTGGCAGATGGTAGGAGACACCCACCCTGGTGGAACTCACTCTTCCCATCTCCAACTGCCCAGGATGTCTGGATTTCACTGAAGCTTTTTTCCCCCCTTTACCAAATTGAAAATAGAATGATTTGTCCTTAACAGCTCATCACTTCACCCACCTGCCAAGCCTCATGTGTAAACCAACGATTTTATCTCTTGATTTGTGGTTTCCCCATTTTACAGACATTCTCACATCACTATCTACATGCAAGTGCCATCAGGAGTTTTTTTTTGGGACCACTGCAGATCCTCACACCTTTTTTATTTTTCCCAACAAGCTGGTAAATCCTTCCTGAACTGGAATCCAACTTTCTACCAAAATAAGTGCCCCTTTTTTTGTGTAACTTGAGAAAAAAATGAGTAACTCCTTTCTGACTTTAACTGTGTATTTAATACTGTACTGGTTTTGTGCACAATCACAGAATCTCAAAACGGTTTGGGTTGGAAGGGGCCTTAAAGGGCCCACCCAGCCCCACCCCTGCCATGGGCAGGGACACCTCCCACTGTCCCAGGCTGCTCCCCGTCCCAATGTCCAGCCTGGCCTTGGGCACTGCCAGGGATGCAGGGGCAGCCCCAGCTGCTCTGGGCACCCTGTGCCAGGGCCTGCCCGCCCTCATAGGGAGGAATTTCTTCCCAATATCCCATCTAAACCTTCTCTCTATCAGTCTGAACCCAGTTCCCCTTGTCCTGCCACTACAGCTCCTGATGAGAATCAGGTTATTTGTTTTACACCAGCTGATATTCCGTGGTTTTCCATCTGGATTGCCCACATCCTTCCACCAAAGCTGCAGCTTTCCAGCAGAGAAGCTTCACTCCTGTAAACAGCAACTGCAGAACATACTTAATTCTTGAATTTATTCAGATTGTCTGATGCCATTTAATGTAAAATCATCAGTAAAGATATTCACAGAGACTCTCCAGGAGCTCCTATGTTTCCAGTCAGCCCATTTGTTTTAAAGGAACTTTATAAGGCCTAGTTGTTTAATGCTGTCACACAGCATCAACTAAGAAAAGGAAGTGTAATCCCTATTTTAGGGACTTAAGGGCATTGCACAGAGAGACAGTGACTTGTTAAAAGTTACACAGGAAGTCTGGATTAGACCTTTGGGATTTAACTCCTGGCATCTTTTCTTAATCACTATGCCAATCATCTTATTTTCTATTTTGGTAGTATTTCCATTTTCTGAAGCATGCCTGACTCAAAGAGCCTCTTTTCCTTGCTATCAGATGTACTATTCCTTCTTTCCTTCCTGTTTCCCTTCTTGTTTAGGCAGACACATCCTTCCGGGGGAGCTGAGCAGGCTCCAGGCTGAGCCTTGTCCCATGCCAAAACTTCCTTATTCTACATCTGGGACTCCACAGCCACAGAAGGGGGCAAGGAGGAGAAACCCTGTAAACAGAACCAGAGAATCCTTGAATGGTTTGGGTTGTAAGGGACCTCAAAGGCCATTCAGCCCAACCCCCTGCCACTGTCCCAGGGTGCTGCAAACCCCATCCAACCTGGCCTTGGACACTTCCAGGGATGGGGTATCCAATCTTCAAAGGATGCATGAAAGGGTTCTGCACTGTCTTCTGCAGATATAAGAGTAATCTCACTGATTCCAGGCTGTTTTGTCTCTCCTAACCATTTCTTGTTGTGTCCTCAGCTTTGAAAACAAAGTGAATGGAACAGTATCACAACTATCCAACTCTAGGACAGCATGACAGGATATATATGGGCCCAAGTTTACCTCTCCCCCAGCAGAAGACATGAATCACGTGCAAGTCCTGTAAGCCAGGCGTGAAGCAGCCTTTGTCAGGCGGCAGGAGCAGGTGCGCACACCTGTGCGTGTCCTGCTGCCCAGGGCCGGGCCCGGCTGCCAACAGCGCTCCAGCAGAGGGGGCTCTGAAGCTGCTGAAAACCCAGGAGCTGCTCTGCCTTTGGAATGGCAAAATTAGAGAAGGGAGGGGACGAAGCACCTCTAAAATATTATCTGTTTTTAGATCATTACTTCCTCTAAGCTGGTAGTCTGGACTGTTTCTAAAACAGCACAAATGAAAAAGCTCAAAATTAAGCGCTTCTTCCAGTCACAGGCCCCAGAATAATCTCAGAGACCACTTTTTCTCTACACCTATTGCTGTGTATTGTGTTACCATGGAGGTTTTCTTTCAAGTATTTTCGAGCCATTTACTGATCACTGATTAATTATGTGCTTTTCACTCACAGGTGGTATCAGAGCAGGGGCTTGCCCAAGGTCACAGAGCCAGACAGCTGTGCCAGATGTTGGCTGTTCCTTAATATTTACAAAAGGGAGAACCTCTCATCTTTTTTTTCTACCTGCATTCCCCTACATTATTTTATGGCACTTGTTTTGCCCCACTGACAGGCAACCTGCTTCACCCATTATCTACCAGTCCAGCACTTTTTACACCGTTTCAATTTGCACAAGCTGCCTCCTTCCACCATAGCGGAAGCTGAGAAAGTTTCTCTGGAGTACTCCAAAGCACAGATCCAGGCAGAAAAATAATCTATGAGGCTGCAAATACATTTCTAGGGTAAAAGACAAACAGTTCTTAGAAAAAAAGCATCTTTTCTGAGCAGGGGTTACTAACACAAAGTCCATATATAGCTTAAAACCCATTGCAGCATTTTTGCAGGCAACTCTTTCCACTGTGATCATGAAGCTTAGTAAGCTTTTATTTCAAAGCCAGTACACAAAGAATTAGAGAGAAATCCAACCGTTTAGTCGAACTGGAGTTAATCTAAATACTTAATGAAGTCATCAGTCCTGCTTGCCAAGGCCTAAGGTACAAATTTCCAAGCTCTGCCACCCTATCTGCCTCTTGGTCCCAGTTCCAGACACGACAGCAGTGACTGAGTGTGTGGAAAAAACACCCTTTAAGAGAGGTCATCCTGCCCAGGAGAGACTTAAAGCTACAGAAGCACCCAATTGCTTTGTCTTCACTTTGCCTACACTCAAAACCCCTCAGAGACTAATTATTTGAATTCTAAAAAAAAAAAAAAAAAAAAAAACC
>NW_008239292.1:271130-322168 GCF_000691975.1 Corvus brachyrhynchos | reverse complement strand
AACAAAAAATTTAAAATCTAAAAAAAAAAAAAAAAAAAAAAAATCCCTTTTCCCCTTGTCTTAAAAACAAAACCACACAGCAGATAATTCCCATTTGTTGTGCAGGGAACAAGCAAAGGGTTGGAAAACATGAGCAGAAACAACACTGGAATATACAGGGACCCCCCAGCAGCTTTTTAAGAAAGCAAATATTTAATGTACAGCTGCATTAACCATTCTGTTGAAGTTCTGTTGTGACTGGGTTCCTAATAATGTAATTATCTGGGGAAACTTGCAACTTAAGAGCAGCTGGAATTACCAAGTTTGTTTGGGTATTTGTAGGATGAGGGATCAATACACTTCACCAACTCTGCAGAGACAAGGCAAAGCAGTCAGCCTCCTCTTACAGCAACAAACTGCACACAGAAAAAATGAAGTTCCCCCCCAGGTTTTCACTCATGACACAGTGAACTGCAGTCAATCTACAAATGTTCCATTTTTATTACAAAGTATGAAAGGCAGAAAATACTGTACCTAATACACAGGAGGCCGAAACTTAGAAAGAAGGTTAAAAAATCTGAATAAAACTACATAGGAAGCAGGAAATAGCATAAAAGGATGCAACATTCCACTTTCAAGCAAGTTCAGAAAATTGCCTTAAAATTTACAGAGTTTCAGCAATATGGTTCCATGACTCAGGTCTTAAAATCCATTATTAACAAACCCTTTTATATTTTCTCCATAAAAATAAAGGAATATAGGGACACTGCAGTTATCCATGTCAACAATATATGTCTGTTGAATAGCAGGATACTGGGATTCCTCTAGGACAGAATAGTAGCGAAGTTGCAGGTGGAGAAAAGGACAGAAGTAAAATTACTATTGCTTTAACATACTTTAGTGAGGACAAGAAGTCAGGAATCTCATATGGATGTTTGTACAATCATGCTACAAAGATTACACCTTCAGGAAATTACCACAACGGGACTGTGAATGGGAAGAGCAGAAGGGAAAACACACCTAAAAGTAACATCTCTTACTCGGCTACTGGAAACAAAAATGCTTCGGCGCAACAGATTTAAATTACATTTTACACTGCTAGCAACCCAAGGGTTAAAAAAAGGTTCCTTTTAAATAGTAGATTTCGTAATTCCTATTTCCCAAGTTGTCAAAAAAACATACCTTGTCAAAAACATACCTTTTTCCAGCTGTACTGGGACTTTGGCCTGCTCTGGTTCTTGCCTTTCTGCCTTGCTAAGATCCCACAGACCCACCCTCAGCACTAAGACGGGGCTGGAGTTGCACGTGTTGCACACGGAAAGGAACTCCAAAGGATGGGAGCTGGACCATGGGTTTACAGCTACACATGGTCACGGTATTTTTTCAGGAAATAGCTTTTTTCCTTCATTTTGTTAGATTTCCTGAAAAGAAACAAACTTGATGGAAGCCACTGAGATAATTTTGATTATTTTTATGACTATGGAAATTCTCGCCTGATGTTGAGTATCAGAGGCTGCACAGAAGGCCACTGAGGTCCTTGGCAGACACACTTGTCACCTGAAACAGGCAGCAGCAACACTCACAAGTGCCTTTGCATCTGGTGTCTGCCATGAATCACCAGATGAGCCTTCAGTGACTGGTATTTAGCTGCATTTTTAATTACTGCTCTTTTTAGTGCTGGTGAAAGGTGCTGATTGGAAGTTCTGGAGATCTCTTCCTGAAAACAAACTGAGTCAAGGGCATCCTAAACTCTCCTCAATACCCTCAAGAATGAAATATTTCTGACTCTTCTTGGGTAAGCAGGAGAAGTACAGCTGCATCAGAAAGTGCTCTGTAAGTGCCACACAATTCCCTGGATTCTCTGCAAAGATCAAGAGAAACTGGGACAGAGTTGACAGTACCTTGCTCATTGCTTTCCATGTCCACAGAACAGTAAGTACAGGCTTGCTCTGGAATATTGGTCTGAGAGTAGAAAGCAGGAAACACGAGTTAGAGAGCATTTGCATTACCTGACAGGGTAACAGCGTGCATTTGAGGTGGTGGGACCACTTTGCTATGGGCAGTGGGAAAACTCAACCCTTTATAGCACTTTGATGGGACTGAAACTGTGCAATCTGCTGAGCCCAGAGCTTGCCTATGCTGCTGTCCATCTCTCCAGTGCGTCTGGAAAGAGTTAAAACACCACTAACAAGCTGGCCAGTTCAATGTTTTAGGCTGTGTGAATCTACAGGCAGCAGCTGCAGTTTTTCTCTCACAAAATTTAAGTTATCCAAAGAATCCAGGCACATGCCTACACAACCAACCCGGCACTGCCATCATCATGTTCCGATGGTAAAGAAGGGATTCCCAAACACCACTAAGCTCCTAAACAAGGAGGACTCTCTGGGGGCCACGCAGCACTACATCCCTTGGGTTGGCCTCACAGGACAGTGCCAGTTTCAGAACACGAAGCTTCAGTTTAACATTTACAGTCTTGTCAAGTGCTCATGTTTTTGGCTTTCAGTAGAAACAAGTGAGGGTCCACTATGATGACCCCAGTTTTGCATTTTGGTGATGGTCATATTTAACATTTTCTACACAACATAGACAAATGCCTACCCTACAAGGGCTGAGGAAAAGACGACTCTCCTCCTCATCTTACCAAAAATATACTTGTTAAAGTGCCATCTGCAAGAGAACAAAACTGACACACTCAGCTCTTAATTTACATTGACAACAAGCACGAGAACATCTGTGAATTCCGTACATCAGACTCCTCCCCTCACCTGGTCTCCGGCAGGCTATGATCTACACTTGAGACTGAGGCAGCTTCTCATTGCACCACCAGGCGAAAATAGATCTTTTTACTATTATCCAGAATATTCAGGAGAGTAATTACCGCTAAGTTTTGAAAGGATCATTAACTTTGACTTATGAGAGGCAATGCCTCCCCCGTTAAATACATTTCAAGGTTTCATAAGGAACAACCTGTTTTATCAGTCTCCTTTCATATAATTTGAAACCACTGTGTTTTCTTTCTAAATAGATTGTCAAAGCACTCAAATCCTTACCTTTTAAATCCCTGCACACACAAGTAAAATTCCCACAGATGCAAGCTACCATAGCCCCCCTCATTTAGACAATTCACAGAGTTGGCACACTACACACTAATTCAACATTCAACCTGTTTGCTGCAGGTTTCCGCCTCACTAACAACTTTTACATCATCAGCAGCTCCTGGCTGAGAGTCAGCAGGTTGCCCACATAATAGTAGGAATCTGTGGAAAGCTTGGTTTAAACAGAACCTAACAACCAAACAATAGTTTAGCATCTTGAATTAATCAACTGGAGAAGTGACACAGAACTACTTAACTCAGAAGTATTTCTGTCCCAGAATCAGGCTGGCCTGTACCAACAACAGCACGTGCTTTTCTGCTTTGCTTGCCTCACCTGTGTTCAACTCTTCCCTTAATGTTACTTTCTACTCAAAAAACATGAGGTATTTGCAAGCAGTTATTCTGCATTCTCTGCTTGTGCAGTAAGCACCAAATAACAGAAATTAAATATCAAAGTATTTCTTTTAATGAACTTTGGGGAAAAATAGTGCTTATGGGGGCTCTACACCCAATATAATTGAATGCCAAGCAGGTGAAATGTGATGAACTGTATATTTCAATTCACAGGCTCCAGTGACAAGTGTCAGGGTTTGTTTTATCTTGCAGATGAACCCAGCCCACTGAGCAGAGCATTCCCTCCCTGTCACTGGGTCAGCAGCTGCTGGCAAAAGGGCACCAAAGTCTTTCCCTTCCTTGTCTATATGGAAGTGCCATTTGCACTACAGAACATCTCGCCCATGAGGATTTTCATGTCTTTTCACTCATTAACCTTTCAAGTGACTTCTCTGAAGTTATTTTAAGTATCGTGTCCCTGTGCCAAAACAGTCTCTAGTGATTTAAAAAATGTAATTTCATGTGAAGAATGACCATGGATTATGCCCAAAGCAATATGCTGCAGATCCAGAAGGTATCCCAACTGGCTAAACAAACAGGATAGAGACTTTATTTAGAATCCACTGGAGCCTCCAAGATTCCTTCACTTGCCTTTGATGCGTTTGGAATAAGCACACAATTCCACAAATAGACTTCAAGCAGTTTTATGGATGGAAGAACTGACACTGGATCCTCTTTCAGGTCCCTAACAGGATTGCTTTCCAACAGAAGCAGAAGCTACCTGGCTATTCAGACTATGAGTCCCTTTATACAAGCTCTGTTCTCATCATCTTAGTGTTCATCTTTGACTTGTGCCATCTGTACAGGAATAAACTTTGAAGCAAAAAGGGGACATAGAAAGTACTAACATTGCACGTAATTCCCCCTTAGTAACAGCATGTTTTGCCTGCCATTTGTAATTAAACAGAGCATGACAAGCCTGTGAATGTATTTCAAATGACTCCTAAAGCTGTGAATGCCATTAGCTGCTCCTGCTATGAAAACCCCAATTTTCACTTCATTCTGCAGAAGTTTTTTCCAGTTTCAGACGAAGTGCTGTTGTAAAAAGTGGTAACTAATTGTTTGGCTAACACAGCTCTGATGTCTAGCTAAAGCCTGTCTGTGGAACACACTACTCTCAGTACTGCTGCTAATAAGAAAAATTGACCTTCAAGTCAAATCAAGCTTTGTCAGAAATTCCACAACTGAACAGAGTGCCGCTGACAAAACATCAGCTTGAACAGTGTTAGAGTCTCTTGGTTCTCTGCTATCAAAAGGAGTGATGGAATAAAGCTGTCCCTAATGAATTCCTATCAAATTCCTGAGGCAATGCTTTTCTGAGCTCCACGGTGAGAAGCAGCCTGCAGAAGAGTATTTCTCTACGTCCAGAATGACAAAGCTTTGCAGATTCTGTTCTGTATTTGACAGTGTTCTCATGTCAGCTTCACTGTTCCACAGCAATTGCTTTCCCAACTTGCCTTTCCTGCATAGACTGACAAGATCCAAGTTTGCCAGTGTCCTACTATTTATAAACTGCCTCCAGTTGCAGGTGAATACTCATTAGGTGGAAAGAATTTTGATGGGTTCTGACATTTACGTGGAAACTGGGCTGCACACCCTTCCAGACCAGCTCTGGCTGTCATGTCTTCATTGGAGAGCACTGCAGAGCCTTCAGCACAGGACCTGTGTTACAGTAAGACTTCAACAAAGATTTTTATCTTGCCTAATCCAGTCAGCTTTCATCGAACAGTATTACTGTAGAGTGATCCACTGTTCCAAACAGAAGCCCTCTGGGACATCCCCCAAAGTCAGGAGGATGACAAGTCCCGAACCTTGGCCTCAATGGCACAGTTTCTTTCCTTCTAAATCCACCTTTGTGCATTGCATTAGGGAGTAATTTCTTTCAAACAACCAGCTTTCTTTTGGATAGCAGACCAGCTCTTCTGACTTGTCTTGTTCATTCAACAAGACCTGACAAAAGCAAATACACTTCACAAAAAGATTGCTTTGCACTCCCTTCAAGACCTCCCAGGAACACAGTCCAAACACAACCTCCAAAGTACAGCCTAACCACAAAATCTTGCTCATGTTATTTGCCAATCAAGCAAGCTAGAAAGTGTGAAACCATTTTATTTTGATTTAGATAACGAGGGGAAGTAATTTGATTGGAAGTGTCAATCCCAAGTCCATTACAAATACATTTTTTCAGGAGTTGTTTACCTCCTGGGAGCTCCCGTCATGCACGTATCTTCTTTCTCAACCTATCACTGCTCTGTTTGCTAATGTGACTGCAGCATACACACAGATTCAGTTAGAATTTAAAAAGACCTACCATAGTAACAACTGCCTTGAGCATCAGAAAAGTGTAAAGAAATTGTGCAACAAGTACTTGTACTTCACAGCACCAGAAAATTCTGCCCAGGACACCAGATACAGGGAGCCAAGGCAACAGTTAATTCTGGCAGGCCTTTACTGCCAGGGAGCCTGCAGCGTTACTGCGGTTTGTATCCTTGAACAGGTCCTGCTTTGGACATATGGAAGTGGATCACATATCAAAAGTAAGAATTAGGGAGAAAAACCTTACTCAATAGAAAGTTAGCCCAATATATAAAAAACATACAAACGTTTAAACAGTTTAGAGGCAGCAACAACAGGAATGATAAAGATTCCTGCCAAGGTGGCTGTTAACATCATTGTCTTTTTCCCCCCACCTTGTTTTGCACCTGCATCTATTAAACTGGTTGATGTGCTGCCTCAGCTGGCTGACAAACACATGGACATATGCAGCAACTTAAAAGCCTGCAAGCTTATTAATACAGTCAACAAACAAATATACAGAACTTTTACTGAGGGAAAAAGAATTCAACAAGAAAACCAGAACCCAGAAGGTCCAAGAGGCTCAGCACGTCTCTGCATTTTAGAGTCTTGAGAGACAGGAGACCCCTGCCATCGATTCTTGTAACAGTTTCTTGTAACAGTAGATGCAAAGCAACAACAGATACTGGCCACTTGACTGGTGGTGTTCTTACTTTAGAGGGGAGGGGGAATGACACAGCCCTGCCTCACTGTGCATGAAGCAGAAAAGTTAGACTCTGAGGATCTCCAGGCAGTTGTTGTAGCAGATGGCTATCCAGTCTGGCTGGGTGGATGCCCACTGTACATTGTTGATCTCTCCCTCAGCTGTGTAGGCCAGGATCGGGTCCTCAATGGCACGAGGCATTTGCTGGATGTCCCAGATGAGAGCCTGGTGATCATCCGCTGCACAGAGACAAGAAATGCAAGTACAGTCAGAGTATAACTGTATCTCCATACGTGCCAACTACAGGCCTATAGCCTAAGGAGCCAGAAAAGATACGGCTGTTCCAGTCCTGATCCATATTCAAGCCAGTTACAACAACACAATTATGCTCCAACAAAATAAACTTGGATCATTATACATTACCCAGGACAGAGCTGATAAACAAATGACCAGTGGAACTCCGAACAGTAGAAAACATTTAAGAACTGGATTGCAAAAAAGCTAAGAAGCCTTAAAATAACACAGCTTAGCCAGAGCTGATGCACAGTTTGGGTACTGGGCTCATCATTTCCACACAATAAACTCTAGTAGGTGTCTATTTCTGTAACATTTTAGGAAAGTCACTAATAAAGGGCTGCTAAACTTCAAGTATTCTTTAGCAAAGGCAGAGAACTGCATAAACTTTAGGATGAAGAGGATTTTGCAAATGCAGCAGAAGACTCTGAGATTCCCCTGCAGGTCACACTTACCTGCTGTACAGATGTGGCAAGAAGAGTGAGGTGCCCAGGCAATTCCATTTACACATGCTCTGTGGTTGTTTAACCTGGCAACAGGGGTGCAGGGAACTCTGACATCTAGAATCACAACCTTCAGAAAGAAAACCCAGCTACATTAATAAATTGCATTTTTAAAAATTAATTTCTTCAAAATACTAAATATTTTGAGGTAAGGCTATAAACATGGCTCTTTCCTAAAGGATGTGGTTGGCAAGCAAGCCCTGCTCCTAAAGAACAGCTTCCAGTTGGTCAGTATGTTGTATCTCCAAAGAACTCAGACCTCACAAGGTGCTTGTGAGTTAGGCCACAGTGGCAAACAAATTGTGCTTCCCTGAAGCAGCCCCGGTAACAAACTAAAACTGAACTGGGAAAGAACAAGGTGACTAAAACACCTGCAGTTAAGATTTTATGTGAAAATTATTGCCCAGCTGCTCACAGACTCCTCTTAAAAATCAGCTGAAATATATACAAGCCATAAAGCTCAAGTTTATTATGCCAAGGTCACTTCTTTAACTCCTTGGTGCACTAAGAACCGGTCTTTAATCATACCTCGGGTACTGACACTGCCCCTTACCTTACAATACCCGGCTATAAATTAGCACCAAGCCACCTCCCCCAGAAAATCCCCAACAGCACCGAGGGGAGATGAGCTGCTGCATTACCTCCATCCCATCCATGGCCATCGTAGCCAGATAGTTGGGATCCTGTTTGTTCCAGCAGAGACGCAGCAGCGGGTGGTGCTGGGGGTCCTCGTAGATGATGGTGCTGTGCTCCAGGTGGCGGAGGTCGAACATCCTCACTGAGCCATCGGCCCCCACCGAGGCGAACATGTCCCTGCCCCCGCCTGCGCGGCTGAAGGCGATGTCGTAAACCTGCACAAAGCACAGCCTCAGCTCCACCCCGGGCAGCGCCGGCAGGGACAGCACGCTGCACTGTCACATCGTCTCTCAAATACTTGATGTTCCCTGCAACTGTTCAGTTATTACACTTGCCAAAAGGAGGAAATACATGTTTATGTAATTATAGTATCGCTCACTGAAACTAAAACATATCGATTTTCCAGACTTGGGGATTTTTACATTGAAAAGTAAAATGTTAAATGGAAAGAATTTTGCAAGCTGTTTATTGCCTTCGATATCTGGTTGATTTCAAGTCTAATTTGATGTTTTACCTCATTTTTCTACAATATTCTGGAGCACAATCTGGTAAAACAAGCATGTTCTTAAGTCAAGAGTCTATGATGAGTAAAAAGAATTGTTTTGATAGCCAACAGTATTTAGGTACTCAAAACTGAATATAATCTTAGAAAAACTGTATGCAAACTTACATAAATGATCTTTTTGAAATCATTAGATTGTTCAAGAAAAAAAGGAGGAAAATGGAAAAGTTCTGTTCCTTTTCTACTGCTTTAAAAAGATGCAATGTAAACAATCAAAATCCCCCATCACCTCTTTGTCATGTGCAATAAGCTGGGTCTTCACGTGGCCAGACACCAAATTTACTCTTCCCAGAACCTGTCCTGTCTCCAGACCCCAAATAGTGCAGGTTGTGTCAATACTAGAGGTACCTGAAACAAAACCACTTCTATTAGCAAAATTAATATTGTCACAAATGATTTAATAATTTCCTGGGTTGATGTAACATCCCCCAACATCTACAGATCAAAATAGAACAGTATAGAATAAAATCAAGAATGTCAAACAGCCAGCAGTCTTCCATGCATTTAAATGACCCAAACCTTTTAGCTGCAGAAATAGCCTTCCACACAGGAATAAAGTGTAAATAGCTCATGTCTGCTTCAATCTACCCAGAAGCCTGATGCAACTCTGAGATAACTGTCCCATCCTGTACATCTCTCGTGCCTGCAAAACCCCAAATTCAATCAGCGTTGCGATGGCGTGTTATTATTAATTGATTGTTGCTGTGGACTGAAGGTGGGGTTAGCAGTAAAGCTCTTAAGAGATGAGAGATGTAACACACACACACAAAAAATAATGTAGTAAATAATTACCAAGACATATTATCACTGTTAATCTCTAGGCAAATCCCCCTGACATAAATGGCTGTTCTCTTCTGGGAAACGAACCTCTGGATCAGTCATCTTGGATTCACAATTTGTCCCGTAGGCTACAATTAAACCTTAAGCGTTCAGCCCCCTCCTCCAACTGAGTTAAGGACTCCTGGCTCTCCTCCTGCTGCTGAAATGGCTTCACAAAACACACAGCTCAGTGCAGTTTTATATCCACTCCAGAACACTCTAAAATAAGTCACAGAGCTGATGCACATCCTTACTCAGCACTGTAACAACAGCTCACCAGCCCTGAAGGCCAAGACTCCCTATCCCCGAATGTCCCTCGCCCAACTTGAGTGACCCATTCTGCACTGGACAGGGCACCTTTCAATGAAAAAAAAAAAGTCTCCATGAGATGATTGTTTTTATTTTTAAATATAAAACAGCAGCAGTTTCTACGATGCAGCAGTCTGTGGTTAATTATCAGATTAACTAGTGGACATGATGTGACACAGCAGCAGTTACAGCCCAGACTTCATCAGACTAAACTCAAAAGTGTGCCAAAAACATAACGTTTTGTCAGTCTCACCTAACAAGTAAGGATCCACTTCATTCCAGTCAAATGATGTCAGTGGAGCACAAAAATCCGAGTTCTTGTTGTTGTTCAGCAAACACTCCAGACGGGTCTCAGTTTCACCCACCTTTAGAGAAAATGAAACGTCTGACTTAAAAAGCAACATCAACTGACTTGTTCCACTAGCACAAAACATTAGGAGTTAATCCCAGGTTTCTTTCCTCTCAGCTTTATATCCTACAGCTCTGGAAAACACAACCACCAACTCCATTTTCAATAAGCTGATAAAGACAGCAATTACCATGATAATTCTGCTTCTCCTATAGTCTTCATATAGTCACATTATTGCAGTGAAGAAAATCTTGTCTTGAGTGAAAAAGAGATCAATATGTAACACAATTCATGTCATGGTTCATCTTTTCCTAGGGAGGATTTACTCACTCTCCACACTCGCAGGTAGTCACCGCTGGTGGCCAACAGGTCTGGGTAGACTCCCTTGGTGTCTGGGATCCACATCAGCTTTGTGGTGGGGTAGGGGTGATCAAAGGTGTTCCTGCAAATGAATTCTGAGCTCTCTTCATCCAAACCAACAAGCTGCACCTGTGAGAAACCATATTTAAAAGAAAGCATTTTATCAAAATACTCATTTCTAATGATAGCATTAAGACTGAGTGTGTTTCAAGACATCCTCTGTCACCTCAAGGACAATATAAAAGGATCATCATGTTAATGAAATGAGAAATCGTTAAAGCATTGCTGGGGCACATAAGTGAAGTATCCATAATCACCACAGCGCTTTGATTTGAAGAGATGATCCCAAATGAACTGAAATCCAATCCTAAAGGATTAAAGACCACCCTTTTTTTTCCACATTGCAAAGCCCAGTTTAAATCACAGACTTAAACTGCACAAACATTATTCGAACTCATCCTTAACTGAACCGATACTGACAATGTCATCTTCAGAGAGCAAAATGAGCTGTAGTTTGCACAATTAAAGTGCATATTATGGAATTCTTGGCCATAACCTTGCAGACTGTGATAGATCACACCAGGTAGCTGGCAAGCTTTTTCAGCACCACGTGACCCAAAATGTTCTGTCACAAGTGCATGAAAGACTCGTAGATCAGTCATATGAGGGAGGAAGAAGGTAAAACAGAATTCAAACTTAAAAAAAAATATATATATATATTGGGAAGCTAAGAGGGTTATTCAAATGTTTTGTGTGAACAGGCCAAGAAAGCAGGTCTGCTGCAAGATTCTAGGTAACTGAGCTCCAAATGAGTATTTTTGCACAGTGATGCGACTGGGAGAAGGGCTAAACTTGCCCCGTTGCAAGAGTGATGCAAAACAGAGCAAACAAGAAACTATCTCCACACAGCCTGGTCATGACAATACCTGAAGTAATGCTTGAAGTCCCAGACATGATGTTATTAGAAAAATATTGACACGTCAGAAAGTGTTCAGAGAACAAAAGGTGCTGGGAGGACTTGTTTAACCTGCAGTGACTACAGGACACAAACAGGATGAAAGTCCCACTGTGTGAAATGCTGCTCAAACACAAACATTATGGGGACGACTCACTACAATTAGTTTGTAAGCTGCTCACAGTAGGAACTTCCTAGTACTTTCCACACAGCAGTTGCCTCCTGGGAATAGTAGCTTAATGGATTTTTTCTAAGATGTTTATCTGAAAAAATCCAAAATTCATGCTTATCCTGGGATAAGCAATTTGTCTAATAAACTACACATTTCAACTAGATGGGAAATCTATCACATTTTTCCCCCATAACACAAAACCAACAAATGCTTCAGTGGATGTTAAAATCTAATTACTTTGCAGTTTTATGAGCTCATTTAGAGATGCTCTTAAATGCAAACCTTGTCCCCCAACAATGAGAAGCTCCATTCTTTCCACCCCATAACAAATACTAAAAGATGCAACCAAGTATGCTTCCAAAAACTGAAATACAGTCCATCACGCCCTCTCTTTATTACAACTACTCCTTATTATCCTTCATACTGTAGTATAAATCAGTCAAAAATCTCCCAGACTTCTGAAGTGATTGACAAATAGCTTTCTAACTCCTTTAGGGATCAGAAATACTAAGCGGATTTTACAAAGGAAGCAAATTGTCCTTGGTGATAGAAAATCTTGTGGCAAGGTTAGGATCAGAAGACAAATAACCTCTAATCATTTCTCCTTTGCTTATGCTGTTTTCCACTCAACATGAGTGTATTAATCCTACACAAAGCAATCAACATCCTCATCACCAGAAGCAAATCTCAAACAGCAAAGGATCCCCTTTCACTGGTTTAAGGTAAATATTCCTGCACTTCATATTCACATTTAACCCCTTCTCAGACCTAAAGATGAAGCAATTCAGCAATCCAGTATCTCTGCTCTTTGACATGTTTAGGTGCAGGCTGGGTTAGAGAACAGAAACTGTATTATGGTCAGCAGAACTCCTGCCACTGCTGCAGCTCAGGTGCCTGCACAGCCTTCGGCGCTGGAGCAGCTGGCGGTAACTCCGAGCAGGAGACACCGCTCTGCCTGGACACCGGAGCAGAAGGAATGCTTGAGAAGCTCTGTTCTTTCCAAGTTCAGCAGATTCAAAGCTGGGACTCTTCTTTTCGGACTCGATCACACACAGTCATTACAGAACCCCTCTACTCATCCTCTTGTGCAGGCTGAACATGAGGGGATGGAACATGGAATTATTTCCAGGATGCCGATTATAACAGAGCCCTGTCTCTCCCTTTTGCAAGTGAGGCAAGAATGCTGCTGCACGAAGGAGGGTCTGAGGTCCAGCCCAGGTAAGACTGAGGTGATGCCTATGGAAAAGTACCTGTCAGTCTGGATACAAACTGAACCATTCTACATCTCCCTGTAAGTCTTTCCAGTGAGAAAATGAGGATCAGCGTGTTCAATCTCAACTAGTTTTGTGATTATGCCATGCCAGTAGCTAGGAATGCTAAATATTTGTTTGTTTCTCCAACACTTCAAGATAGGAAAATCCACATCTAATTTTAGCATATTATAATCCAAGCATTTATCAACATAAAGGATAATTGCAACAGTGCATGTCAGTAAAGAAGTGCCTTTAATCAGCATTCCTTAACTTCTAAAAAAAATCCTGTCTCCAGCATGATCCAAAAGAATCAGACATAGCTAAACGATGCAGAATTTGGTAACAGCTTCTTTTTCTTACATGGTTGGAGGAACAGTAGCTTAAAACCCCCCAAAACCACAACCCTCTATCTAATTAGTAACTATCCAAAATGACATTTCACAATTATTTTAGGGTCATGTACAATCAGAAAGATGTCACAGCACCAATTAATCTTCACCGTGCAATCAATTTTTCTTTGCAGTGCTAGATCTTACAGAACAAATGACCTTCTGGCAAAACAACTGCCCTGAACACTCTCTGTCTGAGGGAGGAGGTGGAAATCTGGGAAGCTCCTGGTCAGAACCTGTCCGTCTGCTCCAGAGACGGGAGCGAGCCGTGTACGGCACAACCTCTACTGTCTCCTAAACTGGATTCCAGTTTTGTCTTGCAGAGGGATCCCAAAAATCAGCCTTTCCTGGTGTTTTCCACAGATTGCTCCTGATCCATGAAGCCACAGCCAGGAGCATGTGGAGCATATTTTAAACTAAGACCTATGAACACTGTTCCCTCCCATCATGACACTGATCCATGAGGGAGTACAAAGGCTGACCGCAGCTTTCCAATCCAAGAAGTTTAAGAAACACCACCTCAAATTATTTAATTCTTCCAACCAGAGCAAGGCATCTCTCTTCTCATAGCAGTGATTTGATCAGTGAAGGTATACAAGCTGAAACAAAACTCCTTTGGGGTTCAAACAGGTCTTGGCAACCAGCTTCAGTCTGTGCCACAGAGCACATTAGTGTGATGGCTGACAGGGTTAGAGGTGTCTGGGAACTGGGGACCACAGTAAATTAGGGTCTGGCAGCCAAGAGGTTTGAGTTCCCCACAAAAGAGAGGTGTAAACAGACAGTTCATGTAACCTATAGTACTTCAAATGCTGGTAATTTCTACAGAAACAGAAAATTAGAGAGAAATGAGACAAAAATCTCCCACTCTTTCACCTCAATTCCCTCCCAGTAAGCACTTCTGCAACCAACACTTGGGCATTGAGTCTTTTTAAAAGAAATCCTAAACGATTAATAAGGAAAAGGTATATCCACTTATTTAGTTGGACTTTAAGCAAACTATACTATTCCAGACCATTTTTGTTACTATTGAAAGAAAGCCAATTATTTGGAACAAACCATTGCAATATCAGGAACAGAAATGTTACCAGGACCTTGTCAGAAACCTCGGAGAGTGCAAAGATTGTGAGTGTAAAGAGAAAGCCAAAATGAAAATCAGTTTTCGTTATCCTTTTAATTAGTGCAAACTGTACCTATAAGTGTGTTTTGATGATAGAAGCTGCAATATAAAACATCTCAACCATGAAGGACAAATTATATGCAGAAGAAAAAGACTACACATATACTCTGTAAAAAAAAATCTTACATTTCTGTTAACTCCAGAAGTCAGGCTAGAAACTCCACTGCTCCAGGCCCTTTGCTGTACAGTATCATGGACTATTTAAATGGGAACCTCTGCTTTTCCCCTTTGCTCCTTTGGTTATACCATGTTCACGGACAGGAACTGGAAGAGTTTCCAACAAGTGCGCAGGTAGCACAGTTTTACAGGACCTGTCCAAGGGTTTCCAATCTGGAGCGTGAAACTATTCCCTGAATGTTTCACCACCCTCTAAAGGGCTCAGCACAGCTGAGAGAGTCATAGTAAGGCACCACTAAAACAGTGCAGATACCGTTTTAATACTCCCAAGAGTATTCTGGTCCCCAAAGCAAAGGAGACAACATCAATGCTCTGAGCAATAACACTCGCAATTAGCCAAGACAGCTCTCTGTTAACTGTCTTCCTACAAAAAGCACCAAACAAGACAACAAAAATATAAAAAAATCACTCTGAAATATCAGAGACACAAATTAAGGTTATATTTCACTGCACTGATTGTACAGGTTTAATTTTTAATCATACATCATCTTTATTTCTACAGCAGCAGCATCCAGACTTTTCTCATCCTAATACAATTAGTTTCCAGCTCTTTACACTACACAGATCTCACAGCACGTGGTGCTTACATGGACTGAAGTCAACAGAACCACTATTCCTGGAGCTCAGAGGCCAAGAGAAGCCCTGGGTAATATTTACAGACAGTGATAATTTACATAGTCCTACACAATTTCTGTCTGCAACAACTGTGAGTGTAAAGGGTAGAAGAGAGGAGTTGACTTGGTGGCTTTACACTGGAAGCTTGAACTGAAAAGCAGATCTGACCACACTGTAACTGAGAGCAACCCCAGGGAATGCTCCAAACTTAAAGAGGTATAGGCAACGTAAATGTATAGCCCCTTATTAATCAATTGTGCCGCCTCTAAACAACAACTGTTAGCAATTTGCTATTTTACCTTCTCAGAGTATGGACTACAAAAACATTTTCAAGTTGGTCTTTAAACAAATTGGAAGTTTTCAAGCTCAGGCCCTGCCTGTCCCCAGCAGCATTCCCAGAAGCACAACACTCTCCAGGAAAAGGAGACAGCTCTCACACAGAGCTCACAGTGCCTGAACTACAACGTGCTCGGCAAAACACCATGTCTAGGACTGCTGCAAGGGCAGGGATCTAACCACTCTAAGAGATGTCACCCCTGTCACCACACCCTTGCACAGAGCCCTATCCCCAACACCAACTTTTTGACAGTATTTTCCACAATCTCCATTAAACACCTTGACAAGGCTACAAAGCTACATGCTATAAACACACCAAGCTCTACTGGCAAACCTTCAGTTTCAGAGAAATCTCAGGATGCTCTGTAACTTCATCCATCTCCTCATCTCTCTTCTATTTCTACAAATTCCTTATACCAGACTAGCACCTTGAAGTCTGTCCAGAAGTGACTGCACATGTGTTCTGAGAAATGAACACACAGTCTCCATTACCTGCGTGACATTCTCCACTTACACTCTGCAGGGAAACAATGAAGATACAATCTCATGCCTCAGTACACCCCTGTTCTCCGGGAAAAGCACCCAGGAATCACTGAAAGTGGTTTATATACTTATGAAAAAAGTTATCATCATACAGAAGTCCTCCACAGCAAGATAGTACAATGAGAACAGCCCATTTCCAACACAGTCTCAGACACCCTGTACACCACAGAATCATACAACTGCTGGGGTTGGGAGGGAACTCTCAAATTCATCCAGTCCAATCCCCCTTCCTACGCAGGGTCACCTGAAGCAGGTGATGCAGACATGTCCAGGTAGGTTTGGAATGTCACCAGAAAGGGAGACTCCACAAGTTCCTTGACCAGCCTGTTCCAGTGCTCTGCCACCCTCCAAAGAAAGAAGTTCTTCCTCAGACTGAGGCGGAACTTACTTGTATCTGTATGCATATATATGCACAAACTTTAGTCCTGGGCATGAACTTTCCTTTATATTGACCAAAAAGCCAGATATGCCCAAGCCCGGGGACCTTGTTTTATTTCTATGGCAGCAGCATCCAAACTCATCTCATCCTCATACCTTTAGTTTTCAGCTCTTTACACCACAGAGAACTCACAGCATACGGTGCTTATGTGACTGAAGTCAACACAATCCTTATTGCCGGAGCTCAGAGGTCACGAGAAGCCCTGCAGCAGCGTTATCCCAAAACCAGCAGCACCCAGGGCTCCTCCCGCCGCAGCCCCGCAGTGTCCCATCAGCTCCGGGCTCGCTAGGAGACCAGCCTGGACCTGGTCCAGCGCCTGCACCTCGGGGGGCACCTGACGGCTTTGCACAGCTCCGGGCGTCCCGGAGCCCCCCGCCCACCCCAACCCCGGGATGAGGAGGGTCAACCCCTGCTCTACCCCAGTCCCTGTGCCCACCGCTGCCCACCTTGTTGTTGTACTCCTCTACGAAGCTCCCCAACGCCAGGCGGAACCGCTTGTCGGGCCGGACGCTCCAGTTCATGGCGTACACGGTCCAGGGCGCCTCATATTTGTAGATCTCCTTCCGCTTCCCGTGCAGCGACATGGCTGGGCCGGGGGGGCCGCGGCCTGGCCCAGAGAGGCTGCGGGAGGATCCGGCTGGAGCAAGCGAAGAGGCGAGGCGGGCCGGGCCGGGGGGAGGCTCAGCGCGGCCCCCGAGACGGGGAGCGGAGGAGGCACGGCACGGCCCCCTGGGTGTCGAGGAGCGGGGAAGGCTCGGCTCGGCTCCCGGAGCGGCAGGGGAGGCTCGGCTCGGCCCCCGGGGCGGCGGCGGGGAACGGGGAGACCCCGGCTCGGCCCCCGGTCCCGGCCCAGACCCGGCGGCGGCAGCGGCGCTGAAGCCGTTTGGGACTCGGCCTCTCACACAACGGGAGCGGAAGCCACGGGGGGAGCCCCACCCCCTGCGCACGGGTTGGCTGCCTCGGCTGCGATTGCGAGCGCCGGCTGCCTATTGGGTAACCTGCCTGTCCGTTTCGCCCGCTGCGGTTCGCTATTGGCCACCTTGCCCGTCACTCGAAACGGATGCGCTCGCTCTGGCTGCGGTGACCGACGGCTGCTCTTGGCCCCGCCGAGCGGGGCGGGCGCGCTCGTTGTCCGCATCTCATTGGCTGCGCGCGGTCGCAGCGAGCGGAGGCCGGGCCTGGAGTCCCTGTCGGTGATCGATTGGCTGCAAGCGGTGTCAGTCACACCAGCCCCACGCGGGCGGGGCCGCTTCAGGCGCAGAACGGGACCGCGTGTTCGAGTCCCGCCTCTGCCGGGTGGCGGACGGGGCCGGACTTGTCTCTAATTAACAGGAGGTTAATTATGGGGTTTATTTTTGGAAGCGGCACTGGCGTGTGCTCGGCGCCTTACTGGGGGAAGGGGCGCAGCTGGCTCCCTGGGGAGTTCCTTGCTGTGCTCAGCATCCCGCTCGGGCCGGGGAGAGGCTGATTTAATCCCCTGCTGGGGGCGAGGGCACCGCCTGGGGTCGGTGATGCGTGATCCTGGGTCCGGCCCCTGGAGCATCCGTCTCGCCCCGCGGGAGCCGTGTCCGCTCGGCGGGGGATGCAGGGGCTGTGCTCCCTGAACCCCCGCTCGCTGCAAGGACTCTGGGTCTGAGCCTTGCCTGAGTTGTGTTCGTGAGATCATTTCTCATACACAGCTGCCTTGCGCTTGTAGAAAAGCTTTTCCAAATTACTGCAGAGCCTCAACTGCATCCTGTCGGGAAGGGATTGCCTTGACCTGACTGCACATGGGCTCTGTCAGCCCCACACTCCTTGGACGAAGCAACTGGGGTTTGACCACAGCCTTTTCGGGGTGAAGATGCCCGGGATGAATTCATGGATGCTCCCAATGAACACAGCTGTAATTCACATCAGGTGCCAAAAACATCTTTATTAGCAAAGTGTACACTAAAACTCCAGAGAAAGAGATGCTCACAGTTTGACTACTCTCAAAGGGAGCTCGATATATTACTTGAGCTGGTGGCCTAGGACTGTCACAGCATCTACCTGAGCGGCGAGGCAGCAGTGCTACGTGGGCTTCTCCTATGGGAATGCTGCGGGAGTCTGCTGGGAGAAGGGGTGGGCAGGAGGAAGCACCTATTGAACCTTTATCAAAAGAGAAAAGCAGGGAGGGAGGGCTGGACACAAGGTATCTGGGGCTTTTCAGCTTTCTGGGATTGTGCTTTTGAGTTTTGTGCTTTATGCCCAGGCTGGTGACCAGTTGGATTGACCTGGGGAGTTGTGGGATGCGTGTTGGGGTTTGCAAGGCGTGACCAGCCTTGCTGGAGAAGTCAGTGCCCTGGGACCTGTGCTGAAGCAGGCTGAGGTGGCAGGGGCTGTTGGCCCTTCACTACTCAGTGGCAATCAAGTAGGACAAGCTTCTGTCCTCTGTCCTTGTCCTGGGCTTCCCACCTGTGGTTTCCCCTGGACCACACCGTGGAGATCTCCCACTCCTCCTCTGGTGACCACCCTTTCTGTAACACCTGCGGCTCTGCTGGGCCAAGCCTCGTACCAACACAATGGTCCCTGCTCCAGAGATCTCCAGCACAGCGGCCTCGCAGCCCAGAGCTGTAGATTTGCTCTCCTGTGGTCGCTGTGGCTCGCTTGGCTCATGCCCTTCTCGAGAGGAAGCCTTGGCAAGGAGGGGGGGGTGGGAACCACATGGCCTAACCAGCTCGATGGTGGCTGTAAGAACTGTTCTAGGTTTGCTCTTATGTGCAAATGAAATCTACTCTATGGGAACCGCTGGAAAATGTTGACCTTGGAAGCCAGCCACTCTATACTTCCTGTCAAGCTGGCAGAAGATAGCTACAAATTATACCCCTGAGCCAATGGCATTGTCCAATGTCTTACCCTTGCAGTCAAAGTCAACATCAACTGACCGGGCTTGCAGTTGAGGTTCCTCTTGACTCCCCCCGCAGCCCCCATGTCTCTAACTTCCAGGAAGCATGGGGTCGGAGAGGTGTCTCTGAATGTCCTGGTGCTCGGAAGATACCTCCAAGTGCTCAGGGAGGGAAGGGAAACGAGAGCCCCGCAAGAGTCCATGGGTATTTGGTGCCCTTTGGTGGGGAGGCTCTGGGCTCGGGAGAGGTGGGGAGTGGTGCTCCTGCTCAGAGTAGACTGTCATGGTTTTGTCGGATGACTCAGAGAGCTGCATCCCACTTGACAAGGAGTCCCTGGATTTCAAGTGGAACTTTTCTACCTCCGTGTAGCTCGGGCGCTGGTGGGAAACGAGGAATCGTGTGGGTTATGGTAAAAGCAAAATGAAGTAGCCACGCTCTCTCCTCATAAGCCTTGGAGCCTCATCAGGCTCCAAGCCCCAAAATGTTATTTTTCACTTGAGGAAGCCTCAGAGCAGAGGAGCCCACTTCCTTCCCTACTGATGGGGCACCTTGGCAGTGTTGGGGATGGCAGCTGTGCCCCAAAATCAGTGAGGCAGTGGGCAGATCTGCTCCCAAAACAAGACCCCGTGGCTTTGCTGGGACCCATGAGTGCTTGGCTGTGCTTTGCCTGGAGAGAACTCAGGACTGGGGCAGAAGGACCCCGGCGGGTGAGGGGTGACCTTACCTGCTCCTGGGTCGCCGGCTCCTGGTCCTCCAGAGGCGCACAGGGCGTGAGCGGCTCCAGGCTCCGCGGGACGATGCCGTACATGGCCAGGCTGTGGGAGGTCGGTGAGATGGGGCTGTACGCGGGTGGCACTTGGGACAGCTGGCGCTGCAGGAGCTGGAGGATTATATTAATATCTGACGACATCCTGGACTCCAGCCTGGGGACAGAGCAGCCTGGCGTTAGCGTAGAGAATCCTTTTGCATACCGCGGCTGGGCAGGGGAGGCACTGGGAGGAGGTGCCAATCCCGCTGCCCCAGGGCAATGATGCTTTGCCTGCTGCTTGTTTTTAGAGGTTTTTAGAGAGCTTCAAACCAGCACTGCCACAGAGAGATCAATCCTGCCATCTCTCTCCTGCCACACTCAATCATCCTCTGCCCAATTTTATGTGGAGCCAAACTGGGATCAGGAGCAGGGATTTGAAAAAAAGCTAAAATTACCCTGGAGGGGGGAAAAAATTGCAATGGTTAGTTTTAATCTGGATCAATTGTCCACGCCAGCTGCCTGTGCTGACAGATGCAGCAAGGCAGGTTAGTGCCAACCATTTTTAACTGAGGAATAGGAGGAAATAGAAAAGTAGAAGTCTCTTCCTTCTGCCTTGTCCTTGACTGAAGTGAATAGCTCTGGCACCCGCTTGCAGGACACAGTCACAGCATCACTTACAGAGTGGGTAGATCTGTCCCCCAGTGCTAGGATGGTGCACTGGAGAGACGCTTAAACACAAGTGTGTGGTGAAATGAGCTCAACAAGTGCAGCAGAGCCCACAGTGTCAGCCCCTCATGTGAGTGCTGCCTGGGGACCTTAAACCTGCACCTCCAGTGTGGGTTCTTCCTTCTCGTTCAAAAATCATAGAATAGTTGGGATTGAAAGGGATCTTAAAGCTCATCCAGTTCCATCCCCATCCATGGGCAGGGACACCTTTCACTATCCCAGGTTGCTCCAAGCCCCACCCAACCTGGCCTGGAACACTTCAGGGAGGGGGGCACAGCTTCTCTGGGCAACCTGTGCCAGGGCCTCACCACCCTCACAGGGAAGGATTTTTTCCTAGTATCCAATCTAAACATACTCTCTGTCAGTTTGAAAAATCATGTATTTTTTCTTATTTAGAGGGCAGTGATGGTCTTGAGGCTCATGTGCTCAAGCAGGAGGATGCTTTTAGCTCTTTGCAGCAGGAAGAGGGGACCTGCAAAGGGCTCCAGTTGTGCCTGTGGGTGGTATCGTATCTGCAATTGCATTGAATTTGGAAGCCATGGCAAAGTGACAGATCTCAGGTGGCAGTGTGGGAGATCCTGGGGGTGGTGACAGATGCCAAGGGTGGTGCACAGCAGCAGATGAGGCGCTGGGCTGCAGTCAGGGTCAGGACTTGCCCTTTGAGAAGCTCCTGCGTTTGCAAAGCACTCCCACCCCCTCCCCAGGAATGCAGTGTCCCAGGGGTCAGGACGTGGCGTTGCTGCACACAGAGCCCACTGCAGCCACCTCTAGAAAGCAGAAGCTGATGGCCCAGAGTCCCTCAGGTCCTCTCCAACCCTGCCCACCTGCTGAGCTGGGCCTGCAGGAGCTCCAGCCTGGACTCGATCTGCCCTGGCCTGTAGTCACTGTGCAGGGGCACGTCCTGTGAGCTGTGCACCAGCGAGATGTGCTGCAAAGGCTCCGCAGGGTGGGCCGGCCTCCGGTCCTCCCAGAAGGTGAACATGTTGGGAATATCCAGGGGAGTGGCTGGAAGAAGAGGAGACATCTCAGCACTTCTGTCTTGCATCCTCCAGCCCCACTGGTATGGAGGTGTTCCAGATTCTGTCACCTGACATACATAGAGAGCCATCACCAACACACACGTGGAACCACCACTGACATACGTGGAGAGCCATCACCCACACACATGGACAGCCACCACCCTGACACACATGGAGTGGCACAGGAGGGACAGAGCAGATCCAGCTGGGGATAAAAGGCAGTGAAGACCCTTGGCCTTGGAGCGTGGCTCCCCTCAAATCCATATGAGCTGCTTGGACCTGCTGCAAGACAAGGCCACCATACGCAAGCATCTCTCACCACCCTCCTGCCAGCTCTGCCTGCAGCCGTGGGTACCTGTGTAGGACTGGCTGCTCTCTGCCGCCTGCTTGCCGATCTCCGTGTTGCCGGCGCTGGTGGTGATGAGGCTGAGCGAAGGCAGAGCAAAGTCATCCTTTTTGGGTGTGGGAAAGGGCTCAGCTTTCACAGGGCTGCCAGTCTTGGCCTCGTCATCACTAGCCTGGGAGCAGGGAGAGGTGCTGCTGCCCATGTCGTCCCACTGGTCCTTACTCAGCGGGTTCTGCGGGTTGGTGAGCTCGGAGTAGGTGTGATACTGCTCTGCATCAGAGATGCCCGTGTCTCGGTCTGTGGGACAGCACAACAGGTCAGTCTGGGGAGTACCACACATGAAAAAAACAGCCCCCATTCCCTCTAGGATGCCTGCAGGGCTGGGGCATCACAAGGGGAAGGAGGGAAGGCAGTTTGGGTGCCTGCAAGATGGTCTGCAGGGACAGAGGCACCAGCAACCTCTGCTTTGGGGCACCTGCCAGGGTAGTAATTAATAATGATCCCGCTCTCCCGCCCTGCAGGCTGGGCTCTGCCAATGCAGTGGAACTCACCAGGCTTGCTGGGCTGGCAAAGGGAGTGCTTGTGTCGGCGAGTCTGGCGGTAGGTGCAGTCGTACTCCTCGCTGAGGGGTGAGCGGGGAACGCTGTCTGCCTGAGGAATGAGAGGGGCTGGTCACCAGGGAAAGGGTGCCACATCCCATCCATGTGTGCCATGGGGGCTACAGCCCTTTCCACATCCTCTGAAGGTGAAGCTACCTCTGTCTCTTCACCACTGCCCTGTCCCACCCAGTGCCTCCTGGACTGGTTTCAGAGCTCAGGGGATTCCTAAGGCTGTCCTTGCTGCTCTGAGACTGAGGTAAGGGTGTCAGGGCCATGGGGAGGGAAGGAGCACCCTGAGAAGTGTCAGGACATCCCAGAGTGGGACAGGACATGGAGGGAATTTGACTTTCTTTTCTATCTTTCAGGTCTCTCAAAAAAAATGTCAGGAAAGGACAAAGTTCAGTCACACACTATAAAAGAGTCAAACAGCACTGGCAAAAATGCTTCAAGCCTTTCAGGGATTGCAAACCTGATTATTTAAAAAGGAATTTTCAGAGGAAGCTGGTACCCAATTCAATGAAGCATGAGAATATTTCTTACTTCAGCAGCCTCAAAATGTGTGCAACCCATTTGCCCAGGCTGGAGCAGCCCTGTGGCTGATTTACAAGTGCTGCAGAGCAGAGTACCACTGCCATGGCTTGTTGTGCCAGCTGTTCCAAAGAGCTCAGAAACATGCAGTAGACATGTCTTGCTGTGGGGGAATCATAACTCCATGGAGAATGCCCTGGGAAATGTGGCTGTTGCACCTGCTGACATCCTTGCTTCAGCCCTCCCACTTGCCAAATTTAAGCATTGACCACATTTCTCCTTGGGGCAGCCCTGGCACTCACATCTCGTAGGTTGAAGGTGATCTCTAAGTTGCTCCAGAAGTTGTCAGAGAAGGCTGGGTACATGTCCAAGACCTCCAGCAGGTCTTCGCGCTGAATCTTGTGCAAGTCGCAGTAGGTCAGGGCCCTCACATCAGCGTTGGACTTCCCTGGGCGGGCGTAGAGGCTGATGGGCTCCCCAAAGATGTCATTCTTCCCTGTGTCAAGAGACAGCTCATTATGGAGGGGTGGGCATCCACTGCTGCTCCAGATGTTCTGCTCCAGCACCCCTTACTTTGGGGCTCATGAACAAGGGGACGTCCAGCAAGCCTGACCCTGATTCTCTGCGCTGGGGATGACACTGTGAAAGCCATCACTGATGGTGAAACCAAGCCAGAGCAGTGGGTCATCAGTGATGGCTGGTGACTCCTGACCCCTGCTCTCCTTACTCCCGTGTGGCCTCCTCCTGGCATCTCCCAGGGATCCTCCTTTCCCTGTCCACTGGTGCGGGGACCCATCAGATGCTGAGGAACAACCTTCCCTTCCCCAATGAAATTCTTTACCCTCACCTGCCACCCTTTGTCCGCTGCTCATTGCCCGTCACCCTTTGCCCCTCACCCATCACCCCTCGCAAAAGGAAGGACTTTTCCACCTAAGATGGCCACCACAATGTCTTCCCGGAGGATCTCAATGGAACCCCGGGAGATGAAGTAGAGTGTGGTGAGGACATCTCCATAGTGCACCAGGGTGTCTCCAGGCGGTGCATGAGTCGTCTTGAACTTCATGGCCAGGGCGCGCAGGCAGCCTTTGCTGGCTCCCCGGAACGCTTTGCAGTTCTGCAGCAGCGTGCGGTTCAGGTGCAGGCAGATGTCAGCCTGCAGGCAGTCAGGGAAGCCCTTCAGCACCTGTGGAGAGCCAGGGAGAGATGCCATCATGCCACCATCCCTGGGAGGGAACACTGTGACAGAACTGAGAGGCTGTGTGACACTCAGCGTGACACAATGGGGCCAAACAGGGAGACTGTGCACCCAGAAAGCCAAAGGTGGGACATTTTCCCATCCCTTGAAGTGTTCAAGGCCAGATTGGATGGGGCTTGGAGCAACCTGGTCTAGTGGAAGGTGTTCCTGCCCATGGCAGGGAGTGGAACAGTTTGAGGTTTGAGGTCCCTTCCAACCTCAAACCATTCTGTGATTCTGTGATTTTGATGATCTTTTGATCTTTCCTTGGTGGATCCCTGCCTGCCTGGCTGTCACTGGCTTTTACTGCTTGTGCTTGGGTAAAACAGCACTCCCAAGCAATAAATAAAAGTAACTAGTTCAATCTATTAATACCCACTGGTGGCATATCCCCTTTTTCATCTTTGCACCCACTAATCTTGGATGAATGAGAGCAGAAACTGGCACAAAGAGCACAAAAACCTTAATTAAACAGCACCTGCCTGAATGCCAAGAAGCAGCAGCACGGGGCAGTTGTGTGCCGTGACAGCTAAATATACCTGTGCAAATACCTCATGTTGAACAAAAGCTGAATCTGAAGGTGACATCAAGGTAAAACTCGCAATATGGAGAAAGCTGCTGCCACCAATGACTCACAGTGCCAAGGTGAAAACCACCTGGGTTTGGGGTTTTTTTTGGAGAGCAGCATATGGCCCTGGGGTCCTCCTTGCTGTCCTCTTTGCTCACATCCTGCCGGTGGCCAAATCTGGAACAGCCATGCTGGGGCTGGTGAGCATGACTTGTTCCTGGCTCCATCATGATCTCCCAGGCTAGCAAGAGTGTTTCCCTACTGGGAAATAAGGGGTGGAGGAATTGATTGGGCTGTGGGGTCATTGATGAGATTGTGCTGTCTCAGCAGCACCCAGTAGGAATTGGTGTGAGCGGCAGCACGGCTGAGCCGCAAGCTCAGCGCTCACAGGGGATTTGTGACCTGGGTTTGTACTAAGCCAAGAGAACCTGTGCTTGGTAGGGTGTCATGGCACTGCTTCTTGTTGTTGCCACTGATGTCCAGCCCAGGGTGTCTCTTCCACCAGAGAGGTTTAACCCGAAGCTCTCCCAGCAGCAAACCCCCAAAATGCTGCCCAGTTGTTTCATGTGGCAGCAGCAACTTTAGAGGGAGATGCTGAATTCATACAAATCTGTGTCCTGATGGTGCTTAGGATCAAATCTTAAGGAAAAAAAGGAGCATGAACTGGGAATAAGTGGGCTGATGACCTCCCCAGGGCCAAGAGATCAGGAATACGAGCTCCCATGTCTCTCCTTGCCTTATCCTTTCTCATTCCTCTGCCTTGCTTCTGTCCGAGCCATCATGTCTGTGCACTGAATCCCGGGGCCGTGACTCAAGTCCCCAGCCCAGAACACCTTGGCCGAGCCACCTCCTCATCCCCGCAGAGCCCTGGCGCTGTTGGCACAAGCCTTCCCACCAGGCTCGGAGCCCCGGCACCTCTCCAGCACAGCTCCACCATTGATCCCCCTTTGCTAACAAACAGCTGCCTCTCTGGGCTCTAATTAAAATGGATCGAGGTTTATTTAAATGCCCTCCTTTCCCTGCTGTGAGAGCAGGATGCAGTTTGCTTAGCAACCGGCAGTGTGGAGAGGAGCTGGATCGATACCTGCTCCACTCCTGTGACACCAACAGACACCAGCCTGAAAGTGCTCAGTGCCAACAGGGACTCTGAGCTCCCCACCAAACCTGCTCTCTGGCCAAGAAATGTGCTTATGACCCTGAAAAACCTCCGGGTAGCTGTAAAGGAATGGGCAGAAAAAGGGGAGAAGGAGAAAGGGGGATGCAGGAGGTGGAAATGCAGGAGGTGTATGGATAGAGTCTGTCTCCAGCCTCCCAAATCTCCTGCCTCTGTGCTGGTCAAAAGGATGGAAGTGTTTGGGTGGACCCAGATCTAGACACTGTGTTGTTCCGGACAAAGTGCTGTGAGGGCACAAGGCCTCCCTGCCCATACTCACTGCGTTCATGTCGATGCCATTGGTGTAGGACCAGGCGTGCTGGAAATACTCCTCCAGGCGCTGGCGCAGGGGGTTGGGGATCTGGTGGAAGCGGATGAACTCCTTGACCCGCAGCATCTGCGTGTGGTAGCGGGCTGTGCCTGAGTAGAGGCGCTGGATGATGGCTGAGACGTTGCCAAAGATACTGGCATACATCAGAGCTGCAACAAGAGAGCAGGACTCAGCGGGACGTGGGGAGATGCATGTCCAGCTACATCGGACCTGCAACCAGCAGATTCCCAAAACCCACATCTACCAGGACCTGAAAACATGTATTTCTATCACCCCAACCACTTGTCTGTGCGGAAGAGGCATAGGCAGAGGGAGATGCTCCAACCTCCAAAGCAGGGATGGGGACAGTGGGACATGCGCAGGCACTCACAGCCAATGAGCATGACACAGATGGAGAAGATCTTCTCGGAGTTGGTGTTGGGCGAGACATTGCCGAAGCCCACACTGGTGAGGCTGCTGAAGGTGAAGTACAGGGCAGTGACGTATTTATCCTTGATGGACGGGCCAGAGGAGAGGTCGCTGTCATTGTAGCGCTTGCCGATCTGGTCGCCCAGGTTGTCCAGCCAGCCAATCTTGTGCTCCATGTAAGGCCGCTCCACGTTGCCGATGGCGTACCAGATGCAGGCCAGCCAGTGGGCGATGAGGGCGAACGTGCACATGAGCAGGAAGAGCACGGCTGCCCCGTACTCTGAGTACCGGTCCAGCTTACGGGCCACGCGCACCAGGCGCAGCAACCGGGCAGTCTTCAGGAGGCCAATGAGGGTGGTGGTCTGCAGGAGAGAGGTGAGAAACCTCAGGGACAACCAAAGGATAAATACGGCATGTTCCAAAGGCATGTTCCCAACCGAGCCATGCTTCCTTTGAAGGATAAAAATGCATTTCTAGAGTGTGAATCACCTTGTCCTGGAGGTGACCTCTGAACTAGGTCAGATGAGTCACAGCACAGGAAGGGCAGTTTCCCTCTGCTGACCATAAAGGCAACAAGCTCTGGGATTAGAGGTGAGCAAGTGAGAAGAGCCAAGGCCAAGCCCATGTTTCCTGATGGGTCCTCACCTTGCCAGCCATTGCTCCCAAAAGAGCTGCCTTTCACTCCCAGACATGGAGCCTCCAGGCAGTACAGTAACTACAGGGTTATCCCACTGCCAACATTTTGAGTCTGGCTGGCAATGCACCCCCAAATTCACCCACAGTGGAGTGTGGGGTCAGCCGTTAAACGGAGCCCCCAGCCTGCTTTGCTGGGTCAGCCTCAGCAAGGGGCGTGGATCCAGTCTTAACACTTAGAGTAGGGACTGCCTGACCCTAAAAAATGAAATCCCAGGTCCCAGCTGCTTAAAAACCTGTAAAGACACCCTTGTCCACCCTGTGACCAACCACCCCTCTCCCCATGGATTTATCCATCTACCACTTACCATCAAACCATCCACATCCCTCTCTTTCTCTCCCATACATCTCTCCCTATCCATCCACAAGTCCCCTCCTGTCCTGATATACCCCCAGACCCTGCTCTTACCTCATCAGAGCCAGAGCGGAAGATGAGCAGGTCAAAGGGGATGGCAGCCACCATGTCAATGAGGAACCACCCCTTGAAGTAATGAATGGCGATCTTGCCGGGGTGGCTCACCACCTCATCGTTGATGTTGACGTAGGTGGTGCGGAAGTTGATGACAATGTCCACGATGAACATGATGTCCACGATGAGGTCAATGATGTTGAGTGGGTCACAGGTGTAGCTGCAGTCCCAGCGCTTCTCCTCCACCTGCTCCTCGTTGAGCAGGAAGGCAGCTGAGTAGGGGGTGAAGACCGCTGTGTAGATGACCAGCAGGAGGATGAGCCAGTCCCACACGGCCTTGAAGGGGCTGTAGTGCAGGATGGTCCATCGGTGGATGCGTGGCGCCTGCAGCTTGTACTCGGGAAGGACATCAGCACCCAGGGACAGCACCTGCCAGGAGAGGGATGATGAGAAGGATGGGAGACCAAGAGAGGCTGGATAATGCCAGGAACCAGGCAAGAGACTTCCATGTGCTGGTAGAGCATTGAGGAGCACACAATGGTTTCCTATAGCTTTTTCACCTTTGTTGGCTCTATATGTTTGCCCAATTGCCCACTGTGGCTGGCACCAAGGTCCTTGTCTGTCTCTGATGGTCACAGCACCCTCAGGGCAGCTTCTTACCTGCTTTATGTCCTTCTGACCCAGCAGAGAGGAAAGTGCCTGCTGCTGTGCCTCCTTCTGCCCTCAGCTCTGTGCCACCTCCCTGGGAGCTGCTGGGCATCCCTGGCACAGGTTGTGGGATGGGCAGAGATGCCATCCCATGGCTGTGTCACCTGAGGGTGACAGCACATTAGGCATCCCGCAAGCCTTGGACCATGCCTTTCTCAGCCATAGCACGTATCTTCCCCTGCATGTCCTTCTGGCACAGTTGCCCTCCAAGCAGGGGGATAGCTTGGGCCACCTGCAGCAAGGCCTCAGGCAATGCCCATTTCCCATCTCACCTCTGGCCACCAATGTGCAAACACCATCTCAAGCATGCAAGCACCCTCTCATGCTGCCATGTGTCCCCACGGCTCTCTGCTTTCATGGGGACACACTCCACAGCACCAGTGAATCCCCCACACATCCCAGGCCTGCCCCAGCTCCCCCTCCAGGACTAATGCCAGCTCCTGATGAGCTCTAAAGCCACCCTGGGGACACAACACAAGGCACTGGGGATGGGAGGGGTGGGGTTGTCCCACTTTGGGTGCTGAGGGGTGGTGGCATGAAGGGGCTTATTTGGAGCTGGGGGCAGCTGGATCCCCTTCCTGCCCCTGCTGCTCCGTTGTCTCCCACTGTCCCTGTGGTGCTGGGACCAGTGCCAGTTGCAGAGCAGGGTGAGGGGCACCTCAATTCTCTCTCCTGGCCCTGAGACCCCAGCTAAAAGGGAGCTTTTTGCTGGGCTGCAAAGGAGAGGAGAGAGGAAAGAGGAGAGAGGAGAAAGGAGGATCCACATATCCCAAGGTAACAGTGATGGGCATCACCACGGCTCTGGCAACAGATCTGGAAGAAGGGTCTGATCTTTCCTGCACCAACACCTGTCTTATTCAAGGGTTTCCCAAGGGCTCCTGATGCTGCAATCCAAAGTGAATCCACCCCTGTAGCCCCATCCCACAGCAAGCAGCCGCTCCCGCAGCCCAGAGCCCCAGGACACTGGAGGGTCCCGCGTCCCGGAGGTGCCCCTGCTCCTACCTGCCTGCAGCTCGCCCGGCGCCCCAGGCGGCAGCTGACCCTTGAAGTCCGGGTGTCCACCATGGGGGCCCCCAGCCCCACACGCCCAGGCAGCGTCCGGCACGGCGGGCGCAGCGCTCGGGCCGTGGCATCGCCCACGCAGGCACGCAGGCACTCAGCCAGGCGGGTGGGAGACATGCGGCTGCGAAGGGCATTCAGGAGCCCAGCGTGGATTAATCAAACCTAATCGATGCTGGGGCCCCCGTGGGGACAAGAGCGCCAATGGAGCAGCGGGAGCTGTCGACGTCGTTGGTGGATGGCGAGGGGAGGGATTGGAAAAAGTGACCCAAACGCAATTGTTGTGGAGGGAATGAGGCACCAGTTGGGCTTGGGGACTGGCTGCAGTGGGGATGGTGGGGAAGGGGACAAGACAACACCGGTAAAATGCTTGATTCCCAAAACCAAGATGCACCTAGAAGACCTGAGATGGGCTCCTTCACCTCGTGCCTGGGAAAACCAGCAACGCTCCCATGCTCAGCAGCTGAATGCTTGTTCTGCCTGGCTGCAGGCAGCTCTGTGGGGCCAGTCCTGAATTTGGGCCACCAAATACTGTTCCCTATGCTGGGGCACCTGCCCTGCGCCTCATCCCTGTTCCTGGCACCTAGCTCTTGTGGCAGAAGCAAGAACAGGTTAAGCCTTCTTGCTTTCCAGGCAGAAATGAATAAAAAAACACAATCCCAAAGATCTGAGGCAGAAAAGGGTAAAAAAACAACCCCAGAAGAGCATCCAAACCAACACAGAGCTAGGGAGCAGCAGCACCCTTGTTCCTCTCTGCCCCTAAGGGATGGCAAGGTCACCCTTGGGTGGCCTGGGTGGCCTGGGAGTCTCTGCAGGTGGCAGTGCCAGTGTTCCCCGTGGTGATCCTCCTGGGTGCCCCTTCCCTTGTCCCCTTCCTCCTGCACTTACCGGCTTCAGCTGCAGCCGCAAGCTCATGGTGTGGGGTGCTGGGTGCTGGCAGTGGGGTGCTGGGTGCTGGCAGCGAGCGAGGGAGTGCAGGAGGGAGGAGGAGGAAGAGGGAGCCGAGTGTGTATGGGCTGTGGGTGACAGAGGGGGGAGGCTCCTGTGGCCCTGGCTAACCCAGGCCATTGCTTGTGCCCCATGGTGCCCAGCACCCATCACCTTCCCTGTCCCTTGCTCAATGCTGGGGATAAGGGCACTGGGGTGGGGGCCACTCCAGTATCACCAGGAGAGCCTCAAGCACAAGGGGCTGGGCAGGATCAGGCCCATGGTGCTGGCTGCAGGCTGGCAGTGACCCAGTGTCACTCCCAGCACATATCCTGACACAGCTCAGATTCCCATCCCTGTCCCCAGCACCCTCCTGCCCAGTGGGGCAGTCTGGGGGGGACTGGGACACATGCCTCCTGCAGACAGGACCCCAGCCTGGTGGCACCGACCCCACAGCATCCCCACGTGCCTCCAGCTGTGCTCCAGAGCCACAGCCCTGCAAGGCTGAGCCTGGGACCTTCACTGCACTTGTGACCTGCCCTCCCTGCCAGCCCAGTGTGGGGCCAGACCATCCCAAACAGCCCCTGTCTCCACTCCCTGCCCACCCACTGGTATTTTTGGATGGTGTCTTGCTGCTGTCTCTGCCTCACCATGAATCATTTAACAGCCAGGAGCGGGGAGCTGTGGCTTGGTGGGAGGTGTGGGGGACACTGGGGTGAGGACAGGCAGGTCGCCCGTGGGAGGGGGAGATGCGGCAGGGAGGAGAGGTCCATCCTGTCCTGTCCCATCGCACCCCATCCCATCTGGAGATTGACAGTGAAGATTGACCTCTGTGGGCACTGCACTGCAGAGCCCTGCAGCTCTGATCCCATCACTCCACAACCAGCTACTGAGTGGCCAACACTACCGTGACAGTGTCGCCCCAGTGTGACCATTGATCCCTGGTGTGTTCTTTGTGATGGGGATGGGGGCATGGAGGCTGCTCACCCTCCCACCATGGAGTTCAGGGGCTAATCCTGGGTTACTGCAGTCGCCCCCAGATTAGAGGGACTAATGAAGGGGACAAGCCAGGGGGAAAACAAGCCTAAGATCTGTTCCATGATGTGTGAGGTGGGGAGCCCATCCCCTGTGCGTGGAGGCTGTGAAGTTAAAGGTTTGCTGGCACCGAGACAGAAGGAGAATCCTGCATAGCACCCCACTCCGATGGAGCAAACTCCCAAGCCTGGAGGCTTTTCTGGGGTCAGAAGGCTGCATTTTCATTAAATTTGCCCAGGGCTGCTGCTGGAAACAATGGGAGGTGCCCTTAGATGTATTTCGTACATTGAGGCTCTCCCATGCCTCAGTTTCCCCACAGGTAGAAGAGCTCCCTACTCGGGATTGTGGGATCCGTCAGCACCTTTCATGCACTCTGACATCCCCATGGGATGCACCATTCCATGCGCGTCCCTTTGGGCGACAGTGCTAAGTGTCCCCTGCAATGACAGGAGGTGCTGCACGTGTCGGTGACAGTGCAGTGCCATCTGCTGTCTCCCAGGGGATCCTGTGGCTCTCGGCATGCTGACACCAGGCCGGGTCCCTGGCTGGGCACCTTGGGGCCAGCGGTGCCCCAGAGGCTCCATTCCCAGCGCTGGGGGCAGGAACAGTGGCCAGAGTTCCCCCCAAGAGAAGCCACATGTGCACACGAACATGCAAATCCGTGTCCCCTTCAAGGCCATCATCCCGGGCGGTTCATGCTGGTGTTCCCCCAGCCACAAATTACCAGAAATACTTGTTTAGGGGACTAAAACGAGCATTTCAGCCATTCAGAGGAAGGCATAACCAAACACAGGGATACTGGCATTTCTTGGGATGGAATCTCCAGGTGTCACTGCCCTCTCTGCTTCTCTCCTCCAAAAGCCAGTGGAGTGGTTGTGACTGTCCCCCAGCAGCAACACCAGCACCCCATCACTGCCTCGGTGTCATCTCACTGCCCACATACCTGTGTGACCTTCTCAGTGACGTTCTGGGTGCGCTCCATCACCTTGTGGGGAGCAATTATCTCAATCTCCGTGGTGGAGCCCGAGCGGTGCTTCTCCAGGTTGAACTCCACAAAGTTGAGCGTGAACTGGGGGATCTGGCTGATGGTCCGGTACTTCATGAGGTCCGAGTCTGAGGTGGAGTTCGGGGGGTTGGGTTTGACATGGGAAGCCTCTGAAAGAGGATGGAGAGGAGCACTGAGAAGGGCAGTGTGAGCAGGAACAGATCCCCAGAGCCCTGACCTCATGTAGGACCTTCAGGAGTTGGGGACCGCCACAAGGTGCCACCAAAAGGTGCCAAAGTCTGCTTGGCCATAAAGGCTTGGCTTCTTCAGGCTGGCTCAGACGAAGGATGCCCAACCCGGGATGCCTGAGAGAGAGCTGCTTTTCCCACACATCACCCATCTTTTCACCATTAAACCTCCTGCAGGGGGCTCAGACCAGCTGCCAAAACACAAACACCCAATGTCCTTTGCTACCCCTGAAGACTGTAGTGGGTTAGGGACCAACCCAGTAAGATTCACCAGGGAGAGATGCCAAAAACTGGCATGAAAATAGACAAAGGAGGAGGTCATTCTCCTCCACCCTTGCATGCTTTTGCCTGACAAACAGCTGAGCTGCTGTCTTGGTTTTTGGCCATCAAACTGAACCAGGAGTTGGATGATATTCCCACTTGGATGTATCCTCTACCCCCAGCTCCAGGCAGGGAGGTCAGAGCTTTCTCTGGAAGAAGAGCTTTAGTGGGGATCCTGACAGTTCTCCCTGGGGACCTGCCTCTGGGTCACCCCAGCGCAGGACCAGGGAGGAAGCTGTGGAGGTGGTCATTTCATGGTCAGGCTTGTGGCAATGTGTTGTCACGAGTGAGAGCCTGTACCCACACCCAGGGCTCCAGGAAGATCCCCAGGCACTGTACCCAGTGTGTACCAACCTTTCCATCTCCTACAGGCAGGGTAGGGATATATTTTCAATTTTTTACCCCTTCTAATCCTTGCACTCTGACATTGACCCAAGTGGTGGTGTTGGCAGGAGGTGTCTGAAGGCATTGTGAAGGTGCCCAGTGAGCACCAGCCACCCTGCTGCCACCCTTCTCCCTGCTCATTCCCCTTCCCTCCCTCTACATTGTGTCTCCTTCTGAGGGTCCATAACCTGTGACTATTGAAGGATCATGATGCCCCACCCCATTTTTCCTGCCAGATTCCACAGACTGATCTCTCATCCCCAGTTACAGAGGCTTCTCTTTCCTGACCTCCATCTAATTTGTCATCATCACTCTCATGAGAACCAGAGGTCTGGATGTGGATACCATGGTGAAGGATCATTCCCTCCAGCCCTACGGAGCGGCCTGGCTGGTGCCTCACCCACCTCCAACACATGGACACAGCTCACACTGCCCATGCCTGCAGACCCCTCCCCTCCCTCCAGGGAAGGTGGGATGGCATCGGGATGCCCCTCGTGTGGGCAGCTGAATGCAACCTCACACGGTCTCACATATCACACACAAACCATGAATGGCTCTACCTACAGAGCAGGACCTGCCTGTGCAGGGAATCGCAAGGAGACCAGTGGGTTTTGGGGAGAAGACCCAAGTAATCTCCACTTTGCCAAGGGAAGAGACTGAGACCTCCCCCCCAAGATGTGCTGAGGCCATCGCCAGAACCCTGACTCCCGCAGTAGAACCGACAGCTCCGGGGTTTTTCCCTACCTGAGTTTGCCCTCCTTTCCCTGAATTTTCTCTGGAACTCAGACCTTGCAGCCTCAAAGTTGTCCAAGGAGGAGACCCTGCGGAGGCTGTGGAAGCTGCCCCCAGGGCGAGACCGAAAGAAACCCCACGCAGGGTACGACCCTCGTGGGCCCAGCACGGGAGGCTCTTGTTTCGGGGACGAGTGTTGTAGGGTGGGGTCGGCCTCCAGGCTTGGCCTCCGCTCCTTTTCCAGGAGGGATTCGGTCTCTGACTGCATACAGTTTTCCTTGGGCGATGTCTTCAAGTCCCTCAAAATCAGGGAGTCACCACCAGGCTTTAAGACAGCCAGGAGAAAGCGTTGTATTAGAAGGAGTCCCCACGTGCTGGGGGGGAAGGAGAGGGAGCTGGGGTGGGTAAGAGGAGAGGCAGAGGACTGGGAAGCACTGCGGTTCCTGAGGTCATCTCCAGCCTGGACCAGGACCTGCTTTGGAGTGGGGCAACCGAGTCCCTGGGGACCTGGCAGCTCCTACCTCCTACCAGCTCCCGCCGGAGGCTGGGCGGCCGCGGGGAGGTTTGCAAGGCGATGCTGCACAGCTGGGAAGCAGGTGAAAGCAAGAGAAGAGGAGACCTAGGGACAGGCTTGCCTGGAGGACCTGCTGTGCCATGCGTTTTTCCGAGATGTCCCTATGTCCCACCACTGGGGCTGCCCTTCCCTCACCTGCTGCAAGAGCTCAGGCCCCCACTGAGGGTCAGTGCCAGGCCCTGTGCTGGCGTTTATGGGAGAGGATGTGCTCTGCACCAGGAAGCACTGGAGGAGCTCCTGGGTTTGCAAATTTGGCCATATTGGTCCTCCTTCTCCTACAACCATCATTAGCCATGGCTAAACCTTTTTCCCTGGAGACCTGACTTCTCCAGAGTTTCCAGACTTTAACTTCTGCAATGGGGTGTGCAAAACAACCACCTTCTGGAGCAGAAACCCGTGTGCCTGTGCCCCCCCAGTCATACCCATGGGAGGGACTGTGTCTGTTCTCACTATCCCTAAGGCCCTTAGGCCAGGTTTTGGGATGGGGTGCCTGGAGAGGCTGACTGCTGGCTGGCCCTGCACCTGCAGAGCTGTGCCCACTTGACCAAGCTCCAGCAAAGTGGTGGATCATCAGGTTGTCCTCAATCCACATTTTCTATGTGTGTGCCCTGAAACACTGCAGTGCCCTGGGCAGCTCCAGCCTGGGGGTACCCAGAGCTTTTAGCAGTGCTGCTGTCTATAGGAATGATGCACCCAAAGCATCTGATAACCCTACACACATCTTCAACCTACCACAAGCACAACCTCTGAGAGGACGGGCACCTTCCATCTCATTATATCTGTGATTTGGGGAAGCAGATTTATCCAGGCTGTCTGGATATATCCAGCACAGCGAGACCCTGGTACCTGGGGATGCCTTAGCAGAGCAGAAGCCTCCTGCCCACAGCCTTGAGCTGCAGCATTTCAGAAAACAACAGGTCTTTGACTGGAGGTACCCATAGCACTTTTGACAGTCACCAAGGAAGCCACCAAGAACAGCAATCTCTAAACAGGTCCCACCAACAGTTTTTCAAGGTCAGCAATGACAGCATCACCCTCCATCATGGGAAGCAGAATCTTTGCTGGAGGGCTGAGAAGCTGGACCTGCCTGTGCTGCCTGGTCCCTGCCAGGAAAACATGGGGAAATGAGCCTGGCAGTCCCTGCCAGTCCCTGCTCAAAGCACACCTGCTCCACACTCCTACAGCCACCAGCACATCCCCTCCCTGAGGTGGGGACAACTCCCTGGAGCTCCACCATCCTGGACAACTTGCACTATAGAGCCAGACCTTCCTCCCCGCTTTGGCACATCTCCTGTTCCCCCCACGAGCCACGGAATGTGCAGAGCAGCACCGTTGAGCTCCAGCCCACACCAACAAAGCACCGCGCTCGCTGCCAGCCCTCAGCGGGGCCAGCGCTCGGCACCGACCCAGGGCCAGGGCCCTACCGCTGGACATGGCCCGAGCCACAGCAGCTGAGGGGGAGCAGGATGGGGACAGCAAGGAAGAGCGCTGGGACCTGGCCTGAGGCGTGGGCTTATATCAGACAAAGGCTACGGTTACCTTTCCATAGTCAATGGCTACTCCATCAAACTCACTGGTGGGCAGAGATTTCCGCTGGATTTTGAGTCGCCGCAGGGACGGGAGACTAAACTTCAAAGTCCTACTTTCACCTTGTTAAAAAGAAAAACAAAACACAAGAGAGAAAGATGTGACCTAGCTGCACGTGATGGCTGAAGTGAGGCGGGACAGGGAAGAGGCTACGGAGAACTCTAGGTGGCTTTGGGGGACGCACATGCTGTGTGGCCCTTCCTCCTCCAAAGCACTTGCTATTCCCATGCCATCACATCGCCGTGTGCTGAAGGCAGACCCTGACCTGGCAGCAAGCTCTGCTGAGCTGGAGAAGAGTTCCCTACAACTGCGGATGTGAGACGGGAAAGGTGCAGAAAACCCCTAAGCCAATTAAAGAGGTTAAAGCCACTTAAGGGATTTGGACCTGGAGGAAATCGAGCCTCTAAATCTCCTTGGTGGAAATTCAGGAAAAAAACTGCACAGTAGATGGTAATTTAGAAAGGCATTGAAAGAAAAGTAGTTCTAGCAATTTTGTTCCTGGATTTGTTTTGGATTTTCAGTGAGGGAATTTGGACCACACAGTGGGGTCCCTTCCTGCTGTCACAGGGGACCAGGAGACCACCTCACTGGAGACTGGGGCTGAGACAAGGGCAGCCAGGGCTGCTAGGAGCTGTGAGAGAGGTGCAGGAGAGGAAAAGCCCAGATGTGGAGAGGACCCAATGCCCCTGGTTGTGACACTCAATGCAAAGTCACTTGTCCTCTTCTAGAGGAGACCATGATCACTTGCTTCTGCAGAGTTCGTGTGAGCAGCTAGGTTCACACCCTTGGAGCCTGGGTCAGCCCTGGAGCTCATCCAGCAGCACCAGCTGTGCTCCCTAACTGCACGAAAGGTGGCCTAAATCCTGGGGTGTGTGGGATGTGGCATGAGCTCCGCAAAGACATCGTCCCCTGGGAAAAAGCAGCACGCTGAGGAGCCCTTTGGTTTTGGCAGGATTAACTTCCCTAACCCAGCCCCAAAACACCACCAAGCTGCTTGGGCAGGGTCCCAGCCTGCCCAGCTGCCCAGAAATGCCCTCGCCCATGGGGTACCACGCAGGCTCCCTCTGCTCACCCCATCCTCACTGTCCAGAGCAGCTTTTCAGCTGGAAGAAGCAAAGCATCCGACTTTCCCTGCATACCAATGAGCTGGGGACCAGCAATGCAGCCACCTGTGGCCAAGCAATTAAAGACTGAGTCAGAAGACCTGTGCACGAGAGCCTGACCTGGACTGGCACCAGCAGCTCTGGCCTTTCCACACTCCCTGTCGCTGGAGTGGAAAACCCAAGAAGCACCCCTTGGGATGCACAACACAACATCCAGCATGCAGGGAAGTGACAGGTACTCTTGATTTGGGTGCCTTCTGCCAAAGGTATGTCTTTGGGTGGGATGGGGTATGGGTGCATTATATGTTGAGATATTCTGAGAGCTGGTGGGGCTGCAAAGCAACGCTGGTGCTGGAATTTAGGATTTCCTCAGCAGGTCATGCAGAGGGGGTAGCTGGTACTAAAGCAATCCATCAAAACCATGAATCTCATCACTTCACAGGCATATGAACACATGCACAGTGATCTGTCCCATCACACACGCACACACACATCTGTGAGCCCCCTGTGTGCATGTCTGGCCTGAGCACACATAAACCCATATAAAACTCTGCTGGTACCTACTACCATACACAGATGCCTCAATGGCTCCACGATATAGATATGCACCGAGTGGGAATGCACTCACACACTCCAGTTCAGTGGACAGTTGTCCCATTGTTCCCTGATGTGGCCCTGGCTCTGACCCTGGTCCTGCTGTGCCACCCCACGTGCCATGGGGGACAGACCCATGTTGCTCCCACAGTTTTACTTTGAGGCCTGCCCAAAGCCTCCCAACAGCACCCCTAGGGAATGTTGTCGTGAAGGCAGATGTGGGATTATTTCCCTGACTCAAGTAGAGGTGACTAGCACTGAAGGCGGTATGGAAGGAGGAGATTGAGAAGCTACAGCTCTTTGTCAGGTCTAACATCTGCATCCCTGAATATCCACATCCCCTCGAGAGCCTCACCACAGCTTCCCTTTGATTCAGTCTTCCCAAAAAAGGGAATTTGAATTTTCCACTGTCTCCAAAACCCTGGAATGAGCCTAGGAGAGCAGGGAACAGCCTGAAGCTGGGGCAGGCTGAGCTGTCGCAGCGCAGCCATCCTTGTGCCATTCACCTGCAGTGACATCCCCACAGCACAGCCATGCTGTTTGTGACACCAGATGTCCCCTGGCCCTTCCAGTGACCCCACACACGGGTCCTGTCTCACATCAGCACCTCCAGCCCAAGCCAGTGTTAAATGTGGAAAAGATCCAGCAATGCGGGGGGTTCACGGAGGGACTCCACGGCTCCACTTGCAGTGAGACCTCCTCTCATAAAAATGCACCATCCCATGCAGGGGGTCAGTCCCCAGCCCTGTTCCCAGGTCTTTGGGATTTCAGGAAGTGTGTGTGGGCAGGTGTGGATGTGAGGGGAGCACAGATGGCTCAAACAGCCTTTTCCCACCCAGCTGGGGTTTGGTTGGACCAGTCCCTGAGCAGGCAGAACTGCGGCTGTGCAAAAACACAAACCTCTTCCCGTGCAGGATCCTGCCATAAGGGCATCCTTCAGTCCCCACGTGCTCCCAAGAAAACCATGGGATGAGGGTGCTGCACTGCTCTCCCAGGTCCCACTGCCCTCGGACACCCACCTTTGTTCCAGCTCTGTGACAGGCGCTGGTGCAGGCTCCGCCCGGTGCTCTTGGCGATGAGCTGTGCCAGATCCTCGAAGTTGAGGATGAACATGATGACGACGCCTTCCTCGTTTTTCACGGGCACCACATCCACCAGGCAGCGGAAACACGAGGCTGCCAAGCAGAGACAGGCTCAGGGGGGCTGCACAGGAGATTCTGCTCTCCCCCAGCACCAAACACTTTCAGCAGAAAAGTGGGTTTTTAAGCACTTTGATGGGTGTATTCCCTGCTGGTGTGGAGTGGAGGATATGGAACGTGATCTGAGCCCTGGGAAAGGGCCACATCCCTGACGCATCCCAATCACACTGATCACATCTCTTTTTTCTGTCCCAGACAGTCATTTATATTAATGTACTTGTGAGCAGCAATTAAAGAGTGAGTAATTAAGAACTCAGGAAGTCCCAGGTAGCAGTTTAACCTCATTAAGCATCCTGCTTGTAATCACACTGCAGTTAATTGCCCTGCAATCACCAGGCAGTTTTTGGGGACTGGATGCAGGCAATGGGGGTGAGCCTGACCACATGGGCAGCAGGACTGGGTGGGATCAGTGTGACAGTCCCCAAGGACACCTCCTAAAGGCATGAAGTGGTCAGGCATGGCCTTGTCTTGTCCTGCCATGGGGAAACTGAGGCACAAAGGGGGCACAAGGACTGGCTCAGTGTCCTGGGAGTGATGGAGGCTATGAGGATGATCCCAAATGTGGCCATAGGGATCTTCCTGTTGGATGTCAGCTCGACCCTGTGGCTCTTCTTGTGCAGCAGACAGGTACCAGTCTGCAATTAGAGATAACTGAAAACACCTGCAGGTCTTTTCCAAAGCACCAAGTGAAGGATACAGGTGGTTTCCCCCCTCCTTTGCCAGCTTTATTCCCACCAAATCCCCTAAAAACCCTACCTGAGGGTATAATCACTGTGAGTCCCTTCCTTGAGCTGTCTGCTGTTGCTTTGGTCTTGTGCAGCAGACAGGTACCAGTCTGCAATTAGAGATAACTGAAAACACCTGCAGGTCTTTTCCAAAGCACCAAGTGAAGGATACAGGTGGTTTCCCCCCTCCTTTGCCAGCTTTATTCCCACCAAATCCCCTAAAAACCCTACCTGAGGGTATAATCACTGTGAGTCCCTTCCTTGAGCTGTCTGCTGTTGCTTTGGCACTGGTGGGAGCGGGACCCCCCCCAGCCACAGACCCTTGAAGGATACAGGTGGTTTCCCCCCTCCTTTGCCAGCTTTATTCCCACCAAATCCCCTAAAAACCCTACCTGAGGGTATAATCACTGTGAGTCCCTTCCTTGAGCTGTCTGCTGTTGCTTTGGCACTGGTGGGAGCGGGACCCCCCCGAGCCACAGCCGCTGTCACAGTCCCTCTGGCAAAACTCCCTGAGCATCCCCAGGCTCCTATTCCAAAACTCCTAGAGATGATGGAGCACCCAGCTACCATTCCAGCCGAGATGGAGCCAAGCCACCTCCTTCCTTGGCAGTTTTTGCCCGTGCAGATCCCTGATCTCGCCATTCCCCATGCTCTGATCACCGGGGATTAGCGGATCGGGCAGGGCTGTGCTGCCGGCCGAGGCAGCGCTCTGGCCGTGGCCCCGCTCCAGCCGGGAGGGGCATGTCGGCCTTCCTGCGTATAATTTTAAGGAGCTCAGGGCCTCCCGTAATCAGGAGCAGATGGCCGGCATCGGGCAACTTCAAAATCTGCCGTGACGTCAGGGATGTGCACATACACGGACACACACACAGGCACAAGAACAGGAAAGAAATAGATATGGTGAAATCTGTTTAAAGACTCCAGCAGCCGGGATTCATTTATTCTTTCTTTCTTTCTTTCTTTCTTTCTTTCTTTCTTTCTTTTCTTTCTTTTCTTTCTTTTCTTTCTTTTCTTTCTTTCTTTCTTTCTTTCTTTTCTTTCTTTTCTTTCTTTCTTTCTTTTCTTTCTTTCTCTCTCTTTCTTTCTCTCTCTCTCTCTTTCTTTCTCTTTCTCTTTCTTTCTCTCTTTCTCCATTGCTCACCACAGGGAGAGGAAATCCACTTAAATGTGTGATCTGGAGAGGAGGGGGTGGATTTCTGGCAGATAAAGCTGTTTGGAAGGGCTGCACGGGCACACAGCAGGTTACCTGTGCGTGGAGCAGGAAGAAGTGAGCTCTTTGCCCTCCCTTTGTCAGGATTTTTAGGGATCTTTAGATCAGAGATGTCCTGTGAGTGATGCTGAGTGAGTGAGGTGTTCTGGGCAATGCTGAGGTGGCATGTGCCCAGTGGGATGACGCGGTGCCATCCCCAGGACGCCGCGGCTCTGCCGGTGTTGATGCCGACGCTGGTGTGTGCAGGGGCTGTGCACAGCTGAGCCCACTCATGGGTGCTTTCTCCTTTGGTGTCTTAGAAAATGGGGAGTTTTCTTCCCCGGGGTGATTTTGAAGCATCGCCAACTTCCTGGAACCCACATGGTTCATTGGCATGGGCAGCCATCAACTCCATGCTTCCCCCTGGACTGGGAATTCTGATCCAGGTAGTCCAATCCTGGCTCAGGTGCTCTGCCCTCCTGCACTGCTTCACTTTTCCTTCCTAAGTTCCTCCATGGCAGTGGTAGGGGATGGGCTCTGAGCTGTTCTCAGGAGGGCTAGATCACAGCAGGCCCTACGTGGCATGGGAAAGGGTTAATCCCATGGCCAGTGCTGAACAGCTGAAAACTGGGCCCACTTACATCCAGTTGGAGGGATATAAGGAGCAGCTGGAAGGTAGCTGCGGGTGGGTTTGGGTGGCAGCTGGTGCCTGGTTTGATCCTGCAAATCTGGGAGGTGCTGAGCTTGAGCAGCCCTGGTCAATGTCACTGTGAGCCCCTCGCTGATCCCTTCTCAAATTAAATAAAATAGACTACTTCTGTTGGAAGGGAACTACAGCAATAGTCTAGTCCAATTGCCTGGCCAGTTCAGGGTTGATGAAAAGTTAATTGGGTGTGAAACCCTCCAAAACCAGGGGAATCACCCCAAAAGTAGCTCCACCAGGCACAGTCCTGCATGCCAGGAACTCAAGTCCTTGCTCAGACCCACATCACACAGCATGGAGGTGTCAAGGAAATGAGGGAGTATCAGGGCCAGGGATGGGACCAGCAGATTCCCTTAAGCCTGGCCCAAAGACAGGGCATTCCCCCAGGATTTGGGGTCTCTGTGCAGCTGTGATTTGGGGTACCCCCAGCTCTGTGGAGAGGCTGCAGCTGGGAGATCCTTGGCACCCTCTACCCTGACTCAGTTTCCCTGTGGTAAGCCAGCCTGGGCTCTGCTGAACGCTGAGTCTCCCCATCCTTCTTCCCAAAAACCAGGCACCCCAGACCTGCTGTAGCACCAGTGGGCTGAGCCAGCCCTGGGAGGGACCTCAGGCCTGCCCTCCTGTCCTTGTTCCTCAATCGACTGTCCCCATCCATCTGACTGTCTCTTCCCTTCAGCTGTTCAGCTAATCTGTCTCCATCCATCTAATTTTATCCAAATGATCTCTTGGAGGAGCCCTGGGGGCATTCACAACCTGCCTGTGCTCTGTGGCCACCTGCATGAGGGTGCCTGTGCCCATCTGGGGTGAAACCCAGCCTGGGGGCTGCAGAAAGGGCTCGGCAGGTGGGGTACAACAGGGATGCTGGTTTGAAGGGCCCCACAGCCAATGTGGTAGGCTTGTATGGGCTGGGAAAACCAGCTCATTCCCTTAACTCCTGGGTTTGATCCTCCAGCACCCAGCCCACCTCTCCCAAGCTGAGCGAGTGCCTGGAGGTTTGTGCTTTCTGACCCACCGTGTCTTCTGATCTTGATAAAAGCCAGCACTTAATAACATTAAAAATGTCATTGTTGGGGCCCCTCCTTCCCTGTCCCTCTTATCCCCCACAGCCACCGGTGGTTAATGCATTTGTCGTATCATCAGTATTAAACTAATCAACAGGACACGGGGGTTTCCGAGAGCCGGACACAAGCCAGTATTGTTATGAATATTAAAAAAGCGAGCTATTAATCTGCGTTTGGAGCTCTTACCCAGGCCTGCCCTCCCCCTGGCTGGGAGATTTAATCTGCAGGGTCTCATGGCACAGTGGCTAAATCTATAGTGGTATTATATAAAGGAGCAGAGGAGAGGGGCTGGGAAGGGCACGGAGGGGACGGGGACAGGGATGGGAACAGAGCTGTGCTCTGGGGATGGCTGGCACACACAGAGAGAAGCTTGGAGGGCCAAGCTGTGCTCCTATCCTGGGATAAATCAGTGTCAGGGCTGGGTAGAACATCAAAGGGAAGCGCGGATTGCTGGGAAGCCCTAAAGCAAATCCCTGAGGTGGTATGGAAAAAAATTGAGATAGAGTCAGAGCTAGTGGGAGATGGGTCACCCTTGGGACCTGGGGTGAGCCCCTGCAGGTCTGCATCCCCCTGCACAGGGAGGGGATGTGCAACACGGGGTCTGCCCCAGCCCCTCTCCGCACACCCACACAGGGCATCAGGAGACTGAAACCTACCAGGATGCCAGGCCAGCAAAAATGACCTTGTTAAGTAACATCAGCACGATGGAGGTTCCCCTGTGCGGTCTGGAAGGGCAAGGATTCCTGCACTTACAGGCTTCTCTGGCTGGAAGCAGCAGTGGAGAAGGACAACCAGGAGTGTCAGGTGGCTGAGGGTAACCACCAAACTGTGGCCACAAGAAAGATCCAAGCCTAGCAGGGTAGTTTTGGGTGCAGGTGGAAGGATGCTCTGATCCCCAGTAACCAAAAGGGGTCCTGGATCAATACAGGGGGTTGGCAAAATGCATCTTAACCTCCTCTGCAAGTGAAGTGAGTGGTCACATCCAGGCCCTCAGTCCTTCCCTTGCTAAATCCTGCTGGCTGCAGGAATTACTACATCTTAGAGCAGGGCTGTGTGGCCAAAGCTGCGGTGCTGATAGCATTTCCTGGGGCTGTCTGGCTATCCCAGGGCCCTGTTCCCATGGCACATGGGGCCACCTCCCACTGTGGATACAACAGTCATCGGGGATGAGGATGGAGGGCTTGGGGTGGGAATCAGGGACTCTGCCAGGGCAGGGATTTCAGGAAAAAGCTTACTGCAGGCAGCATTCTTGGGGGTACTGGGGATGACCTGGGCCTGTCCTCTTGTTCATGGGACATCAGGTCCAAGCAAAAAGCATCTGTGGAGCAGCAGAGGATGAAAAATGTGTCTCTTCCAGCTCTGTGCCCTAGTCACACTGGGGTCCAGCCAGGGCAATGGGGGTGGCTGGGGCTGCAGCACAGCCATGCCAAGGATGGAAGAATTGGCTCCACAGCACAGGATCTCTGGGACCAGAGCTTTTGCCATTGTGAGGCGGGATGTTTATAAGTTCCCATCTGGAGCTGGGCCATGTCCGTCCCTTTCCCGAGGTCACAGCCTGACCCTTAAAGCAAACAGCAAACAGCCCCAGCTTGGCATAAACCCCATAGGTTTGTGCAAGCCAAGAGCTCAACTTGGGGTTGGGGTTTGTCAGCTGGCTGTGCCTTCCTGCTCCTCCAACACCCAAGAAGTCTCCTTAGTCCTGCCTTGACCACCCCATAGGGCAGGAGCAGAGGCTCCCTGGGCTGCCAGCACCAAATCCCTGACAGTGCCAGGATCCAGCAGTTGCTGATGGGATTTGCCCTCCTGCTCCCGGTGGGCATGTCACATGTGGCTGTTTACAAAGCTGTGTGGAGAAACCCTGGCCGGATCCATCCCTGCCTGCCTTAGCCAGGCTTCCTGGCAGCAGCTGCTGGAGAGGTGCAGTGCCATGGATGTGCCCTGGGCTGTGCCACCCCTTTGGGTGCGGTGACAATTCCCAAGCCATGCCTGCCTGGCTGCCTGCTCGGACCCCCCATGGGGACCTGTTGGGGGAATACGCTGAGTGACACTGGGCACCCCAGTCACTCTCGGACCCTCCCACTCCTGGAGCCCCCAGGGGAAAATCCTGGCTTCCACACCAGTGTTATGAGTTTGCCAGGTCCGTAATCCTGGTCCCTAATCCGGGTTCCAAGGGGACTGTCACAAACTGCTGCTGGAGGGGATGAGCTGTGGGCTCTGCCCTGGAGGGGATGGGATGGAGGGGGCTGCCCCACCACCTGCTCCTGCTGTCACAGCCACATCTCCCCTTTCATATTCATCAGCATCACATTCATGCAGATTAAGTGGAGCGAGTGCCACCAGCTGCTGCTGCTCAGGCCATGCTAGCACCGTGGCACTCAGCACCCGCGGCCACCTTCCACCCTGGGGTCCCTGTGAGCCCTGGCCAGTGGCTTTGCTGCAAAGCATCACCCCTGGGGAGGGAAAAGACCCAACCCTGGATGCAGCTCAGCTCCACCAGCTCCTTGGCATCATCTTCAGGGGATGCTGGAGGATCTGAGCTCGCCCTGGCCGCAGTGGACAGTGTGTCCCCAGGGCTGGAGGCCACGGCTGCTCCTTGCTGCGGCAGGAGCTGATCCCGTGCTGACCCCCCTGTCTGGGGCAGTCCCAGCTGTGTAGCATCTTGTAAGGAAATTAACTTTTCACTGATCTCCCAGCTTTGAGCCTGGGGATTAGAGCCCACATGGGCTGTGAACGGGCTCTTCTCTCTTTCTGAGGCCTTTGTGGGGCTGGCATGGCAGGGAGGGACAACTGCCCTGGCTGGGCTGCTCCCATCTTCCCCCACAGGTACTTGGTTCTTGGCTCCAATTCAGAGCTGGGCTCGCTGTTGGCACCCCTGGCTCTTTTGGCTCTGTTTATAATTAGGTGATGACAGCATGGGCATCTGGGTGGGGACCGAGCAGCCAGGCTGTCCCCAGGGACACGCATCACCCCATCACTCAGCATCCTGCCTGTCCCCAGAACCCACCAGCCCAGACACCCTTGGGTGCCCCCTTCCTACCTACCTCCATCCATCCCACCCTGGCCTTGCTTGGGTGGCTCCAATGGGCAGATTTTGGGTATAATATTGCCTCTGTCAGCCAGAAAAGCGAGGAAACAACCCCGCGAGCTGCAGAGCCGGGAGTACCGCAGTAATAAACAGCAGGTCGAGGCTGGAGATTGGTGCTGCTGGTATGAAAAGGAGGACAGGCAGGTTCGGAGCTCCGCCGGCTAATTAAGCAGCAGCTCCCTATAATGCAAAAGCCTTTTCTTTGCCGATAAGACCCATTTATAATGGGCTGAGCGGTCGCAGGCTGAGTGCTGGGGGGAAACAATTGGAAAGCATGCTGCTGGTGGGGTTGGGTTTTAAAAATAGACATGAAGGGTTTGCTTCTGGGCTTTTTTATTTTTTCCCCTCTTTTTTAATAAGAAAGAGAAGAAAGCAGCTCAGAGCTGCACTGAGAGTTCCCCATGGCCTAGAGGAAGAGCAGGGCTCTGAGGACAGAACTCAGCGTCCAGTGAGCTTTTTAATGCTTCAAAGCAGGGAGCACGGCAATGGATCGATTGGGCTCGCAAGCCAAGTAGTCCCCAGGGATGGAATGGGAAACTATCTTGAGGGAGGGAGGGAGGAAATGGAACAGGGCTGCACATGCTGTCCTTGCCATGGCCAGAACATGGCCACGCACTGGCACTGGGATGGGAGCAGGGGGACAGTGTGTGCCGCTTCTCTGTGTGTCTCCCGCATTGTGCTGGGCTCCAGCCAGGCCCTGCAGCTGCTGAGGGGGGACTTGCACCCAGCCCTGGCACCACTCATGGCCCCTCTCCACCCAGGACAGGCCCCACAGGAAGAGCCTTGACCGAGTGGCCTGATCCTGCCACCACACAGGGTCAGGGCCCACCAGGATAACACGCAGAGGTGCTGCCAGTGAATAACTCCGGGGCTGATACGCTGGCACCTGGATGCCAGCCCGGGAGATAGGGTCTGGGAGGGAGGCCAGGACACCCAGGTGCCAGCCCCCAAGATGAGGTGCTGGGCTGGGAGCCAGGGTTCCTGCCTGCTCCTTCCTTTTGCTTCCAGTGATTCTTCTCTAACTGGCTGCCTGGGAACTGCCAGCAGTGGGGCACAGCCCCGTGCTCAGGCCAAGCCCCCATCAGTACAATCTGAAGCAATGGGAAAGCTCCACAGGTTAAAAAAAGGAAACACTTCATATTTTTAACCTCCTGTGAGCACTGGACCTGCATTCCCTGGGAGCCCTGGCCACTGCTGTTTTGTAGCAGCAAGCACTAAATATTTATTTAACTTCCTGCCGTATTAGAACTAATCACTCGTATTTTCCATCAAAGCTTCATTTTCATCTTAACGTAATTCCATCTGTGCACGCACAGCCGCATCCTGCTCACTGGAAAGGCAGCTCTGAGGCCGTCAGCTGCACCCACTCTCAGCAGAGATGAGGGGTCTGTCTCATCTCGTCTTGGAGCACAGACTGGGAGACCTGTGTCCCAGCTGGGCTTCCCCTTGGGCTTCCCACTGGATTCTCATTCCTGGTGCAGGGATCCCACAAGCAATGCTATTGCTTGTCCCAGGAGCTCTGAGCCATCCCCAAGGGCTCACAAATGACCTGATTCCCAAATAATCTGGCAACATCCTCCACTGCTCAAGGTCCCAATGTGCTCCATCACAGCAGAGATGCTTCCATCCCACCAGGAGCCGCTATGGATTTGCTCTCAGCAAAGCCCTGAGCCTGGGTGCAATCCTGATGCCCAGGTAGCATCAGCCACCACTGGCTTCTCACAGCCCAAATCCAGGGCAGGTCACACCTCCCACCACTGGATCACCCCAAAAAGCAGCTCTTACTGTCTTTGCGGTAGTAGAGGATCTCGAGCTTGCACTCCTCAGAGCCGAGCAGGGCCTGGGTGAGCTGGGCAATGGAGCTCTTGGTGGTGTCGGGGCCGGTGAGGAAGTCGCAGGTGCAGGGCCGCTGCATCACCTCCACGCGGGAGTAGCCGAACATCTCGCAGAAGCCGTCGTTGCAGTAGATGATGGCACAGTTCTCCATCTGGGCGTTGGCAATGAGGAACTTGCGGTCTGCGGGGAGGCAGGAGAGCACGAGGCTTAGAGGGGTGGTGGGGACCCACAGGGATTGGGGACGGCCTGGGTGCAGGGGGGGAGCTTGTGGTTTTTGATGTCACCCACTGTGTGGCTGGTGCAGAAACAGGCTCCCTGGGGACACCGGTGACAGGTCTGGGGGGAAGGTGGCTGACCTCAGCCCACAGCATCCCAGGTACTATCTTGCCTTCTGCTCTGCTCTTCAGAGAGAGAAAGTGTTCCCAGTTTCACGTGTATTTGAGACTGTTGGGACAGGGGGACCCAAATGGGGTTTCTCAGTAGAGGCAGTTTTTGCTGGGGTTGGCCAATCCCTGCAGCCTTGACATCTCACCGCTGGCATGTGGGGACTCTCTGCCGTCTAACACACGGGCAAGCTGTCCCTGACCGGCCCTGCAGGCAGAAGGAGAGCTGCAGCCTCTGTCCTTTCCCAGGAGCTTATCAGGGACCTGAGTTATCTCAGAGACTTTCCACCCTTGCTCAGGTTTGACTGAAGTCAGGCAAGGGGCAAGAGGAGGAGTAAGCGTGAGGCTTGGCTTCATGGGAAGCAGGGGTGAAACCCATCACATTAATGATTCTGCTAATGTTTTGTAGGATAATTGTGCCTTTGGGCTGAAGGTGAAATCCAGATCCCCCTGGGCTTTGTCACCCCTGTGCTCAAAAAGAAAAGTGCTCAAGTAAAGGAAAGGGGAAACTGAGGCAGGGAGTGGTGCTGGCCCATTCCCTCCTGGCACTGCAGCCACCTAGGCTGGGCTGAGGCCAGACTCACTGCCTTGCCAGGGTGTGTGGCAGCGCTGCACAGCCCACGTCACCCAGCCCACATGGAGCCACTTCCATCCTTATCTTGGGGGTGAGCTTTGATTTGGTTTGATTTTGGTTTTTTTTCCAAGGATATCGGGGAGTGCTGGGCTGTGGGACAGGCTTGCTGGGATGTGACAGGGGCCTGGATGTGTATGTGATGGGATGCCATGTGCCCCCCAGCACCATCTCCCTCAACATTTGGCATCAGCTCTGGGCTGGAGCTGGAGGCAAGTCTGAGCAGAGGGTCCATTTGGAGGCTGCCTCCCAGCCCAGACCCCAATTAATCTCCTGGATTACCCAGGAATGGCATCTGCAGCCTGCACGCTCCAGAACCCTGCTGCACTCCAGCCTCACTGGGAATTTCACCCAAATGCAAGAGAAACCTCTGCACAGCTGCAGCACTGAGCGCCAGGACCTGGTGGGGTGGGGGAACCCCTCCCAGGCATATCAGGGCTCTCCCCAATGGCACCTGCAGAGTCTCAGCTCTGGAGGGTGCCTCCCAGGAAAAACAGTGTCCCCAGGGATGCTGCACAAGTCTCCTGCTTCATTCCACCCTGTGACAGCCCCTTGGTGGCCCTTTGTGGGGGACTCCCACTCCGGCACCTTTCCCTTTCCCACACAGGGCTGATGACGGTACCGATGCTGCAAACAGCACAAACCACCACAGACAAATGTTTCCCAGTTCATTCTTCCCGATCCTTCTATATCCAAATTGCTTTGCCAGGTGGAAGGCAGCACAAGGAGGGACCTTCTCCCAAAGCCCTGCTCCTGGGGCACACTCCCCACCTGTGATGAACAGTTTCCCCCATCCAGTGTCAGCTCCATGGACTGGATCCAGTCTGGATCCTGGCTGGGCTGGCGCAGGACAGGATTTACAGGGCTGGCAGGGCGCCGGAGCAAGCTGTGCTGAGTGCAGGGATGTGACCAAGACCAGGATGGGAAGGAGCTGCAGAGCCAGGTCTCCTTGGGGGTATTTTCACCCCCCAATTTACTTTCTGCCTTGCCCTCACCTGCAGATTTTGCCTTGGTCTCACGGTACCAGGGCTCTGCCCTGGTCCTGGCAGGGAAGAGTTGGGCCTCTCTGGCTGCAGCGGGGACTCACCAGGAGCAGCTACACCCATGGGAGCTGCGGTGTTGGGGGTGAAGGCACCCACAGGCATGGAAGAACTCACTGCCTGTAGCAAAGATGTATTAGGTGTGCTGGTTTGGTGTCTCCCAACACCTGTCACAGCACGAAACTGCTGCGGGGGAGTGTGGGGTGATGTTTTGGCAGAACCCAGCTGGTGCCCGACATGGCTGGCAGAGTGCGGGCAGGGAGCAGGCAGGGAGCGGGAAGGGAAGAGGGGGCCTGGCTGCGTCCTCACTGTCACACCTCACTGCGTGGCCCCGCTGCTCCCCAGCCACTGCTTCCCAGGGGGAACTGATAGGAACCAGGGACAGTTTTTCTCACTTTCAATCCCCAGGGTCACGTCAGTCACTGCCAGGCCAGGCAGTGCAGATCCGGCAGGGATGGCAGTGCCAGGGAATTTGCCCACCCAGGAAACTTGGACACCAGAGAAAATCCACAGTGAGCTGGGGCAGTGAGGGGTGCACAGCCCCAGCACCCCACAGAAGCCCCCCGAGCTCAGGTTTTGGGGGACCCTAGCCCCTGATCCCCTCCCGTCATCCCCAGCATTGTAGGGGGGACCCAGCCCCGTCGGGATGCCCAGACAGTGGGAGCGGAGCCCCCGCGCCCCCACCCAGCCACACGCAAACCCCAGCGCTCCCCGATGTGCACGAACTCTTCGCTGTATTTGACACAAAAACCAGCCCAAAAATTCATATAAAGGGATTACTCGGAGCAACAGCAAATGGCAACATTTCACCAGGGACGGCGGCCGCCGAGAGCGCAGAGTTGAAGGCAAACAGGCAGCGAGCCCGACAGCGCCGGGGTACACCCTGTCCCCCAGTCCAGCCAGCCGGGACCCCCTCGTCGCCAGCCCGGGCCTCACATCCCAGCCGGGGG
>NW_008239292.1:269924-270367 GCF_000691975.1 Corvus brachyrhynchos | reverse complement strand
AAGCTTTGGGGCCCTGGGACAGTGAGAGGGTGGGGATGGGGTCCTTGTGGGGCTGAGATGGGGGTGCCTGGAGGGGATGGGGATGGGGGTCCTTGTGGGGCTGGGAGAGGATGTGCTGGAGGCCTGGGGTGTTGGAACGGGAGGTTGTGCTGGGGATGGGGGGAGTTGATAGGAGTGCAGCTGAAGGGTGCTAGGGGCGCTGGAGAAAGGGGTGGTGAAGGAAGGGGTGCTGGAGCGGGGTGCTGGAGGAGGAGGCGCTGGGGGGTGCCGGGAGCTGACGGGTGGGGATGGTGAAGGAGGATGGTGGAGGAGGGAGTGATGAAGAGCGCTGGGGTACTGGGGGTGGCAGAGGAGGGGATGCCGGGGTGCAGGGGTGGTGAGTGGAGGGGGGCGGGCAGGTGGGGCTGAGGGGCAGGGGGGGGGGCGGGGGGGGGGGGGGGGGG
>NW_008239292.1:257883-269543 GCF_000691975.1 Corvus brachyrhynchos | reverse complement strand
ACCCGGTCTGGCGCAGGGCTCTGCGGGCACGGAGGATCCTTGAGGAACATGGAGCGTTCCGAGAGTCCTGAGAAGTCTGAGGAACACGGAAAGCCCAGGGGGTCCTGGCAGCTCTGATGAACACGAAGAATACAGGAGGTTCCAGGGTTCTGGGGTCACAGAAAGCCCCAGGGGCTCTGTAGGGTACGGGGGTCCTGGTGGGTCCCCAGGTCTCTGTGGGACATCGGGGTCCCATGGTGATGCTGCCCTGCTAGAGCAGATGTTCAGACCTAGACCCAATTCAGTTCTTCTCCTGCCCACCTCAAGGGTGGAGGCCAAGGGGACCAGCTCCCTTTCCTTCCTGAGAAACCCGCTCTGGCCTATCTCCTTCTCCTGTGTCCACTGCTAAGGACAGTGTCCACTGAGGGGCTTTATATTATTATTTTGTTATGCATGGTTTTTCAGGCATGAAATTGGTCTAAGAGGATTATGGTCCATTATCATCAGCAGAAGTGTTTTGCTGGGATTTTCAATTAATATTCCAGTGCACCTCAGTAATGCCCATGTGGACCGGGCCACGCCAGTGGGGCACTCGACCCACAGCATGGTTTGCCCAGGTTGCCTCCTGCCCCTGGGCCAGCCATGCAAGTGGGTGAGCAGAGGCAGGTGCCCTTTCAGGCCCATTTCAGAGCCTCACTGCTGTTTTTATCTCCATCTCTCAGAGAAGTCAGCCTTCCCTAGCAGAGAAAAACTTGTTCTATTGTTGAAGAGGGTGAAAAACCCATTATCTCCCCCCATCCACTCTGCACACTGCCTCTGCCGTGATTTACTGCGAGTCGTGGAGGATGTTTTGCTCTATATTACACAGATGCAGCTTAATAGCATGGGGGAGGGAGAGGGACACAGAGTCCAGACTCCTGCCTTCTCTGTTTTCTTGTTGATATACTGTGTGACTCAAGGGAGACAGCTCTGTGCCGCAATTTCCTTTAGAAAATAGGGACATTGGTCACTTGGCCTGGTGAAACCTCTCTGAGATTCCTGGATGACTGGTTCTGCAGGGGAAAGCAAACTATTACTACTACAGCTAATATGATAGTAATTATGATTATTAATCACCAGCCAGTCAGGATTTAAGGTTGGCCTCCTGCCCTCCTCTCATCCCATAAATCAGTCCGGGATGTTCATGGACGCATCACGTGGACAAGGATGTGTCTGACGATAAGGGGCACGTGCTGGCTCCCCAGAGTGGAGTGTGGGGGCACCAGCGCAGTGCATGGGGCGGGGGGCAGGGCACAGCCCGGCCTCCCCAGCCCCTCTGCCAGGGCTGGGGCTGTGCAATGACCCCAGAAAGGCTTGTCTTGCTCCAGGCATAGCAGTGGGGCCCCTCTGATCCCCCTTTCCCCAACCAGGGGGTCTCGTTCCAGCACTTGACTGGTGGAAGAGCTTCTCTTAACCAACCCTCTTCCCCACACAGCCCTTGCATATGGAGTTGAGTCGTGTCATTCTCTTTCAGGAGCTTCACTGAGCTCCAGGAGCCTCCCAGTGCACCCACGGTTCTTCCAGTCTCCTCACAGCTCCCCAGTCCCCTCAGTGCATCCCTGTAGGGCCCGGTCATCCATGCAGCTGCCAGTCCATGCCCTGCCTCCCTGCCCTCTTTGGAGCACTTTATGCCCAGACTCCTTTCAATTCCCTGGGTTTTAAGCATATGCTTGTAGTTAATCCTGTGCTTACATTTTATCCCAAATTGGAAAAATTGGGGTCTTTGGGAAAATTCTCCTGCTGTTCAAGTCAGCTGAAGGGCTCCCTCTAATTTAACTGAACAGTAATCCTCTCTCTCCCTGCCCATCTCTCCTCCTCCTCCCTCACTCAGTTCTACTTCTCCCCCCTGCTCCTCCTCCTCTTCCTCCTCATTGAATGTTTTTGAGGTTTTGCTCCTTTCCCCTTTTTTTTCTTCATTCTCACACCCCGGGGAATCAGTGGGAAACTACCTGGCTTCCAAGGGCAAAGGAAACCTGGGTGCTTCCAAAGGGTGTCCTCCCCCTCCCTGCTCCTGGGAGTGCAGGAAATTATCACCTACTCAGTGAGGGGCTGCCCTGGGCAGGCACAGGCACATTGGGAAAGGAGGTGCAGCCTTAATGGGGTGTGGATTTGGGGTGGGAGGTGTGGGATGGAGGGGATGGGAGCCCACTTGGATCCCAGCATGGCAGCTGTCGGCTGGCGCTTGCCAGGAGAAATGTTTGCCAACTGAGAGGCGACATTTCTCCATATTTCTGTAATTAGAGCCACACTGCAAACACAGCTGGGAAGAGAGAGACAGGGCTTTCGTGTCCCTAAAGCTGCTTCCAGCCACCAGGACTGTCCCAAGACACTCTTGGGTGTCCTTCTGCCTGGCATGGCTCATGCACCTGCTTTGCCCTTCACTTTTGGAAGATGCTCCAGGGATGTCACACAGGAGGGAGGAACTGGGGCTGTAAATTTATTTTGCAGGTGGAAGGATGCTCCTTGTCCTGGCTCCTTCCTCTGCCTCACCACTCCAAATCCTGATGCATTTTTCAGGGTCTCACCTCCACACTGTTTGTTTGTTAAGTATAAAACAAAAAAACCCCACCCAAAACAAGGGTAAAATGTGCAGCCAAATTGAACCCTCATCAGCCCAGTCCTTCCAGCCCTGGGAGACTGCAAATCTGGGAAGGACTCAGTGACATTAAACCAGGTCATGGACATTGTTTCCTGACAAAGCCACTTCCCACTTGTAAGTGGCAGGAAAAGCCATGGAGACTCTGCTCTGGGACTCAGCCCGTGCAGTTCATGACATCCCCCTGGCATCCTGCCTGTCCTCACTGCACAGCAGGGGAAACTGAGGCACGGGGTAGGCTCGTGACTCACCTGCCAGGAGGATGGATGGGGCCTGCAGGCTGCAATAACTCGTGATGCTGCAGGGAAGCACAGGGAAAGGCAGGATGCAGCTGTGGGAAGGGGGTGCTGGCAGCGGCTGCAGCAGGTCTGTCTGACAGAAACTCCTGGGCAAGGGGGGATAGGAGCCAAGTGCCAAGTTCCCAGCACCTTTGGTACGGGACAACTCTCTCCCTGTCACCTGGGATGCCTCAGTGGGACGGTGTCAGCTCAGGGGGGAGCCCCGAGGGGTGGGGACAGTTCCCTGCCAGCGCTGGGACATGGGCAGAGCCTGCTTTGGGATCCTGCTGCTGAGGCACCCCCAGACAGGGCGATGTTGCCCATACAGGGTAGGGACTCTACAGGGCTGGGGAGGGGGCCAGCCCAGCTGGCACCCCTGAATGCATCCCCTGGTGAGGATGCGACCCTGCTGGGTGCCCAGCGCATCCAGCCACAGACATGGATGACACCCCTCCACCGAGGATGGACATTGGGAGGGTAGAGGTGTCATTTGGTTTGGATCTGGCCCTGTCCCCCTTGGTAGGGAATTCTAGCTAAGCCATGGGGCTGGGGAGAGCCTGAACTTGCTTGGGGGGGGGAATATGGGGTCTTGCCCCTCGCCCCCAAATTCACCTTTACCCCCCTCAGCCCTGCTTGAGCAGTGGGTAGGGAAGGATGATGCTGACCAGAGCTTGCAGGGGCTGAAGCCAAGGGCAAGGAGCTGCAGGAATGGGGCTTTCTCACAGCTCACTACATCCCTTCCACAATTCTGCTGTCCCCTGAGACCCCCCCAACACCACCTCGACCCTCTCCTCTGCCCAGGGTGGCCCCTGCTGACAGCCCCCAGCTGCTGCCAAGCTGTGGCTGCATATTTCCAGGCGCTCCTTGTCCCCGGGGAAGGGGAATGTGAGGAACGCAGCCCTGTGCACCCTGTCTGCTGCTGCCCAGCCACCCGTCAGCTAAGAATAGACCTGGCTTGGCCAGGCCCCACCAGCACCAAGGGGCCGCGGGTTGTGGGAACCCCCAGTCACCTTCCTGTGGTGGATAATGAACCTAAAAGAATGAAAAATGGATTTCTCTGATGCCTAAAGGGTCCTTGTGCTGGTGAAGGGAACCCAGAGTGTTTCTTGCTTTGAATTAATGTGATTTTAGAGCAAATCTCTCTGGAAGCTTCATGTACAGGCAGGGGGGGGCAAAGCAGCCCCCCAAGCCTCAGTACCTGCTGCCTCCTGAGCTCCCCTCTAGGAGTTCTGTGAATTGAGGGGGAATCTCCTCCTTTCTTCTGCTTTTACATTTCTTTTTTCTCCTTAGGGAGTGATTTCACTGAGCCTCCTAATTTCAGCTGCAAGCATGATGCAGAAGCCAGAAGGCAGCAAAATCTCTCCAGATGTTATCACAACAGGGAAGGGAAATCATCCTTGGTTTAAAGCTATCTTGTAAAACACTGCTGCTGGCTTGGCAGAGCCCTCGGGGCACCAGGCAGCCCTCACTGCCCTCAAAAGTTTCACCTAGGCACGCTATCTCAGCTGAGAAGCTCCAGTTGAGCCCCAAGTGGGACCATCAGCCTCCCCCTGGGCTGGACTGGGCATAACCTTGTGTCCAGCCCCATCTCCTGGGTGGACTTTGCACCTGTGTTGAAGGCAGCCTGGTGTCCAACCCCATCCCATCTGCTGCGTGGACCTTGGCCCCGTGTGGAAGGTTGGCCGGTGTCCAATCCCACCTGCTGCACCGAGCTTGGACCTGCGCTGAAGGAACCTGGTGTCTGCCTCCGCCTTCTGCATGGCCAGCGGGCCTGGGCTGTCTGCCTCTGGACACAGCTCAGCGCACCCACCACCCACCCTCGTGTCCATGGTAGGACAAACTCAGCTCCTCTGTGAATGCTCTAATATCTAGTTAGGTCTGAGCCTGTGCTGCAGTCCCTGAGTGTTCAGTGTGGCTCTTTTTTTTTTTTTTTTTCATCCTCTTCTCCAGAAAGCAATTTTCATGAAACTTGCAGGATCTTGATGGTCTTGGAGACCTCTTTTCCCCCACTAATGGGGCAGAAAGGAGCCAACGAGCTCAAATTACCAGCGAGGAGCTGAGCTGGATGGAGCACACCTGCACCAGCCTGATTTCCCAGGCTGAAAATACACTTGGCTTCCAACTCAGCTCTCACCGTGCCAGGTCTCTGCTCCATGAGCAACGCACTGTCGGGAAGGGGGGAGAGGAGGGGGCCTGGTGTGCCGGGATATAAAGCAGATGCACCAGGATGTGGCGAGGGAAGGATCCCGTGTGAGTGCCGGGGCCTGGGGCTGCTGCTCCCAGGACCAGGGGATGAACGGCTGGGGGGGCACCTCCCCGTGGGTGTCCTGTGCTCGAGGAGGATGGAAAGCAAACAAACACCCGAGCGTGGGCGGGCAGACACCTGCCTTCTGCTCGTCTGCCAGGTGCAATAAGCCGCTCCCAAGCCTCAGCTTCCCGGTGTAAGACATGACAGAGGGCAGAGGCCATCGGATGGGAGAGGGATGGGGGGATCATCCAGATCCCCTCATTTCCCCTGCTGCTTCGGGCTGCAGCAGATCACAGCTCTTTAAGGCTGCAATAATCCCCAGCCTGGGATTAGTTTTGCACCTAATCACTGCAGAACAAATACGAAGTTTTATTTACAGAAGCAGAAGAAAGACAAGGCCGGGGATGGGGGGGTGGGGTGGGCCTCAAGCACGGCTGATCCCAAGATAATCAGGAGCTGGAGGGCAGGAGGTGATCGCTGACCTTGGACCCCCCGCCCCGGCTCTTACGTAAATGTGCCGTTGAGTGCTGGAGTCACAGCAGCCGTGAGCTCCAGCCTTGTCCCAGCTTGGGCTTGGTGACCCCCCAGCCCTTTAAACAGTTCATGTCTGGACTTTGGGGATTTCTGGCCCTGATTCAACCCCTCCCTTAGGCATGTGCTTCATTGTGAACCCACGAGCTGTCAGCTCTGATGGGAGCCGCAATTCAGGGGAGGATGGAGGTGCTGCAAAGGGATGCTGATCTTTCATGATGGGGATGGGGGAAGCTGGGTGCTGCAGTTATGTTGCCCCAAAGCCAGGCTGGTCCCCAGGGATTTGTGTTTGCATTGTGTTGGAGTGGCAGCTCTCCTGCTTGAGAGGCTTGTTCCACTGAGCCCTCAGCCCACATCCAAGAAGAAGCTGAACTGCTGCTTGGAGGGTGACAAGACATAGGTTTATTTTTCATCCATGCAAGCGAACAGCCTGGCAGCAGGCAAACCAGGATGTGCTCCATCCCTCCCCAAACTGCCCTCTGTCAGTCAAGTCTCTGTGGCTTTGCCCACAGATCAGAACTGGCTGGTGGGTGAGCAGGCTGGACCAGCTCCAGCGCTGGGCACAGGGGCATCTTGTGACGGCTCCGTGCCTGCCGGAGCCTGAATTTCTCTTTCCCCTGATGCAGACATTGACAAATAAATAGCTCTTCTCTGCTTTGGCTCTTGCATAGTGGAAAGGAATGTCTGACCTGATAGGAGAGAGGAGTCCTGGGTTGTGGAAACCCATGGCTTCCTTGGCAAGTGTGCCTGTGGCATGGCTGCCAGCCTGGCCAAGTGCCCATGCTTGCACCCTGTCTCTGCTGCCCCGCTGGTGGCTGCCTTATTTCAGTTCCATTTCTGAGCTGGATTTGAAGGCCTTTCTCCTGGCTGAGGAGAACTTGATACCAAAGAAGATGGTGGTGATCAGGAAGAGGAGTGCCAGGGCAAGCAGGACCCAGCCACCTGCTGTGGCTTGACTTTCGGTCAGGGACATTCCCAGGAAATCAGTTTTGCTGGAGCCATCTTGGTCTGGAGTGGCTGGAAAAGAGAGAAATGAGATACCTGGTTGTTGCTGGGGACTCTGGGCTGTGGTATGTTGGGTCACCAGCTGGTCACCCTTGCTGGTCTCTTGGATGCCCTTTGAACTCAGCTCCATGAGGAATCAAGGAGAAGCCTCCAAACACCCTGTGTGGTTTTTGGGGTGGCCAAGGGGCACCAAGAGAGCTCCATTTCATTCTGACTCTGTTGAGGGCTAAGCCCTGGCCCATCATGGACCTGTTGTGCTTGGCTGAGCCCTGCATACCTGTGTAAGGAGTCCAGCTGTACTCGGGCCAGCCCAGGACCTCCCCGTTCTTCTCATTCTCCTTCTCCAGCCATGTCATGAGTGGCTTGAAGTAGCTCATCAGGGCCTCTGCTGACATATTGGACTGCCCCGTGATAAGCTGCATGGCTTCGGGCCACGGCTTGCTGAAACCCAGCTTCAGGGCATCCCTGTGGCAGGAGAAATCCGCTCCAGTGGGTTCCCCATCATCCTCTTGGCCGCCAGCCCCTCCCTTTCCCTTGGTATCAGCATCCCTGGGTATACTATGTACCCCCAGAACTATAGGGCTGCCAGCCCGGAGCGCAGGCAAGAACATTTTTCTTGAGGGGAAGAGGGGTTTGCATGGATTAAAACCCTCCAGTGAATCCAGCCTTATGCAGAGCAGTCCCTGGGTGAAAGGGTTAATTTTGCAGGTGCTTTTCTGGAAGCAAGGGGGTTGTTTTCCCTAAGGAACTGGGGGCTGGAGGAGCAGACTGATGGCTGCTTTTGCAATCACAGCCCCAGCGCCCAGCCCAAGGTGACCCTGCCCCAGGTATGGGATGGGAGGGATGACCAGTGGCTGTGTTGCCTCTTGTCTTGCTGGGCTGGCTTTAAGGCATTTGGGGACATAGATGCCTTGGCTTTGCCCTGCCCACACACCTACCCCAAGATCTTCCCAGCCTCCTGAGACTCGTAGATGTCACAGGTGTGCAGGGGACCCTCGTGCCTGGCTGCATTACAGAGTGCGTGGTGGAACTGGAACTGGATCACAAAGCTGACGAAGTACCTGGTGGAGAGGGATGAAGAGATGGGAATGGACCCTGCTAGTGCCTGTGCAAGAGAGGGTGTAGCCCCCCTCATTCTCTGGTTGCACCCTCCCAGTCTGGAGGAGCATCACTGGCTTTGGAGCTACACCTGCTTCAGCTCAGCTCAACCTGCTGAGGCCATTGCTCCCATGATGCATTTTGCATTTTTCGGAGTGGATGAGCTCATCTTCCTTGTATAGGGAGAAATTCCCCCAAATCTAGACTTCTCCTCTGAAGCTCTGTCAGGGTCTCTGGAGCTGCCCAGCCCACACAGGATGGTACCACCAGCCATGAAAAAAGGTGTCATCATTGGCATCTGACCTGGGGATCCTGCTTCTGTGTCCAAGTGGTGTCCCTCATGCCCCAGCCCTGCTGGCTCACCTAATGTAGGGGACATTGGCAGGGATGTGAAACTTTGCCCCAGGATCAAAGTCATCTTCAGACCTCAGTGCTGGTGGGCACAAGCCCTGGTACTTCATCCTGGGTGAGAGAGGGAGAGTCAGGCCAGCTTGGGGAGGAGGAGGTGGGGTAAAGTGGGAAGGAACATAGTGGGGTGTGAGGACAGAGGGAGGGGTTGTGTATCTCATCATTCCCATTTCAGTCAACTGGAGCACAAGGAGAAAACACCCAGCGGGATGATGGCCAAGGCCCTTGTCCCAGAGAGGGGTCTGAATTCAATCCTACCTGAGGTTCCACCACTCCTTGTTGTACTCATCCTCTTTGATGCGCCCGTCAAACACCTTCCAGCGCCACTGGTCCATGAGGTATCCAAAGGGCAGGAAGGCGATTTTGTCCAGGGCGATGCTCATCAGGTAGTTAATATCACTTTCTGCCCGGGGCATGAAGATGTGAGCAAGACAGTGCTGTACCCACCTCTCCTCCCTCTATGGGTCATTCTGCCCTAGACCTGGGTGTCCCCAACAGGTTCTGTCCCCTCCATGCATGCAAAGCCACCATGTATGTCCCCAAGCCCTTCCACCCTGTCCATCCCCTCCTGACCATCTGCGTTTCCAGCTGTTCCCATCAGCATCCCCACATTTGCTGTGTGGCCCTCCAGCTCACCTTCGTTTTCCATGACTTGGTCCAGCAGATTGATGCTGTGCAGGTGTTTGGGGGTGGAGACAGACAAGGCCATGACATCCCCAACAGCCTCGTGGAAGCCAGGGTTGGCCCCATCACGGAAGGAGACGGGCTGGTCCTTGTACTGCAGGAAGTACTGGACGTGGCCCATCTCGTGATGCACTGTGATGAGGTCGTCCATGTTCACCACCGTGCACTGCTTGATCCTGGAATGGGACACAAGGGTTGGGGGAGAAGGGAGGGCAGTGGTGGTGTGAAAACCTCTGGGAACCACCATGTCCCCTTGAGCTGTTTTTCCTTTCTATGTGCCCCCACCCCACATCTGGTGCCAGGCCAGGCTGGCCCTACTCCATGGGGTTGGTCTCTTCCTTCTCCTGCATCTCCTGCTGACCTTGCCCATTCCCTGTCCCTGTTCATCAGCTTTTCCATTCTACAGGACAGGGCAGGGCAGGCACGGATAGCCCTCCATCCACCATGGGGACTCCTGCCAGCATCTTGAGTACAAAGGGAAGTGCCATAGTTGGGGTGCCACAGCCACAGAGCAAGATACACTGAGGTGGCGTCAGACCACGTGCCCTTATTCTACAAAGACGCTGCTTTCCGCCCCAGCACCACATCACCTGCTCCCCATGGGCACCTGAAGTCCTTGCGATTGTAGAAATCCCAGGCCGAGGCGTGGCACACCACCTCCCGCCCATCCGATGGTTTCTCGATCATGGACTTGTCCCAGAATTCCTGTGGCATTTTGATGAGGCCCAGAGAGGTGAAGAAACGGTCCGACTCTTCAAACATTTTCTTGGGTGTCCAGCCCTGGGGAAAGAGCAGAGACCTGGTGAGGGACAATGGGGGATGCTGGGGTGCTGGGGATGTGGAATGATGGGAGGACAGGGGTAGCCTTGTTCTGGGCAGGGGGATCTCTTGGAGTCAGCTAGACCTGGATCCAGGTCTTGGCATATAAAGGTAGGGAGAGAATACAGATGAGGCATGGATTTTTTTGGCAACAGTAGAGCATTTGGCAACATGGGTGGTGGCTACAGCCAAAGGTTGCTGGGTCCCAAGGGGCTTCCCCAGAGCAGTCTGGAAGATCACTGACCTGTTTTTTCATGGCCGGGGTGGCATCCACCTTGGTGGCATTAGGGAAAGGTATCACCAGGTCGAAAATGTTGGACCATGACTGAGCCCACATGTTGCCTGGGAAGCACAGGACAACGACACATGTCAGGAAGGAGACAGGGAGAGGAGAGCAACCAGGTGGATCACCCTGACTGGTCCCTGCATCGCCTGGTCCCTGCATTGCCTGATCCCTGCCCTGCCTGCACAAGGGCAAGGTGGGCAGGAGCCCATCCATGCAAGAGAGGTCAAGTAGTGCTGAATGTGCTGCCTTTCCCTGGAGCAGATTGGTCTCTACAGACCCATCCCAGGCGACCTTGTCCCTTCAGCCAGAGCTGAGACCAGTCTTAACTCTTGACATGGCACAGAGCCAGGCTCACCTCGTGGGAGATGCAGCTTAGCTCAAGCAGAGCCCCCTTACCTAGCAGATGGGCAGGGATGGGACCCTTCAGGTTTATGTGCTCTGCACCATACTTTCTGTACAGGGCTCGGCGTACATAAGCGTGCAGGTTGAGGTACAGGGGCTGCAGCTGCTGATACAGCCTCTCCAGATCTTCCTCAAAGGTGGGCGTCTCATAGAGGGATCTCCAGTAGGCTCCGTTGTCTTTGTAGCCTGTGGCAAGGCAAGAGCAGAAGCTGTCAGACATTGTCCTTCTTGGGCAAGACTGTCTTGCTGTTCAGACACTCCAGGTGCCTCCATATCTGTGAGAGAGTAAATCTCCTGGGAGTTAGTGAGATCTCCATACCCTTAGGATTTTGACCCCCAGTTGGATGAAGAGCCCAATCCTCTGCTCACAGGTGGTTAGAGCCATGGTAGGCTCTAGGGGAGCAGGGCACTGACCATTGAGCATGGCTGCCTTGTTGCTCAGTTCCACGTATCGCTTGTAGTTGCTCCTCATCTTCTTCCCAGAAGCATCCCGCCAGCCCTTCCAGGCGAAGAGGAGCTCATCATAGTCCCGAGAGGTGGCCATGATGTCTGTGAGGTCTAAGAGAGAGCAATGAAGCCACAGTGATGCTGTTGAATGGGCTGAACACATGCAATGGTTCTATACCCAGTGTGTTGCTCAGGGGCCATCACAGAGAAGGTGAAAGAACCTTTCATGGTCTTTCTTCATGCTCCATTTAAAAAAAAAAAAATCCCTTCCTTCTGGGCCAGTGCAGATGCCCCACATGACACCCTGCTAGATCTTACCAGGATCCAGTGGGTGACAGGTTTTGTTCTGTCTGCAGACCTTGGCCACACTGTACGTGGTCTCCATATCTGAGAGGAGGGTGTTATACTGCAAAGGAAATCAGTTTGTAAACTGGTTATCCTTGCTCCTGATATCAGAGAATGTCCCAGCCCATCAAGGTGTGTTGGGGTTTTAGGAGTTCTCCTTCTGTTTTCTTTTTCTCTTTAAGAATTTTCCCCATACATGTCCCCATACATGTTGGGACAAATTACTGTGTGCTTAAGAAAAACAAAAGACCTGGCCATAGAGGGAGGGGTCCAACTGACCACTCTCTTTCACCTGGTCTTATGGGCTGTGAGTTCCCCGCGTTTGGACGGAGAGAGAGGCTGAAAGGAATTTGTCAGCACAGAAGGCTTCTGTTTTTTTGGCTGCCTTCCTTCTACTGGAGAAACCCCGGGATCCCAAAGCCGACTTTCCCTGCCCCACTGGGAGCCGGGTTGCGGCCGCCCTGCCTCCGCCGTTGCTGGGGGCATTCCCTACGC
>NW_008239292.1:248684-257776 GCF_000691975.1 Corvus brachyrhynchos | reverse complement strand
TCTGGTCCCAGCCTGCTTTTCCTGAGTGTACAGCCGGACACCGGGGTCAGCTGCCCAGGGGTTTGTGAAGCTTTTGTTTCATCCATTCCTGGGATCCCAGGCCACCAGTGCCGCGTGCTCCCCGAGATTGCTCCGGAGCGCCCCCTGCAGCCGCGGGGGAACCATCGCACCTGCCCTGCTCACCGGGAGCCACCAGCGCCCCTGCCGGCTGCGAGCGGAACTGCACCTGAGGGGAAAGGGCCTGACAGCCGAGAAGGCTGGCACTGGGTTTGTGATTGTTTGCTGTTACTGCCAGAGTTACTGCTGTTTGTTTGACTGGTTATACACATAAAGATATATATTAATAAAGAACTGTTACTCCTATTCCTCATATCTTTGCTTGAAAGCCCCTTAATTTCAAAATTATAATAATTCGGAGGGAAGCGGGTTGCATTTTTTTTTCATTTCAAGGGAGACTCCTGCCTTCCTTGGAAGACACCTGTCTTTCAAACCAAGACAAGGTGTTTTCTGGTGTTTTACTCTGGTCCCTTCCAAGATCCAGTTGACCCCAACGGAGGCAACATGGAGACAATAAAAGAGGGCCTGGGGCCAACAAGCAACGTGCCATTGTCATCCAAACATCCAGGCCCCACTGCAGCCTGGGATAGGCAGCCTTTGGGTGGGAAACCCTGAAGACAAGGATTTTGGCTTTGTGTAGATGGTACCAAGCTATCACCTTTTTAAAGGCTGATGGTGGCTGCCCAGTGGCATTTCTTAAATTTTGAGAGAAGCTTGTGTCTTCACACAGGGTGATGGCAAGGGACACCCTCTGTTGCTCTGTCCCCTTGCCACTCACCTCCTTCAGCTCACTCTCAGGCAGGGCTGCCCTCTCAATGACACTCAGCTTCTTGAGGATGCGGGTGACACTTTGGTCCTGGAAATCAGAGGTGTCAAACTGCCTGGCCCTCATGCCGTACTCCAGGGTGTGCTTGGACATGGCCAAGTTCTTCTCCAGCTACAATGAGAGAAGAGAAGTTGCTTCGGGGAGAAGACACAGGCCACCACTAGAAACACCACCTGGCATCCCATGACTGACATCCTCCCCATAGTTGCCTTTGTGGGTACCTCATGGGATGATGAGGGTTTTCGAGGAAAAAGCACCTCCTGGGTGAGAACGTTACCCCTTTATGAGGGGCAGAGGCTGCCCTGGTTTTCAGAGCTCCTGTGAAATGTGCCCTGGGTACCAGCTGCCTTCCCTGGCTGTTGGCTCTCCCTGTGCAGCCCCAGGGTCATTCCCATACCATGATCTCCTTGTTGTGGTCGGTGATGTTGGTGTTGTAGGCCCAGGATGCCTCGGTGTAGGCATTCCACACTTCTTCGGCCGTGCTGTTGTACTCAGACAAGAATTCTTTAGCTTGTGCCTCATCTGCTATTTTGTCTAGAGGAGGAAATAAACGGGGGAAGAGGCGAGGAAGGTCAGGAGAGTTGCAAGAGCACTATCCCATGGAGAAGCCATAGTTGAGCTTTTCCCAGAACTGCAGGTCCATTGAAGGATGCCACAACTTGGGAGCAGGCTGAGCTAAGAAATGAGGGCAGAGGGGCCCTGCTGGGGTGTCCCATTGGACAGAGGATGGGATAACAGGACAAGCTGCATGCCCTTGACTCTCCCGTGTGAGCACAAAGGATACAACTGAGAAGAGAAACTCTTCACACCATGACTGATGACATCACTATACAGCTTCTGACAATAGTACCTGCCTCCTGGGAAGTAACACTGGGACTTCACTGGAACTGGCTATTTCTCTTTTCTGGTATGGGGACCACCCCACCCACAGCAAAGACCTCCCTCTGCTTCTGCCTGTGGGTTAATGATGTCCCTTGGGGGATGTCTTCCTGACCCTCCCCAGACCTGGGATGGAGCTGCAGCCTTACCAATGCCTTCAGGGTAGCCTTCAGGGACAGGGGGACGCCAGTCAAACTCAGGCCAGCCCAGCACCTCATTGGTCTTGTTGTTCTGCTCCTCAAGCCACCTGGTGACAGGGCTGAAATACTCCAGAAGGGGTCCAGCATCCATTTGACCTGTGCCAGTGAGATTCAAGAGGATATCCTGCCACGACTTCGAGGACCCAGCTTTCAACACTTCCCTGCAGAGGAGCAGAACAGCAAGAGCCAGCATGAGGCCAGGGGATGGATGGAAGAGAAGCAGTGATAGTATCTCAGCATCTTAAGGGTTGAAGATGCTGTTCCTGAGTGGGACATGAACCTGGGAACTGCCTTGGAAGCCACTACCTGTCCTGCATGTGGCAACTGAGGACTCCCTGTAACACCCAGGGAATCAACAGGAGCCAGTGTGCTTCAGTGACCTCTTGTCTGGGTGGGAGCTTGTGGCAGGGACAATAGCAATACTCTGGTGAGGACCACTCACCCCACCCCAGTGCTTCCATGTATTTCCATCCATCCATCCATCCATCTGCAAAGCTATTTCTCCAGTTCACTTTTCCTTCCTTCCTTCCTTCCTTCCTGCCTTCCTGCCTTCCTGCCTTCCTGCCTGCCTTCCTTCCTTCCTCCCTTCCTTCCTCCCTCCCTCCCTTCATTCCTTTGCACACAATCAGCTTCCATGCACACATCTGCCCATGGCGATTTTCCTGACCCTCCTCTGTCCCCACCTGAGTTTGGCTCCAGCCTCTTTGGACCTGTAGATGTCACAGGTGTGCAGGGAACCGTTGTGATTGGCCGCATGGCACAGCGCCTTGTGAAACTGGAACTGGAGGATGAAGCTCACAAAGTACCTGCCAAGGAAGCCCATGAAGATCAGAACTGGGGACAAGGGGAAGCAGACAAGTCCCAGAGCTCAACCTCACCATTTGTGGTCCCAAGTGCTGGGAGATCTCTATGTCTTGAGCAGGAGCAGCACATGACAGTCCCTGCCCACATGATCCCCCGCCCACTGCATCCCAAACCTTGGTCCCCTTGCCAACACTTCCTCTACCTGATGTAAGGAGTGTTCCCTGGGATGTGGTACTTTGCTCCAGGGTCAAAGTTGCTTTCATTCCTTGAAACCGGAGCACAGATTCCCTGGTATTTGGTTCTGTGGACAACAGAGAACAACAGCATGAACATGGGAATAATAAGTGGTCAGAAGAATCAAGTCAAGGAATGGTGCTGAAGAAACCTGCACAATTAGAGCACGATTCCATGTACTTCTGTCCATCCATCCATCCATCCATCCATCCATCCTACCCACCCACCCACCCACCCATCTATCTGTTGTTCTCCCACCACCTCCATGGCTACTTTTATGCTTTTCCTTTCCTTTCCTCTTTCCTGCCTCCTTTCCTTGCACATCCCCAGCTTCCACACCCCCATCCACCCTTGGTGAGTGTCCCCTACCTCAGGTACCACCAGTCATAGTTGTAACGGCTCGGGGGCGTGCGGCCACTGAACACGTTCCAGCGCCACTGGTCAATGAGGTAGCCAAAGGGCAGGAAGGCAATCTTCTCCAGGGCCATCTTCAGCAGGTAGTTGATATTGCTCTCTGCATAAAACAGAGCCTGAACCAGGCTGGAAAGAAGCCTGCATAGACAGCACTACAGGCACGAGACTTTTAGTGGGCAAGAGGGTGGGCAGATCTGGATGAGAAATGGGGACAGCATTTCAACACATAACCTTGCTCCTAGAGAAGCTTTGTAGGACACAGGAGGTTTCTGTAGATACAGCTACTACCTGGGGCAACATGTGCCTTTTACTGAGTGGGGACAGCGATAGTGACAAGTGTGGTGCCCCCTTGCCCTTAGCCCAGCTCTCAGAGTTAAAAGATCTTTGGTAAGGGTAACTCTTCACAATTCCACCCTGGGGCCTCAAGGTGAGGGAGTTTGGGGGAGTTTGATCTGCAGTCACACCACTGCAAAGGCTCTGATGGTTTAGACCCAGAACTAGAGTCAACTCTAGGACAGTCACCACCATATCACAAGGAGCACAGGGGACGGTCACATCTGTTTTTCCCCTCAAGGAAACCTGGGGAAGGAAGTTTGGAGAGAGACCTGCTGGAGACCCAGCTGAAGCCGTAGGGTCAGAAGGAGGTTGGCAGCACTTCCCTGAGGGGCTCTTGGCTGCCATCACTATGATGGCCTGCCTGCCAAGGGCTGGCAAGTTGGGCAGCAATGGCTTGAGGCAGGGACCATCTGCTTCATGGTGTTTATGCAGCACTGGCCCAATGCTCTTGGCTGCTGTGATGTCTTTCTTGTCATAAAACATATTTAATGACATGGCAGGAGGATCCTGGGACTGTCCCTCCTCCACCAAGCAGCCGCCTGGGGCAGGTCTGGGACTGCTCAATTTCCTTTGCTGCCATCTGCTTTGACGTGTTGGCTGAGGGACGCTGGGTGGGGGAATGAGGCTCTTGCCAAGCTGGGCAGTGTCTGCAGCGACAAGTCCTGCCCTGCCATGCCGGTTGGCAGCCAGACATGTCACCCGCCAACCGCCCTTGTTACTGTGCATGTAAGTGCTTGGTGCCACCTCCGTAAAGCCGCACTGGGAGCTCTGGTGCTGGATGCTTCTTGGCAAGGGAGGGAGGGAGGAATGCTGGAGAGGTCAAAGCCAATCAAGCACAAAGATGTTGTTTTCAGGTTTGGGCTCTGATGGTGAAGGAAAGGCACAGACAAGCTCTGGACAGCATCCCTCCTGCCTCAGGGGTGAAGAGGATGGAGCCAAGAAGGGCTCTACATGGACCCATGGAGACAAAATAAGTCCTGCCTGAACCCATGGAGACAAGAGGGGGTTTTGCATGGACCCTTAGAGATGAGAAGGGGTTGGGGCAGTTCTGGGCTGTATTGCCAGGCTGCAACCCACCCTGGCATGTCCCTTCCCCGTGCCACAGGTCACCCAGCTCTCCAGGGTGGCTGCCATACCTTCATCCTCAGTAGCATTGCTGAGGAGACCTATTTTCTTGAGGTGGCTGGGGGTGGAGACAGAGAGGGACAGGACATCGCCAATGGCCTCATGGAAGCCAGGATTGGCCCCGCCGCGGAAGGACACAGGCTGGTCCTTGTATTGCAGGTAGTACTGGATGTGGCCCATCTCATGGTGCACTGTGAACAGCTGCTCCATGGTCACTGACGTGCACTGCTTGATCCTGCCACATGAAAACAGCATTGCCTGAGCCCAGTGAGGGACCCCAGCTGCCTGTGCACCCCCTTGATGGGAAGGACTCCCCACAGTCCCAGAGAGGGTGGCAACACCCACAGGGTAAGGGAAAGTGGAGGGGAAGGCAAGGCAGTGTTGTCACGCCAGACCTCGCCTCAGAAGACGCCATATGGCCAGGCTGGGGGTACCCAAAAGGGTGACCACCAAGTAGGATGGAGGAGGGTTTTGCCCTGTAGCCCTGGGTCCCTGCATGTCCCCACAGACCTGAAGTCTTTGCGGTTGTAGAAGTCCCAGGCCGAGGCGTGACACACCACCTCCCGCCCATCTGTCGGCTTCTCCAGCATGGACTTCTCCCAGAATTCAGAGGGCATCTCCAGAAGCCCCAGGGAGGTGAAGAACTCCTCTGAGACCCGGAACATGTGGGTGGCATTCCAGCGCTGGTGGGCAGCAGGCAGTGGGTTATGGCTGAGGAAGGGGCTGCCCATGCCCTGGACATTGCCTCCAATGCTCCCCCAGGACCATGGGAAGGAGGTGAGTTGCTCCCAGGGACTGAGGTCCTGGCCCTCTCACCATGATGGGGAGGCCCAGCCCCAGAACTGGTGAACATCCCTAAAAAGCACTGAGCAATGGTGATGGAGCTCAGAAGGGGCAGGAGAAGGGAGCAGGACTGATACGCAAGAAGTGCTTGGAGCTGTATCATGGTGTGAATGCAGGAACGCAGCCTCCAGCCTGTGGACTGGCAGCAGTCCCAGTGCCTGCCCACTTTTGTCCACCTGCTGCATCTTTGGTCATTGCCAGGGATGTAGTGAGACCGTTTCTTTGTCCCTTCCCCTCCCAGATATGGATTTTCTGCTGTCCCCTATACAAGTATGAGAAACTACTCCCATGGGGTCAATGTCATGGTGCATCCTTGGGCACCACCTCCTGTTTTTTCCCCCGGATGCCCCCAATGAGACCCTCAGCCCATCACCTGCTCCACCATGGTGCTCGTGACATCAAGGTTGGGCTTCTCAGGGTAGGGGATCATCAGGTCATAGATGTTGTTCCACTGCTGAGCCCACATGTTCCCTGAGAAGAGAAAATAGCTGGAGTAGAGCTGGTGGCAGGTCAGAAGAGAAACCCAGTGATAACTAGGACGTCTCTGGCCTTGTGTGTGCCCCTCTGACACCACCAGCACCCCTGAACACCGGCTGGCAGAGTCTCATCTCTTACCCAGGAGGTGAGCAGGGATGGGACCCTTCAGGTTGATGTATTTGGGCCCATAGCGATCATACAGCTTCCTCCGGACAAAGGCGTGCAGGTTGAGGTAGAGTGGCTCCAGCTGGCTGTAGATGCGCTCCAGGTCCTTCTCAAAGGAGTCTGAGTCATACCAGGAGCGCCAGTAGCTGCCTGTGTCTTCGAATCCTACCAGGGATACAGGGAAGACCTCTGGCTCCAGACCCCAAAGGCTGCCCCCACCACCCATCCCCAAAAGGTGGAACCAGGGACTTGCAGCAGGATGTTTCCCCTTTCCCTGAAGTGTTGGTACCTGGGAAATAGAAGTTGGATGCCTGGCTACATGTGGGGTAGGGAGAGCAGTAGGGCATCCCAATGTCCCAGTCCCGATTTCCACCCCTGGTCCCTGACCACCCCCTGGTTGGGGATCCCCTCGGTTTGTACCATCCATCATATAGGCCTCGTTGCTCAACTTCACGAACTCCTCGTACTTGGGGCGCAGTGGGTTCCCTGCGGCATTGTGCCACCCCTCCCAGGCGTAGAGCAGCTTCTTGTAGCTGCGGGAGGTGGCCATGATGTCCGAGAGGTCTGGGACAAAGGGGACAAGTAGAACATAAGAAAGGGGCAGGAGAGGGGGGCGTATGCTACAGTTCTGCACAGATGCCACCACCACCACACCAGGCCCAAGTGCCCATCCTCACCCTGGGACAATCCTGATGAACATGAGTGGCACATGCCAACCCCAACCCACTGAGGATATGGGGACCAGGACAAAGTCATGGCTATGGGGTGCTCAGCAGCTGGCAGGATCAGGGGGACAGGGACCATACCTGGCTCCAGATCCCAGCAGGTGCCATTGGGCAAGCACACCTTGGCCGTGGAGTAGATTTTGTCCATGTCGCTCAGGATGGTGTTATACTGTGGGAAAGGAAAAGACGTTGGGGCTGCAAGGGGACAGAACAGCCCTTCAGGAGGGATCTACAGGCTTCTGAGCTCTGGAGCGTGTGTGTCGGGAAGATGTGGGGAAGGACTGGTGTATAAACAGCATGTTTTTGGTGAGATAAGTGTGTTATCACTCAGGGTTTTGGCATGGTGAGAGCAGGGACAGACAATCCCTGCACAGCTATGCTCCAGAGAGGAGCTGTTTATAAAACTGTTCATCAGCAGGGCCGTAGCACAGGCTGTTTATCTAAATGGGTTAAAAAAATAGGAGAAGAAAAGCAGGAGGATGAGGGGGATTTATTTCTGTGAACTTCAACAACAGCAAACAATAGCAACAGGAGGTTTCCTGGAACATGCCTGGGAAGCCCATTCCCAGGGAAGGAAATTCCTTTGCTCCGTCCCTCTCTCCACTCCCATTCCTCTGCTCCAGCTGTGCAGAGAGGATGGCAATTGGGACAATGGTGGCTGTGGGATAGAGCTGCCCAGGGATGGGCGAGACATGACTGATGTGCAGGGAGGAGACATGATGCTGTCTGTTATTTGGGAGAAGGCAGGGATGGGTTTCCTGGAAGGAACCGGGGCCGACAGTTCTCCGGAAGGGATTGTATCACTAGGCTTTGTCAGGGTTTTGGTGGGAATGGCTGTCAGGGAGCTGTGGGTCAGGATGGAAGGGCCTGTCCCTGTGCTTATGCAGAGGTGAGTGGCTGCCAGCCTCAGCCTGGGCAATATTTTCATGCATGGAAATCAAAATTCAGGTAAATGGCCCTTAAAGCTAAGGACTGTGATGGGGAAGGCTCAGGATGTCCTGATGTTCCTAGCATGGAACTGTGTCACCAAGGCACAGCATTCCTTGTCTCATGGGGGACTCAGGAGCTGGGTGGCTGCATCAGCCCTTCTTTTCAGTGGGCTGCATACCTGATGAGCCCAGAGGGGTTGGAACAGCTGGCTCCAGCCATGGGCACAGTCTGGCTGGTCTCCATGTGATGCCCAAGACTGCTCTGTGAAAGCAGGGAATCTCCAGTTCCTGCTGGGGTAGCTCCAAGATAAGGTAACAGGGCCAGCAGGCAGCCCACATGCCCTGAAGATAGCACCTCATCTCCTCCTCAATCACTGTGTAGAGGCCAGTGACACTCTCCAAAATGCAACAGGTCAGCAGCAGAGTCTGGATGCTTGTGAAAAATCCCTCTAAGGGGTTTTGCAGCGCCCCAGCCATGCCCAGGGCTTCCTTGCCACCTCTCCTACCTGCTCTCTCTTCTCCAGGGGCAGGTTGGAGGGTCCCAAGGTCTGGATGGAGCCAATGATTTTCCTCAGCAGAGGGTCACTGAAGTTATTCCACTTGTCGCCATAGAGCTCCTTGGCTTTCTTTCCCCACAGCTCCGTGAAGTTCTGCTCCTCCAGGGACGCCTTGACCTGAGAGGGGACATGGGGGCTCAGGACCAGCCCTGGGACATGCCACCACCCAAGCAATGGCTTGGGGGCCGGAGTCAGAGTCATGAGGGTTTGTGGGAGTCAGAGGTGACAGGACATGGAGTGACAGGCAGGGCTGTCCCCTGTCCATGGCACCCACGGACAGAGACAGCGGCTTCCAGCCAGCACAGCAGTGTCTGCAGCCCCCGCTCGCCTGTGGAGCTCCCGATGAGCACCCACTTAAGGTGGCCTGTCAGGGTGTTTTGGAGGGTGCTCCAGGGTCTCGTATGGGATGGGAATGCTGGGACTGGCTGCCCAGGCCATGCGGTCAGGGTGTCTGGGTGCTCCTGGGCTGGCTTTGACACCTGCCAGACCCTGGTTTCAGAAGGAGCTCTGAGGTCTGGCTT
>NW_008239292.1:245682-248657 GCF_000691975.1 Corvus brachyrhynchos | reverse complement strand
TTTCTCACCTTCACAGAAGCCCAAAAGATAACTATAAAGGTGCCACATTCACCTTTCTCCTTTCTGTATGCCCACACTATGTCTGTACACTTCTATTTCTATACATTTCTCCTTTGGCTGTCTGAACCCCATGACCTGTAAATGCCACATCTGGGGTTCACCCATTTGCTCTGAGTCCCTGGTTTTGTGTGTCTCCCTGTCACCCAACTGCTGGCAGCCCTGATCTCCCTTCCCAGGGCCATGGGCTGGCAGGAAGCTGCCGGCACTGTGGGGGGTTATTTAGGCAGCTGGAGCTGTGGACACGATTTTGGGATGGGGTGCATTGCAGGTGGTTGTATCCCAGCCTGGTCAGTGACAGCTGTATTTTCAGGAAACTGATATTTTGAGAGTGTCCTGGCCCAGCACAGATGGAGTGAGGTGGTGCAGAGTGCCTGGTCAGTGTCCATGTGCTGTCCTGGGGTGATTTATGGAGCCCAATAGCTGTGACTTGTGGCATTTTTAGCCTGGCTCCAACACGCCTGGTTTGTTTTATTTTAATCTTCACATTCCCTCAGCAGGCAGCAGGGAAGGAGGGGAGTTGTGGTGCAGCAGAGTTGGAGGCTGCCCGAGGCAGATACCCACGCAGCTGTGGGACACGGGGGTGGGAATGCCAAAAGTGCCAGGCGCCTCTGGCTACCCAGAACTGCTCCCACCGCTTCCCTCGGACATCCCAGTGCCCACAGCATCACTGGTACAAACTGGCCCCAATCTCCCAACATGCTAGGACATGCCAGCCCCACAGACACCCTGCTCTTGCATCAGCCCTCTGAACAGGGGATGCCTTTACCCCTTCCCAGACCTCATGCAGAGCTGGAGGAGCTGGAGGAAGCAGAGTCCAGCTGTGTTTTGTCTTCTCCTTGAACAGGCGCCTGTGTTTAGTCAGGCAAATTGTACCCTAAACTCTCCTGACAACTCTGGTAGAGTGATTTGAGGTCAGCGGTGCTGCCTGAGACCCCCCCTTGCCACGGCCATGCCCACCAGTTCTGGCCCCTCACCTCTCATCTGGGATCTCTCTCTGGAGGGGATGCCCCTGCGCGGGGCTCAGAAACCCCTTGACACCCACAGCCTCAAAGCCTCCTTACCAAAACCCCCACCCCAGTACCTCCCTGCTCCTGGATGCACGGTGAAGACTCAGGATGCATCTCAGGACACAGGGAGTGCCTTGGCCCAGGCACCTGCAGAAGTTCTGCACCCAAACATGAGCAGCCCCCAAACCCCATCGCCAGCCTCTTGCCCAGAACCCCAGCTTGCGAGAGATGGTGCATCTATCTGTCTGTCCAGCATCCCTCTGCCCATCCCTGCCCCTGCCTTTGGCTTCCAGCCCCTCATGTCCCTTTGTCACAGGGTCCCCTTTCGTGGCAGGCCCTGGAGCTGCCCATGCCCCAGCGGCCTGACTCAGCCCCTCTTGTGTTACAGATGTGTAGGGTTTGCCTGGCCCAATGCTTTCCCAGATCCCCAAATCCAGCCTTTCGAGTCCTGCTGGCCAGCTGGTATTCCTTTAGCAGTCAGTGACTCCCCATCCCACCACACCTCCCTGCTGCCCCTCCATGGACTGATCTCAGGGGTTCAGATCCCCTCCTCTACCTGGGCTGGCTTAGGAGCCTTGACATTGCAGGGAGCTCCTGGACATGATCCTCACACATTTAATAGCACATAAAGCGGGAAAAGCTGGTCTGGAAACGCCTTTTGAGAAAAGTCCATGCAAGGTGCTCTCCTGGCCCTAACCTTGGACTCAGAGTGACTGGGGTGTTCCTCCTCGGCCCCAAAGTCCCCAGCCCCACCACATCTGCAGCTAGTGCTGGGTGTCTGCCCAGACATCAAGTCAGCTTGACAAAAAAAGGCTGAAGGGGCACCTGGGCCCTCTTGAGCATCCTGCCAAATTGGCAGTGGCCAGACCTGGCAGTGATCTTTCCCCTACGCAGGAAGACGCATTTCCTTCCTGCACAGGGCACACTGTGCTCCCATCCCCACAGGATCTGGAGGGTTCAGGGCTGTGTGGCAGCCCCTGTGTGATACTGGGCTCGCTGAACACACCGTAGTCATGTATGGGCTGCACTGACCCTTGTGCACCTGTAGCCACAGGGTTGGCAGATGGAGCCCAAGCTGCACACAGTGACTTGTCCACGACCCCATGCTGGGGCCACCGGCAGCTCCCTGAGCACGGTTGGGGCCAGGGAAAGCCCCGCAGCCTGCCCAGGCACTACCATCCCCTGGCCTGGGCTGTGCTGCAGCTCACCCAACCAAGAGCAGACCCGGGGCTGCTGCAGCTCCCTGCCCCACTAAATACAACCCAGACACATGGAAACCCCTGGGAAAACACACCCATGCCTGTGGGATGCACACAGCATTGCTCCCCGCAGGGGTTCTGCCTGCCCGTAGCTGGGCTGAGTCTAATTCCCTATAGCCTGGAATGCTTTCCCAAAGCTGTCTTTGTCCCCGTGGGCTGGGGACACAGGGACAAGAGGTGGCAGCCTCAGTCCCGATGCCACCCAGCTGCTTGTGCATTTTGGGCTCCTGGTGTCTGCCCCAAATGAAAACCCCCAGCACTGGGATGTGGTGACACCAGGCGGGGATGGGGACAGGGACAATTGACACCTGACCCAGTCCTGGGAAGGGGGAAAGGAAAGTGGAAGGTGCTGGGAGGAGGGAATCACCTCTAAAAGTAACCAGGACTCTGCTCTGGGACGAGAGCTGTCACTCTGGGGCAGAGTCTCTCTGAAAACAAATTTGGGGCAAAACCCAGTGGCTCCTGGACTACAAGTCCCAGCCCTGGTTTGCCACCCTGAGGTGCTGAGACAGAAACCCGCAGGGAGGAAGGGAACCACACCAAGTGTCTCCACCGTGACCCAGCCCCCCCAGCCTCCGGTGCTGGGGACACCCCCGTGGTAGCATCGCCCCCGTCCCACCACCCACCTGCAGAGCAGCATTTTCGGCCC
>NW_008239292.1:235961-245599 GCF_000691975.1 Corvus brachyrhynchos | reverse complement strand
CGGCGGCCCCAGCGCCGCGGGCATCGCGGCGGGAGCGCTGCACGGAGGGGGCCCCGTTCGGTGCCTTCCGAGACAGCTTTGCCTCCGCTGCCGGCTGCTTCTAAGCCAGCAGCTTTCGCGCAAACCCTGCCCACCGAGCCTGCCTCCCCTCGCAGATAAGACCGGAGCATTCTGCTCTCCCTTCGGCGGCTCCAAGGCTTGCGGGAAGGAGCGGGAAGGAGCGAGCACTGCCTTGGGGGGCAAAGTCCTTTTGGCTCCTGGCGTTGTCGGGAGGGAAGGGGAAGGGGAAGGGGCTGGGACAGGAGGGAGGGAAGGAGATGGAGGAGAATCAAGGGAGAGGCAGAAAAAAGAGAAAAGAGAAAGGCTGGGGTGGATGGGGTGGGTGAGACTCAGCTCCATCCCTGCAGGGTCCCTGTCCCCTCCTGACTTGGCGCAGGGGATCCAGCTCAACTTGTCCTTGGCAGGACATCTCCCCACGCCTGACAGACTCCCCTCAGCAACACCCCGGCCACCTGCAGTGGGCCACAAGGGCAAGCACAGGAGGGAAACTGCTCCTGTGGGACACAGCCAAGGTCCATCTCATGCTGCTTCCTGCCAAAGTGACCCCCTTCCCGGCATAAAGTCATTTTCCGAAGGAACAGAGTATTTCTCCTGGCTGTGAAGGAAATCACATCACATCACACCAAGTGTTTTGGACTTGGAGGAATGACGCTGATGACAAATGAGTAACAAAAAGTTCCTTCAAAATGAAAACCAGACCCATGTTGGTGGGCTCTATAGTTCCTTTGTATTGTTTTGTTTTGTATTTAATCAACGAAACCCCTTTTCCTCAGGGCCTGACCTCAGCCCTGGGAATGGTGCCTGGGCTGAACTTAGGCCCTGGGCTGACTGAGCCCATCACTCCTTGTTGGGCCAACCAGCCCATAGGAACACAGTGAACACATGCCATAGAGAAAGCTTCTTTTGGGGGCAACAGAGGGAAACCCCTTGACCTTTTGTCCCTGCTGGGAGCTGCAGAACAGCTGGACACCATCATGGCCCCTTGGAGTGAGTCACTGGGGTGACTCTATGGGGACAGTGTGGCCACTCAAAAAGGGACAAGTCCTCCTGTCAGCACTGGGGACCCTGTGGGGTGGGCAGAGCCCTTTCCAAAAAATATGGACATAGAAGACTGTAACTCTCTGATGTCTACTAAACCTCACTCCAAAAATCCCAACCACACGCCCTGTTCTAGCACCTTCCACCTGCACAGGCTGATGTGGGCACATGAAAATTCTTCATCCCCCTGACCCCAAGCCCACGGGAGAGTGCCCATGGGGGTGGTGCACCAGCAAAACCTGCGAACCTGGACATCATGGAGCTGGAGACAAAGTCAGCATATGCCTCCTGCCCCCCCTTGCTGACCCCTTTCCCCACCAGCCCCAGTTCTCTGGAAAGTCCAGTTTACTGGGAAGTTGGAAAAAAATGGTTGGTTTGGCTCCAATTTGGCTGGAGACCAAGCTCCAGTGAATGGAGATTTCCTGGCCTCCTCCAGTCTCCGTTCCCAGCTGCACCAGGGAGGGGTTTTCCCGGCTCCAGGTCGTGGTGCAGCCTCTGGCACCACTGGGAGTTTCAGGAGAGCAGTGAGGTTGAAACAGTCTGTGCAATGTCACTGGTCCAGAAATTGCCAGCATATGAGGCCTTTTCCAAGGCTGATGTGTCCAGTGGATGATCCTGCAGGAGAAGGGCAGCACTCCATCATTTTACCCAAGACTGTCTTCCAAGGTTGGTGCAAGAGGGGCGGCTGCTGCTGCTGGACTTCGTGTGGGAGAAGAAGTTCCTCTTGCAGGCTGCATCTCCAAGGATGCCCACAGCTCTGTATCATCCTATCCTATAAAACTCCCGCTGCATCAGGCAGGAAAATATCTCACATGAAGGAGAGCACTGGCAGGTGATGTGGCTGTTAGTCCAGGAAGGCAGGTGTGATGCCTTCAAGCTGTCAGATGCTTGTTGCTACCTCGGTGCTGCCCCAAATCCATTCTGTGCTCCAGCATCCACCAAGGATGGGTTCAGAGCCACCTGTGGGCATTCTGTGGAGCAGTGAGACCAGTCCCTGCTCTCCCCGCCCCTCTCGAGGGTGGTGGGGTGGGTGATGGACATCACCCAGCCTGCAGGGTACCCATTGCTGCCAGCACCACAGACCAGAGGGGCAGGAGATACTGAAGCATGTGGAAAATGTGTTGCCACGGAGACGGATGCAGAACTGCTTGTGGGGACGTGGGTTGGGGGATGCTGGGTGAGACATGGTGTCCCCGGCAGCTGCCCGGGGCCAGAGGATGCTTCCCATCAGTTTGCATCGCCATCATCACTCCGTAGAGACGTTGTTCTCCCCTCCCCGGGGTGCGTGCGAGAGGACACGCGTGCGATGGCCGGACTGTCACCACGGCGCGTCACCGGTGACACCGCAGCGCTGCCTCACACATGAAGGAGCAGGATTTGCTCTCAGCATTTTGGGTCAGTTCCTTGGCTTGCCAGACCTGCAAAATCTCCTTGCCCACAGTCAGCAGCGTTGGAAGAGACACTCACTGGTGCAGCCCAGAATCCCCAAAAGAAGGAAATAAGGAATTTTGACAGTAAATGTTTCCTAGGGGACCTGAAAGGTGTCCATGATGGTGGTGTGATGGGAGATGATGAGCAGGTGTGGTGGAGCAAAGGAGCAAGAATTTGGGGATGGTCCTGGTGCTGGCTGGGAAGATTTGGTGATTTATGTGGGTTTATCCCAGCTCTAAGGCCTCTGGCTGGGGATGCTCAAGCTCATTTCCCCCTTCTTTCATTATAAACCACATTTTTGGCTTCTCCATCCCACCATTTCTCAAAGGATTCAAGGTTGCTTCATAACTTCAGTCTGATCCATCTCTCTGAAGAACCAAGGAGCTTCTGGAGGTGAGAGAAAGGACTCCCTTTTGCAGAGAAAATTTTCCTTCCTTATTTAAACCCAAAAAGAGCTTTTTTTAGTCCAGACTGCAGCCCTGTGTATCACTTTTCCTGGTGACTGTGGTTTCATGGGCATGATGACTCCTGCACCTGTTGGTACAAACCACTTCATTGAGAATTTTTTCCTCCCTCTCCAGACCCTGAGTTTAAAGGCTGCTGCTTTATTTACTGATGAACTCAATCAATTATCATAGTGTATAATTCGCTAAGCTGCTTTCCCAGCTGTGGTGATGTTGCCATGAGGGAGAGGGGGAAAAAACACCCCTCCAGTCCAAATTTTTCATCTAAACAAACAGCTTTTTTACTGATCCTACCAAAAAAATAAAAGAAACACCCCAAGCAATCAGGCTTTTTGCCATTTATTTCAGACTTCTGATTGCTAAAATAATTTTCAGTGGTCCCAGTGAGTGTTGAGGCTGGTGGAGCCCCTCAGTGTCACCTGGATTTGGGGACTGTAATGGCAAGAGGGACCCAGAAGTCCTTGCTCCTGCTGTCTGACTGCAAAAGATCTCTGCTGAGCAGTTTTGGCAACACTGTGAGGCTGTTTCCAGCTTTTCCCTGTATTTAAGGTGTGTTGAAAGCCTGGTGTGTCCCCTCTGAATGGGGATGGGGGGCAATGGGCTGTGGAGGATCTCACCCCGGCCCCATGGCAGCAAGTGTTGCTTTATCACTCAAAGTGCATGCTCAGTGGAATGCAGCAGAAAGCTCCTTATCATCACAATTTCCACCCCACCCCATAAAAACTCTTTCCAGCACATTCCTGCCCTAGGATAAGGGTTTCCTGTCCTGGGCAGACTGGACCTGGTGCAGGTGTGGGGACACACGTGTTCTGGGCTGGCTGCACGGGGCAGCCTGGAGGGACCATGTGTTTTCCCCAGCTGGGCAGCTCAGTGGGGCTGGAGGTGAGTGGGAAGGGGATGAACATGTGGTTTTCACCATCAGATCTCCTCAGCCTCAGTCCCAGACTGGGACCAGTTCCAGCAGCCCAGGGATGTGCCCATTGCACAGAGAGCTCCAAGGATGTGCTGTGATACTGCAAGGCCCTGAATATGCAGCATGCTGAAGACTCAGGGCTCCTAAATGTTTCCCATGTTTTGGGAGGGTCCTAAATAAATGTAAGATACCAGTAGTCCAGCCTTTGGGGAGCCCCCAGCCACAGTGCAGGATATGTGCACAGTGCTGGGCACAGTCAGGAACTTCACAGGGCAAGAAGTAAAAAACCTGGCCAGAAATCACTGCTAGTTCTTCGTCCTTCATCCTTCTTCCTGTCCTCCTTCATCCCTCCTCCCTCCACCTTAATTTCTCATCCTTCATCTCTCATCCTTCATTCTTTGTCCTTCATCCTTCATCCCTTATCCTTCATCACTCCATCCCCCATCTTTGCCACTCAGCCAGAGCTGGGCATGATACAGGGTGAGCAAAGAGGCCAACGTGTTCCCTCTGCACCCATCAACCCAATAAAACATGGCAAAGTCCATTATTCCCTTCCCTTCCCCCCTCCCCCCAATAAATGAAAACAATCCCAGCCCTGAGGCGAGCGAGCGTGACTGTTCCAGGAGCATTAATCATCCTCTGGGAGCCCAGCGCGGGTTATCGCCGCTGTTTATCCAAGCTGCTATTAAAAAATCGCCATAAATGCGCCTTCAACCTCTTCTGAAGGAGATGAAGCGTTTGCAGGGGCTGCGCTGGGCTGATTGTATCGCCTGCCCCATGCAGCAAAGTTGTGTTCCTGGCGAGGAGGAGGACAGGGTGGCTTAATTGCTGCCAGGAGGAGAACCAGAGTCTTTCCCAGCTGATTTGCAGCCTGTGCTTTGTCCCAGCTGGGAATTACCTGGTTTTTAGCCTTCACAGCACCCCAGGGAATTGGAGATCAACCCTCTGGATATGACCCAGTGCTTAATCCCAAGCCACCTCTCAGACACCCTCTTGGCAGCCACTGAGCTTTCCAACATGACTGTTATTTTTTCTCTTATATTTAGTGAAAAACCATTAATTTAGCCCCAGGTTTGGGGTTTCACATGGAACAGCAGCAGCTGAGGTTGTTTCAGGTGGTACCTGAGCTCCTCCTAGGCAGCTGGGCTCTTGAATTGCAATGCTTGGGGGAGGCATCTTGCAAATTAACATTTCTTAGCAATAAAATTTTGGTTTAGGAAGGAGAAGAAAGAAACCAACCAAAAGAAGTTAAATCAGCAAAATGGTAATTTAATAATCTGTGGTGGAGAGAGGGAAGCTGCCCATGCCAGGGTGGGAGGAGCAGTTGGGCAAGGACAAGAGCTGCTGGTTTTACCATGAATTATCAGTTGATGATGCTCTGATTGATCCTTGGATTCTTGACAGCCCAGGACAAACCTGGAATGGGTGCCAGGCTCGGCCAATAGCTGGGGATCTGGAGCAGCATCTCCAGAGCCACTTCAACTCACTGAGATGAAGGAAGCTGTGGTGGTTCTGAGCACACCTAGGCATCCCTGAACATCCCCCCAAGCATCCCTGAGCATCCCTGATCATCCTCAGGCAGCCCCAAGCATTCCTGACCATCCCTGAGCATCGTTGAACATCCCTGAACATTCCTCAGCATCCCTGAGAAGCCCTGAACATCCCTGGGAGGCCTTAGGCAGCCCTGAGCAGCCCAAGCATCCCCTCAACCTGCAGGTCCCTGCCAGGACAGCCAGCACTGGTTCTGCTCCCTGACTGGCACATCCTCATCCCAGCAGTGCCGGGGGGATTTCATTACCCCCAGCTCAGGGAAAGCTCAGGCAGATTTAATAAAGCCATTATGCCCCTGGCAATGCCTTTAATTAAAGAGCTCGTTACAAATGGCTGCTGATCCCTGGTAAGAGGAACTCGGCAGTGGAGCGGCTCGTTTGTCCCTGGATCGGCTCCCACCATGGCCCCTCAGCAAACACTGCCATTGTCCCTGCTGCGTGGATGGGACAAGATCCATGTCCATTTAATCCTGAAGGCTTAAGGGCTGCTCTCTTTCCTTGTCTGCTGGAAGCTGAGATAGTTCAGCTGGACACATGTTTATAAACATTTCTAAAGCTGTTTGGTATTGGGTTACACAGTGCTGCTCTCATCAGGGCGAAACTTTATGTCTTGCCAAGTATCCTAAAGGATGAATCCCCAAATCTCATCCCCTTTGAAGATTTTCCAAGGGTCTCAGCTGGGCTGTGGTGGGGGGAATCCTCCCTCTGCTCTGCCCAGCACCCTGGTCAGCCCATCTCAGCCATGGCACAGCCCAATGGCTCAAGGTTTGCAGTTTATGGTGGCTTTTATGGCTTTAGCAGATTGCTCTGGTAAGCAATTTTCCAACCAGTGATAAATCCCTAGCGTAGGCCAGGTGGTGACAGTGGATCCCCCAGCAGCGCCATACCCCGTATCTCGTACCTCACTTCCCTCTGCTTGGGGTGGTGGCTCTGGGACTCTGCCCCAGGCTGCAGCAGGGCCCGGACTTTGCTGTTGCTGTGTCAAGTCTCTGCTAGGCTCTGGGGCTGCATCGGGGTTTCAGCTCTGCTGAATCACGATCCTTGGTGGTGGTGGTGGGTCCCCAGCTCCTGGGGTTTGTGCCCCACGGCACAAGTCCCTGGTGTGGGGGAGAAGGGAATGGGGATGTCGGTGGGAGTCTCAGCTGGGACTTCAGGTGCCTTTACTCAGGGTTTCTCCGTGAGTGAGAGCAGCCCCGAGCGCCCAAGGGAAGAGCTGGGGGAGCAGCCCTGCACCCCAATAGAGGCTGTTACACCTGATCTTCTGCAGCAGGGGAACACCAGATCCCACCAGCCACTCCAGGTCCCGGGATTCTCCAAGCTGCCATGGGTAGTCCAGGGCAGAGGGTGCTGCAAACCCCGCCATGGGTAAGGGTCCGCTGGCTCCCATGGGTGCTCTGGCTCTGGGGGTGCCCCGGGTCCCTCTGAGGGTCCAGCCCTAAGGATGCTGCCGTTCCCACCGGGTCTGTGCCCGGTCTCTCTGTCTCCTACGGGTGATCCAGGGCCGAGGATGCTCTCGAGCCTCTGGGCGGTCCCTCCCTCCCCAGGGCGCTGCGCGCCGCGGGCTCCCGGTGACATCTAGTGGTGTCACACACAGGGACCGATACAGGGACCGACGCACGCAGGCACAGCGACACGGACACACGGACACGGCGGGGGGGTGGGGGGCGGATGGTCCGAGGATGCTGCTCGCCCCGGGGCGCAGCGCTGCACCCCCGGGGACCCTGCCCGCACTTGGCCAGGAAGAGCAGAGATGGGGACACCCTTCCTCTTCCCCCACTTCGCCTTATTTCCCCTCATATCCTTTCTCCAGGCTTCTTCTCCCTCAGGGATTTCCCATGGGGACTGCAGGATGCGCTCGGCAGTGCTGAAGGGCTTGCGGTGGGGGAGATGGAGAGTGGGGGGTCATGTCACCCCTCTGCCATTCCCCAATCCACCAGCCCAGCTGAGGGATGCTGGCTCCCAGGATGTCACTCCGGTGCTGCTGGTGGATGCAGGGATGAGCCAGAGCCATGCAAGGCCCAAAGACAAATAGTGACAAAGCCCCTGTGCAGGGGACAGTCGCTGGGGTTGTGCAGGGAATAGTCCCTGGGCTGACTCGGCAGGGCCTGGCGCATCCTGGCCTTTTTGGGGCTGGGGTGTCACAGGGTGCAGGGGCTCAGGTGGGTGCCTGGAACAGCCAGGGGTGGAGGTGTGTCACACACACTGTTAGTGACTCATCTGCTTGGGGACTGAGTACACAGATCCCACTTCACGGTGATCTCCCTCTCACTTTTGGAGCCCCCCTGCCTCCGCTCCTGCCTGCGGTGACACCCTCCCTCTGCAGCGATGCCGGGGGTGCAGCTCCCCCTCGCTTTGTCATCGCTCTGTTGCCGTGCCAACGCGGTGGCCGTGTCCCTGCTCAGACATTGTCACCGCTGGGCCTGGCACAGGCAGCACCACCCGGCACCCACAGGTAGGGTTGGGGGACACGGGGGAGCTGCTTGGGTGTCTGCCTCCAATGCCCCCAATACATCGCTTAGACCCTCCTCAGCTATGAACTGGAGTGAATCCCCGCCCCTGCATGAGCCTATAGCCCCCATCAAGAGCAGAGACAGTCCCTGAGACCCCCCTGGGATTTTGGAGAGTCCCAGCCAGAGGCCACAGTGAGGGGCTGCCGGGCTGTGGAATGTGCATATGGCATCCTCCCCTCCAGGGCACGTGGGTTAACCAGATTTAACCAGAGAAAAAAAACCACGAGAAGTAAGGCGCACTGGATTTGCCCTGGGAGGGGGGAACTGGGGCTGTGCTTGGGGCTGCCGGGGGAACCGAGGTTGGGAGGGGAACAGGCAGGTCCTGGTGAAGAGGTCCAGTCACCTCCAGCTTTCCCAGCACTCAGTGGTGGGTAATGGGCAACTCAGAAGATCCCTTTCCCAACAGGCACAGCCTGTGTCCCACTGCCAGGGCCTGTGTCTGGGGGTGTTCGTTCCCTGTCCCTCCATCCTCGGTGCTATTGGGGACTGTGTTTGCCCTGTGTGAGTGCCAGCAGGGCCAGATATTTGCATCTGGTGGGAGGGCAGGACCGGGTTATATGGATCCCCATCTGGGATCTCTGGAGGTACCAGCAGCCACTTGGCGTGATGACAGTTTGGGGGAGGCTGTTGTGATATGGGGGGAGCCAGTGCCTCTTTCTGTCCCCCCCAGCCTGGTCCCCCTTCCCGTCCCACAGAGCACCCCATGGCCCCAGGCAGTGAGACTGGACACAGGCAGCCTTTGCAGTGCAACTTAATGGGATAAACCAATTCCCTTAACCCACTTATCTGGCTGATCCAATAAAGGTGGCTGGGAATAAAGTGTGTGCGTGGTCTTAATGCATTGCCCTTCTCCACGCTCCCCCGGTCCTGGCAGCACCATGGGTCCGTCTGCCACAGCTGGCAGGGGGCTCCTCCCCAGAGGCAGTGCAGCGGGGCTGGGGCAGAGTGGGGACGTTGGACCCTGGGACTAGGACCAGCTGGCTCTGGGTGACAGGGAAAAGGAGAGGTGGCTGTGACAGTGGTGGAGGTGGCTCTAATCCATCGAGGGATAACCCAGCACAAAGCACAACGCAGGTGAGTTGTGGGGGCCATGGGAAGGGTCTCTGGTGTAGCTGTGGTTGGGTGACACCATGTGTTTGTTCCCCGCAGCAGCACAGACATTCACTCAGCCCCACGTCCCCAGGGGCCATTGCTTTTGTCATGGAGGGGGTCCCTTGCTTGCCCCTGCGCTGCCTTCCTGTATCAGGGTTTGGGGGTTGTTGTGGGGGTCTGGGTGGGCTGGGAAGGGGGTGAAGGTGGGACATGAGATGGGCAGGGAGTGGGAGGGATGGGGATGGAGGGACAGTGTTGGAGGGATGGAGATGAAAAGGATGGAGGCAGGGACAGGCACAGAGGGACAAGGATGGAGGGGTACAGATGGAGGGACGGTTGTGGCAGGAGGGCTGGGGCAGGAGGAAGGGGGCAGGCAGGGCAAAGGCAGGGGCAGGAGGGTTGGGAAAAAGGACAGGAGCAGGGTGGCAGGAGCAGGAAGGTTGGGAAGGCCAGGAGCAGGCAGGCGGGGCCGGGAGGATTGGACAGGAGTGCAGGGGCAGGCAGGAGGTGCAGGAGCACAGGGGTGGGTGTGCCGTGGCGGCTGGGAGCCACCTCCAGGTGTGGGTGACGCAGCGAGAGC
>NW_008239292.1:229954-235714 GCF_000691975.1 Corvus brachyrhynchos | reverse complement strand
GGACGGGGCCCCGCCGCCCACCAGCCCCACCGGGCTCTCGGCGTACGTGGCCGTGTCGCAGCTGCTGGGCCCGACGCCCCTTGCCACCACAGGTGCCTGGCTGGGCCGCTACCGGGGCGGCGTGGCCTGGCACAGCCCCCTCCAGTTCAACGCCCACCCCCTGTGCATGGTGCTGGGCATGGTGTTCCTCCAAGGTGACGGTGAGCAGGATGGTGGGACACGTGCCCTGTCCCAGCTGCAGCCTCCAAAGCCTGGAGCTGTGCTTGGGCAGGGAACAAAGGGGACGAAGTGGTGACAAAAGACACGGGGAAGGTGCTCCAGTATCACTGGGCGATGCTGGGTGCCACCCAGGGAGGTGGGGGGTCCCTGTGCATGCTCAGGTACCCTCTCTGTGCAGCTCTCCTCGTGTACCGGGTGTTCAGGCACGAAGCCAAGCGCTCCACCAAGGCGCTGCACGCGCTGCTCCACGGCCTGGCACTGGTCATCGCCCTCGTGGGTGAGTGCCGGGCTGAGGGGGGTGGATGGGGCAGGATGTGGCCCTGGGGGTGGGTGACAGGCCCTTCTCTGCAGGCATCATCGCTGTCTTTGAGTCGCACCGCACCAAGGGCATCCCCAACATGTACAGCCTGCACTCCTGGTGTGGCATGGCTGCCTTTGTGCTCTACCTCCTGCAGGTGAGGGCTGCGGAGCTCCTGGGCCCCCGGGAGGGAAGGGACTCTGCAGAGCCTGTGACATCCCCGTGTCCCCACAGTGGCTCCTGGGCTGTGGTTTCTTTCTGTTCCCTGGTGCCTCCTTCTCAGTGAGAGGACAGTACAAGCCCCAGCACATCTTCTTTGGCATCACCCTCTTCATCCTCTCCATCACGTCCTGCTTGTTGGGCATCACTGAGATGCTCCTCTTCAAAATCAGGTGGGTGACCAAGCTGGGGTGGGGGGGTGCCCCAGTCCCTGCTCAATCTGTGGCTCTTAAATCTCCCCTCGAGGCCTTTATTTCTGCTGCTGCTGAGTCACTTACCAGATGAGGTTTAACAAGGGCCTGGATCCTGCAACAGCTTTCTTTGGGAATGTCGATAAAATGCCCAGTGCCACCTCCTTGTGTCCAGGTGTTTGCAGAACCACCCAGGAGACTCATGTCCCTAAGGCCTCTGCCCTCACAGCTGGAGGACACAGAGATGGCCCCAGCTGCACACTGGGGTCCCCACAGCCCCAGCACTGTGGGGACAGGGCTATGGGGCACCCCAGGAGCCATTTCCCTCTGGCAGGGAGGGTACTGGGCTGCCTCTAGCCCTAGTACAGGATTGTGCCACCAGGTTCATCTGCTGCCACCAAGTGTCTCTCCTCAAAGTGAGCAAAACACCGACATTCCTCTCTTGCTCTGATTTGGGGGAAGGGACCTTTCCCAAGGTGTGTGCCTGAAGGATGAGGATGAGGATGAGGATGAGTAGAGGGTCCCAGCCAGGGTAGGGACAGGCCACCCATCTCTTAAGGCTTGAGCATCCCTCTCCACCCCCACAGTGATTCCTATAGCCACTTTGTGCCCGAGGGCATCCTGGCCAACACCCTGGGGGTGCTGCTGGTGGCCTTCGGGCTGGTGGTGTGCTACGTGCTGACACGGGAGGAGTGGAAGCGCCCGCCACTGGCCGAGGAGATGGCCTTGTCCATGGACTTCAAGACCCTGACAGAGGGCGAGAGCCCCAGTGGTGGCAGCCAGTGACATCCCCAGCTCCTGGTCTCCGGCACGGGCTCCTTGTGACGTCTGAAATGTTCCTGTGCACCCTGTCCCTGGTGGTTTGCATCTCTGCCCAGCCCTGGGTGACGACAACAGCTGGGGAAGGACACGCTTGGTGCAATGATGCCCTCTGGACTCAGCCTTGCTTGGCCTTAATCATCCTTAGCTCTCCCCTCGCCAGCCCCTGGTGACCCCCAAATGCGTCCCAGCTCTGTGGGAATGGCAGTGCTGTGGGCAGGGCAGGGGCTGGCAGGGGTATGAAGGAGAGGGGTCTCCAGGCTCTTCTCTCCTCTGGGGACAGGGAGTGGGAGCACAGATTTCCACCCTGTGGGCAGCCAAAGCCTATGGCCTGTTCCCAGTGGGCAGAGGGGATGTTTGCCCCCCCTGGGATGTCCCCACTCACTGGCAGCCCCCCACCCTCCAGCATGGCCACTTGTGGGGGACACTCCCCTAAAGGGCTCTCCAGGAGCGACCCTATGCTTGTGCAGGTTCGGCAGCTTCGTGTCTGAAGTGTTTTCTCCCCATGCATGATGTGTTTGCTCAGTGAATGCTCCCAACCTAATAAATGTTTGCAGCTAACCCTGTCCTCCTCCTGACTGCCCCCCCATCACAGTTGTGGGGGACCCCTGAGTTCCTACATCCCGAGGGTGGCCGGGAGAGGAGCTGCCTGAGCGGCTGGGGAGGATGGGTGGATGTTAGGGGTGGGATTGTCCTGTCCAGCACTGCAGACCTCAGTGGTGGCTGTGTGAAGGACCCCAGGGGGACATCTCCAGGCTCTGGCCATGCACTGGATGGTATAATTATTACACACTATATTATTATATGCCTTTTGCCGGTGGCAGCAGTAATGCTGCCTCTGTCGCCTCCTGCTCCTGGTGGTTCCCAGGTCCCTGTCCCCACCCCCATGCAATGACTGTGAGAAGCATCAGAACACTCCTTCACTGACCCCAGTGTGGGAAAAACAGCCGCCCAGACACAATTTCCAAGTGTTAACCATTTATAAATAAGTACATTTTTTCATACATACAGTTTTCATTGTACAGATTACAATCTGTATACATTGGGGGGGAAATGCATTCTTTTGAACTTTTCACATCTATCTCACAGCTCACATGTACAGACAAGAAAACTCTGCTCAAGCAAATACAGCAAAGGAAAAAATATGTTTTCTTCTTTCCTTAGAGATGAGAGGCGAAGGCCTCTGCTGTTGGCAGGGGCTGCTCTTCCCACTGCACAATATCACAACTGTGTGGTGTTCAATATATCAGAGAACAGAACATGCATTGGATAATATACTGTACAGAGAGGAAGTCCTTTACATCAGAATTATAGAAAAGCTAAAGGAAAATTTAAGTGTCTTAAAGATCTTCCCAGCAAGTGTCTCAGAGGATGGCAACCAGGGAGTTGTACAAAGCACGAGGTGGGTGTACTGGACGTGTTTGTACCCAACTCAGAGCCTCTCGGATGTGAAGACAGAAAGGAGATGGAACACTAAATGCAACACTATGGCAAAGAAAAGGCTGGACAGGGATGAGCCCGGCAGTACTGGCAGAGTCCACACGAGTCTCTGGGTTATCGGTCTAGTGACACAATGGACTTTATGTAGCACACAGTCCTGCTCTCAGTGTCTGGCTGAGCAGTGCACAGTGAGGCAGAACTGTGGGGATCCAGCTCCATGGGCACGAGGCTTTCCCACCTACCCATCCCGAGCCTGACTTGCCTCCCCACTGCTGTCCCTGGACAGCATCACCCAAAGGGACAAAGTCTTTTGGCAAAGCAGCCCTCTGTTTTCACAACCACGGGATGCAATCCCCTCAGATGGGACCCGGCTGCTGACTCCCCAGTACTGTGAGTTAGAAAATGGCAGGAGGAAGGATATGGTGGGTGGGTTGGGTGTCTGTTGGCTTTTCCCGGTGACGGCCGTGCTCGCTGTGCTCCTCTTGGGTTGGTCTGTACCAGCTGTGGAGAGATCCAGCTGTATAGTCAAGAGTTGGACACGAATGCATCTTGCTAAAGAATTGAGCCCTTAGTGGTTTATATTAGAAAAAAGAGTTTGATTGAATGAAAATCCAGCAATTATTCACACAAAGCTGAAAAAAACGGAGATTCACTTTCAACCATTGTGCTTTGTGTCCAACACACCCCCCACCAGCCTGCGCAGTGCAGCTGGCACGGGGTGAAGGCATTGATTTGCAGAGGTCCCAGCAGGTACAGCAGCTCTTCCCCTAAGCCCTTGGGTAAACACCAATATCCCGGCAGAAGAGTTATCTTGAATTCCCAAGACTACAGCAAAGTACAACCACCAAGGAGCTCGTGACAGCTCACTGTGGACCCCCGCAGACGAGGAAGGCGGAGGACGAGCAGGCACGCCGGCTTGCTTGGTTCTCTAGGTAAGGCGGAGCTGGCACTTCGGTTTTAGCTAGACTTCTCCTGGGTAACCCTGGATATACAGCAACCTTTGTAAAGGGGCCTGAATTACTCCCAGTTTACTACCCACCCTGGTTCCAGACCTAATCCCAGTATGACTCCAGTGTTTGGCACACACACGCTCATGTGTTCACACCAGCCACATGGTTTTCTTTACAGCCAGGTTAAAGAAAAATAACCAAAAAGTTCAGTGCTCGGACAGACCCAGCTGGGCACTGGTGCCACAGCAGGCAGACAGATGCACAGACACACATCTCAGATTGCTGGAGCCAGCACAGTCCTCCCAAACAGTGACACAGAGAAGGCAGCTCAGGCTGTGCCTTCTTTGGAGATCGATCCTAAAGGATCTGTCTTTGTAAAACCCTCACTTTCCTAAGCACTTTGATGCCCACTCAAGACTATGTCCAAAGCCCTCTGATGCCACTCCCAGCCTGGCTGGGGGGACCCTGCAGACCCCTCACTGGGTGGGTGTCCCCTCCCCTGGGACCACAACATCCTTCTGACCTGGGAGGAAAGCAAGAGCCAATGAATCTCCACTGAGGGATGGGGCAGACACCCACACCTGATGCTGGGAGAGAAGATTCCAGCTCTGCGGCGACACACTTGGAGCAGCCACAGGTGAGGACGAGAGACACCTGGTGGGAAAGCTGGCTAAAGAAAGGGGTCAGCTTCAGCATCACTTTTGGCATTGCCTTCCCCATGCACCCCAAGAACTAAAACTGGAGTTTCAATGTCATCAAGAACCTGCTTTACTAGGTGCACCCAAAATCCTACTTGCTCGAAGATGGGGCTTGACAGTGGTACCACTGCAGCTGGGAGGGCATGAAGGCACCAGCTGGCAGCACTGTCCTGCATCTTAATTACTCAAAGAGTAATTAAATATGTAGCACAGATGTACAGAACGGCACACTGTCTGAAACTGTGATCCCACAGTGTGGCCTGGGCTTGTCAGACCTAGATCCAAGAGTAGAGGATGAAGGGCCTTCAGGGTGAGATCTGACCTTGTGCTCTCCCAAGCCCAATGGGGCCACGCCAGCACAACACAGAATGACCCCTGCTTCTCCTCATGCAAAGCCCAAATCATGACTTTGAAGACACAGGGGACTGAGGAAGAACAGCTTTTCCAGGAAGCAATGTGCTTCTTACCCAGCCGGTGACCACAGCAGCCATCCTGCCTTGACTGTCCCTAAGAGAATTGCTGGGGAAGTGCTTTAAAACCACTGCAAAGAATATTGTATTCAAAAATTACTCAATCTGTTGATGCTTATATACAGGAGTCAGTTCTTGTGCTATAAATGTTATTATTCATTGCTTTGTTTCTTTTCTTTTTCTTTTTTTTTTTAAAAATACACTAAGAGACATGAGCTGTTTTGCTATTTTCTAATGAAGACACTACTCACGCTTAAATATCCAGTATTTATCATAGTAACAAATTCAAACAGTAAAGTGCACCCATTTACAGAGAGAACAGATGGAAAACCATTAGTGCAAGAATTCTGTGAAAAATGTAACACGTGGAATTGTGAAAAAACCTGCACGCCGCAGTGTTTCAAGCCTTCTTCAAATTTGTGGTTGTGTTAAAAGTGTGAGCTGTTTTCTCTTTCC
>NW_008239292.1:225414-229846 GCF_000691975.1 Corvus brachyrhynchos | reverse complement strand
TTCCCTTAAAACATCTACAGAAACGGAAAAGTTACTGTGAGGGGATGCTTTGCAGCACAGGACTGGGAGCACAAGGCAGTGAGGAGCAAAAGCAAAGCAAAGCAAGGGCAGTTCTCCTGTTACTGCTCCTGGACCACCCTGCTGGCGTTGCAGTGGAGAGGAGCCACTGACAGCCACAGTGTGTCTCACTCAGCCGGATAAAACAGGGACAGGGCTCAACTGGGTTACTTTTTCCTTTCAAAGAAGCAACTAAAGGTAGGAAGCCACTCACTCAGGCAGAAAGCTGGAGGATGTGAGGCGCTGAGCAAAGTGACTGATGCTGCTCCAGACCCAGGATACGTCTCCCAGCTATGGGTGTGTGGGATGCAAAGGAGAAATTGGTTCTTCCTTACAAAACAGAGCATGTTGTTTCAAAAAAGAGGAAAGAAAACCATCACACCCCATTTGCAAGGGGAGAAACAGTGCACAGAGCTGGGTGTCCCCAAGGGGGACCCACCCCATCAAGGGGGTCCTAGCCAGCCCCTCCATTTTACAGAGCCCTGGGATAAAGCAAAGAGTCAGCACTGGGTTGCACCTCAAGGAAGAAAACACCAACCTCAATCCAAATAGTGGCTTTGGCAAAGACCAAATGCCCCAAGAGAGCCCCAAAATCGCCAAAACTCACAGAGGAACCCCCCCTTCCAAATGCTCTCCATATGTCTATGAGACACAAGCCTCCCCTGGCCCAAGGTGTGCATGTCCCAGCTTGCTCTGAGCAAATTAGGCAATTAAATAGCAACGAGATGTGCTGAGCCACACACAGGGGGAAAAAAAAGCCCCATCAAAGCCAGGATTTGCTTAAAGAGTTGTGGACCCTGTCCTGAGCTGGTGTGAATGGGTGCAGCTGCAATGGTGTGGCACTGGGATATGCTCACTCACACCAGTGCAGGTTGGAGCCGTGATTTGGTTCAGGAAGTCTTGCAATCGATTCGCAGTAGCCCTTTGGAGACCCCGAAGGTATCGCTCCCCTGCTCAGCACTGAATTGCTCCGAAGAGTTGATATGAGTGAGATTTGGCATTGGGCAACAGGCACTAGTTTGCTTTAAAACAAGCTACAGCGTTACCACTCTCCCTCCTGTCATCCCACCCTTCACCCTCAGGAACGGAAAAGGCAGATTACAAACCCACCCAGGAATAAAGGAATCAGTAAAGGAAGTTCTTCCCCCCACCGCAAAAGAAATTTTCAGCAAATAATTGAAAAATTATTGAAAATCCCACAAAAACGATTTTGGAACTGGCTCCTGCTTTTCATGCCATCTTCATGTGACCTGCATTTGATTACAAAACCGAAAATAATAGAAAAAACCCAACCCGAACTGGAAAATGTCCTGAAATAGATAACATAAATAAATTATAAATAGGTCTCTCTTAACTACAGCTTCTCAAAAAGCAACACATGGTCTCCACCATGTACAGATATGGAACATGGTGTCCCTTTCCAGGACTGCAGGAACAGAGGATCTTAGAGGAGCACAGCCCTTGCTACAGCCCCTGCTCCCTGTCAGGAGTGAGCCAGAGGGAAGGGATGCTGCAGGGCTGGGACTGCAGAAAGACCCTTCCTCTTTTGGGACCACCATGCCATGTTCTACATCCTCATAATAAAAAAATGTAAAAAAAATTAAGAATTGCAATTTTCCTCTTTGAATGTCATTTTGTAAGTCAGATTTTTGCTTTTCCTTACAAGTGATAAATGCCCCCCAGATGAACACTAACTTGCCCCATGCAAATGCTGTGGGTGAGGTGCAGTCTGCCAACAGTGTGAAGAAGTTAGTGCAATCCCAGTTCATGCACAAGAAGTCCCTGGCCAATTCCCTTGGCTGATTAAAACACATAACAATGGGCCAACCTTAATCCTTCAATGCTTGTAAAATGCCCCAGAGCAAAGGAATCAGTGTGAGGGCACCTGGTAGGTACTTGGAAAGCAGCAAAGTGCTGTGTGATCCCCATGCCTTCTGGCCGATGACAAGTTAAATAAGGAAGGAAAGCGCTGTAAACCAGCAGAATCAGGATGGGTGTTGTGGGTGCTGTGCATAGCTACTGGTGTTAAATCACATCACCGAGGGCAATCTGCTCTTTGGGGCAAAGAGCCAAATGACCTGGCTGGCACGGGGACCTGTGGATGCAGCCTTGGGAAAGGCTCTTGTGGAATTCCCTAGGAATTCCCATCAGAGTTGAGTAAGAGATCATTGAGACAAAATAAACCAATCTAAATCCACGGCAGTTGTCTCTTGAAAAAGAGCTGGTTACCTCCTGCTGCGTAGGGATATCTCTGGACCACCCCGCACCATGGACTAAGATATCCTGGTTGGAACTTTGCTGGAATTGGGCAAACGATACTGGCTCGGCTGATGTTGGCTTCAAAGTCAGCTAGGGAACGAAAGGGCTGGAGCACGTGCATGGCTGTCTGACCACCACATAAAGTACCGGAGAAACTTGGTCATGTAGCTACCCAAGAGAAATAAAAATAAAAATAATAATAATTATAATAATATGCATGGAAATCAAGCTTGGAAGTGTGTGCTGAAAACATGAAGGTCTCACTCCAACAAGTGTCTTTTACACATTAGACTCCACAAATGGTCTCTTTGGTTTGATTGGGGACGTCTGCCCTTGCCTGGAGTCCCTGGAGAGCTGCCTGTACAGGTTATCCTGGTAGGCCTGTGCCACGGGCAGCGTCCTTGCCACCTTGACGTCGGGGTATGAGGAGGCTTGGGTGACTCTCTCCAGGAGGTCTCCTCGGGACCCATTGGCCAGCATCCCATGGGGGCTGTAATAGTCCTCCTCTAGCAAATGGCCATTCTGTGCATTGTTGGTTTTGTTATAAAAGGCAATGTTGCTGATTGAAGAGGGTGGGCTAAAGGATTCTGGCTGGGGCAGATTGCCAGGAGACGTAGGACTAATGACAGTGTCCACTGATGACACAGCCCAGGTCCGGTTCTGCTGATGGAGATGGGGGTACTGCTGAGTCCGAGCAGTTTTATCTATGATTCCCATGAATGGCGTGGTCCGGGAACGGGCTGGCTCACTGGGGTAGCCCCCCTGTGTGGGCGAGACTGGAGACAGCTCATCGCATGATCTGTCGTAGGCTGGCTTGAGGGGAATCTCCATTTGCTGAATTGAAGCAGAGGGGCGAAAGTTGGGAGTCAGGTTGGAGGTGGAGGAGATGCTATTGCTGGAAGGGGAAAAGCGGAGGCCAACGCTCTGAGAGTGGAGTAGAGGCCTTGGAGTCGGTGGGTGAGGCTTGATTTCGCTGGGATTGACTGTGATGGGCCTTCTTATGAGATGAGACACATCTGGAGAGCCCAGCTGGTTGGCCGGGAGGGAAGAACGCTCCAGGTCAAGCTTCGAGTGGCACACCGGATAGTAGGAGGCGGACTGGCTTCGCCCAATCTGAGGCGTCTGGCTGTATCTCATCCCCCCTCTGTATGCTGAGGATGGTCTCTGTGGAAGGTCTTCTTTGGCCAGCCCTCCGTGCTGACAGATGGCTCCGGCGCTGAGACTCGCCTGTACGTGCTGCACGGGCCTGCTGTCACCCACGATGCCCCCGATGGAGCCCTGGTAGACCAGTCGGCTCTGGCTGACCCCCATGTCCCCTGATGATGACTGGTACTTGCTGGCCATCGAGTGGGCAACCTGGCTGTATGCACCAGTTGGGATGACAGTACTAGAATGGACGGCAGAGCTGGGCTGATTGCTCCTCACGATCTGTGCCTTGGCTGGCTGCAGCCTCAGCCCTGGCTGTGGCACGGCCACAGGGAGCTGGGGCATCTGGAAGGATCTCTGCGTCATCTTGGATAGCGGAGACTTGGGTCTGCCGGGGAGCTGGGTGACCCCGCTGGGTTCCTGCTGGTAACGGACTGGGGAGCCGGACTGGGACCTATAAACACTCATGCTCTCTGCGGGGGGACTGGCGCGGTACTGGGGGCCTCTGCAAAGGGGAGACGGTGGTGGGCTCTGATACTCCTTCCCTTGGCTTCCGACGGGAGGGGGGCTGAAGCGGTAAGTGGAGCCCTGGTGAGCTGGGGATGTGTGTGGAGGACTGGGTCTGTAATGTGAGTTTTGGTGTGTCGGAGACAGAGCAGGAGATGTGGACTGGTACCCCTGCCTGGTCGGTGAACCCACAGAGCTGTTGGACCTGAAATCAAAGACCTGATGAGAGCCAAGAGGTGAGCCAGAAATATAGGCTGAGTCCCTGTGAGCTGGAGATGGAGGTGGGCTCTGGATGATGGGCAGCCCTTGGTTTGGCCTGGACTCTGTCTGCAGGCCAATGGAAACGTTTTCTACATCCTGCTCAAGGTATTCCTCCTCAAAGATATCTTGCACAGAATACAGCTCTTCATGCTGGGCTTCGGGTTCTGGCTCTGCTGGGAGGGGCGGGGGGGGGGGGGGGGCG
>NW_008239292.1:223768-225345 GCF_000691975.1 Corvus brachyrhynchos | reverse complement strand
CCTCCTCCTCCCTCATCAGCAGCCGCTGGATCTCACGGTTGTTAGGACACAGCTTGATGGCCTCATTCAGGTCCTCCAGGGCTGCTGAAAACTGCCTGCTTGACAAAGGAATAGAAATGAGAACGGAAAGTACTCTGGATTTGGATGGAGCTGTTTTCAGAGATTCCGGGGGGATAAAGTGGCTTTTGCATGTTACTGAGGGAGAGATCTGTGATTGCTACTGCTTGCTGCACCTCTCACGTGCTGCCTTATGGGCCTCCCTCAGATTTATGTTATCCAAACAGAGGGAAAATTCTGGAAAAGAAGGGAACAGTCCTGAGATGGCACAATCCAGACTTGCAAACACGCCTGTCCTCTGCAGCATATGTTAGGGGCTAATTAATTACTCCCCCTAGCACCACCATGAGCTTCACCTCTGTGTTAGCAAAGGGGACACCAACAGATTGATTACCCCAAGCCCAACTCACCACTGCTGTAAACAAGCTCTGACAGAACTACAACCACTTACGCCACTGAAAATTTAACTTCTGCCTGATGCCAAGACCACACAGCATCAGGCCTGGCTCCAGAGCTCAGGGGCTCCCACAGGTCAGCGCTCTCGGCAAGGCTTGTCTCTCCAATTTTACAGTGGATTTGGCTAACTTCTTTGGAATGAAGGAATCAAGCAATGTGCCAGAGGCTGTGAGCTGCCCAGGGAAGCCTTTGTGTGGGAAAGGCCAGCCTAGGAGGTGTAACAGGGAGGTGAGGGTTTGGGAAGGGGATTGTCATTTACAGGGACACAGTTCACTGTGGAGCAAAACTATGTGTTTGAACATGACTGTGATCTGGGAAAACCCACCCAGATGGGGGAAAAGCTCCCTATCAGTGATCTCCCCAGCACCTCCCAACACCGGCCTCATCTTTTGTACAAGCCATTGAAGATTAGGTGGAAGAAGGAAAAGCCTCCTCTTCTACCCAGGGGTGCTCCTGGGCATAGACTGGGATGGGGAGAAGCAAAGCCAAAATGGTGACAGTTTCTGTTGGAGACACCCAGGGAGAAAAGGACACTGGTATGTGGGAGGCTGATACCATCTGGAGAGGAACATGGGTCTTCAGGTTCCCCATAATGTTTTGGGAACAATGCAGAAGAAACCATTAAAGGAAAGGCATGAGGTGTGTGTGTGGCTCAGCTTGCAGGGCTCCTCTGTGGAACAGAAGGTTATGGCTTCACCTCCCACATCAGGACCTGGTGGACCTGCACCAGCTGGGCCACTTCCACATTTGCCTCCAGCAAGGAATGTCACACAGTGGTGGTGTCTGCTGAGCTGGGATGTTTGCACAGAGGGGCTCACACACCTGCACTGCCATGTGAGACATTCTGGCTGCCAATTAAACAGAGATGCAGTGGCAGGGTGCCCAGTCCTTGAGAATACGACTCCCAAGCAGCACTCCTGCTCATTAGGAATGGCAAATGGATTTAATCTCACATCTTTTAGCCTTCAGGCAGGTAGGTGAACAAGGGAGATCCCTGCACTGCAGCTCTCCAGGAGCTGGCTGCAGTGCTCTGGGCACAAGTTCTGGCTGGAGGCTCCCTGGCC
>NW_008239292.1:216145-223605 GCF_000691975.1 Corvus brachyrhynchos | reverse complement strand
CCTGCAGCCACTGCCCAGCTAGTCAGCAGCATCTGCTGGGCAGAAAGGGCTGCAGGACAGAGATGCACAGATTTTAAGGCTAGAGGAGACCACTGTGATGAATGAGTCTGCCCTCTTGCACAACACCGGCCATAACCCATATTCTGCTTTGAGTCCAAGTTGTGGTCAAACTAAAGTGTACTTTGAAACAAAGAACATCCCACTTTGGTGTCCAGGTCTCCGGTGTTGTAAGATGTCCAGACAAAGTTCCACTACGACAAAACTCCCAAAACATTTGGATTCAGAAATCACCAAATGAGGGAGGGCATTACTTTGGCGTTCAGGAAGTTTGTGATCTCACTAATGAACGTTCCTTGGCCATTTCTTCCCATGGGGGCACTGCCTGGCTTTGCAGGGTGGGTGCCCACAGCTGATGTGCCAGGCTCACACAGACTGGCCCCTCACACCCGTCTCTCTCTCCCTCCTCACCTGCTGCTGCGTTTGGCCCTTGCTCTTGCATAGTAAGCTTCGTAAGATTTCGGTTTCAGCTCCAGTGCTTTAGTGGCAAATTCCTCCGCCATTCCAAAATCCTGCCATTTGAATAGGTGTGCAGGTAAGTTAACTGAATAAATTTAGAAACAAAAATACATACAGCATGGGAAGAAAACAAACTTAGTATGGACTTTTTTTTTCATATTGCATAGAAAACTCAATGGCATTGGAATGTTTCACATGGATTCAACATCATTTACAGACAGGGAGCTATGATGGCATTTCCAAAGACTCAAGCGTGGTTAACGCAAGTTGCTGTCATCACCCACTGAGGCCAGCAAGCCTCATTTTGTCCCCAACAAGTGCATGTAAATCCCTCTCCAACAACCTACAGTCTTGAGGAAACATCTGGTCTTGCAGAGGCTGGAATGTTATCTCACGAATGATTTTTTTCCATAGTTGAAAGCAATAGGAAACCTTTCCCATGCCCTTCTGCTTCCCTGAACGCACTGACATTCTTCGAGGGGCTCAAGAAAACTGCCTGTGAAGGGCAGGGCTGCATTAGCTACAAACACGACTTGCCTGGCAAAGGTCTCCTATCAGTCCCACTGTTCCTCACTTCTCCACAACAGCTCACCTGGGAGGAGTTTGGGAGCAGGCAGAGGGGACTGCTCTGGCTGCTTTCCAGGGGCAGTGCTGTGAGACCAGACTATCAGCTCTGGTACAGACCCTGTCACCACCCTCCTTGTCCTGAACGCTACACATCCCACTAAGCTCAGCTGAAGCTCAGCACTTGTGAAGGAGAACTCCTCCTGGTGGGGAGGATTCCATCTCACATCCAAACACTGCTTTGGACTGCTGCACTGGGCTATGACCTGAGCAGCTCTGGGAGAAAGGACTGAATAGAGCTGCTCCTGATTTGTTCAAAAACTTGTGAAGCCAACTCTTGCTATGGGCATGCCCCGCCTGGGGAAGCTTTTATACTTCTGTTTGACCTGCAGTAGCAGTTACTGAGGAGTTATTGTCCAACAGAGTGAATTGGGAATGCAGTCATGAGACAGGTACCTTTATGGCCTCATCTATAGGTGCAAAAACTGCAGGAGCAATTGCAACCCTCTGAATTTTTCCTCACAAAACCTGGCATTCCCCAGCTAATGATAAACCAAAAATCTTGTCCTCAAAGCACAGGACAAGAGCTGGAGTTGCTTAGCTGAAAATTGGCTGGTTTAAAGAGAAGGTTCACACTTTTTCTCCAAACTGTGTTTGTTCACCAGCATTAAGATTTTACTCCCATTGTTTTCCATCTTTCTTCCTCACAGAAAAAGAAACGGTGTCCCAAAAGCTCCTTCTCCTCCAGTGTAACCTTTGCTGGCTCATGACTTTGGCAATGTCGCTTTTTGAGTTTATGGGGACTTTAATTTGTGGAGGTGAAAGCCCCTGCATGCCGAGCCAGGGAAGGTGGCATTTGTGTGCTGGCAAAACAGGCACCTGCACGAGCTGGTTGCTGGATGCTGCCAGATGGGAGTGGGGAGAGTGACAGGGATCTGGAAGTTCTGGGATGAGAAGGAGTCTTGTGGGGGTGTTTCTGGATGAGTCACTGCCCTGGGGAAGTGCTAACCCCCTAAGCATATGTTCCTTCATTTGAAATTTATTAGTATTCAAAGGAGCACCTCTCCTGGCTCCTCCTCACTGCTGCCCCAGAAATCTGGAAAATGCCTCCACCCCCATGTGATGATGTGAACATCATCATCAAAAGGGAGTAATAAAAAATTCAAAGAGCTATAAACATAGTAATGAATTTTTAATCAACTGAAATGCATATTAAATCATTACTGCTTTGGAATTACAAAATGTCAGTGCTCTGTGAAGGACAACCAGGTTACAGGAGAGGTCTGAGAAGCCACAGCATGATTAGGGGTGGACGCGTCTCTGCAGAGGCACAAAGCTGTCGGGCTGTGCTCAAGGCCATGAAAAGAGGGGACACTTACGTTCATTTTCCTTCGACACCGGGAGAGGTTGAGAAGCAGCGACACCTTCAGCTCTCGGAAGGTTTTCAGGTCTTCTCCAAACCCTTCTCTGGGGAATTTTTTCAGAGCATACTGGTAGCGCTGGGCAGCCTCTTTCACTTTACCTTTCTATTAGAAACAAAACACGTCAAAACTCATCCTTGGGTTGAGTTTACTTCCCTGCAGAGAACTCACTCACCAGCCCCACCAATGTTTTAGGTGGCTAAGGAAGTGCAACTTCACTATTTAGCTCTTTCCTAGAAAGGAAAGGCAGAACATTTGATTAAGGGAACATCTGAGCTGGAAAGGCAGATGCCTTGCACAAGTTGAGATCTCCCACTTCATACAGAGCTGTCACACTACAGCAGGAAACATGGAGAAATAGTGTTAACTCGATACAACTCCATCTGGCTCCTGGCTGGATGGTCTTTTGAGCTGGGTGATCAGTTACCCATTCCTGGAAAACACCCTCCACCCAAAGCTTAATACACATCCAGGAGCATAAGGAACACAAACTGCGGGACTTTGGGTGGAGCTCTGGGGCTCAGAGAAGCCTCTGCAATAGCAAAGATAAGTGTTATGGCACTGCCGTGGCTCTGAACTTGGACAAACAGGGTGAGACTCACCTCTCTGGACTTCAGATGTTTAAAAGTCTACATCTAAGTCTGTTAACTGGGTTCCATTTACAATTATTGGTATGCAACAACAGTCACCTTCAAAGGTGACTCATCTTTCCTATTTTGGGCAACTAATTTTGGGATGGGATGATGTGCACCCTGAACGGGGACAGCTGACAGCCAGGGTGAGAGAAAGAGGGCAGGATGGGATCTAGGACACACACAGCTCCTTGTGACCCAGACATAAATTTTGCAGCTACAAATAGAGAGTTTTAAAATCTTGTAGACTCAGGTTTCTCAGCTGTATCATGTATCTCTGGCAGATAACTCCAATTACAATGCCAGCTTTGCATATTTTCTGCTTCACCCTTAGAGCCTCACAGTGAATCATTGTTGTACTTGCACATTTTCTGTGTGTGTGCAAATCTCCAGGTTTTAAAGATCGGCTTAAAACAAACACACAACAAAAAAAGACTCCCTAACTGTAACAGTGGAATGTCTCCCACGGGCTAAAGGACATGACAAAGCCAGCTGTGTCCTGACAATCTGTTTTCATTGCAAAAAGTTTATTCCAGGAGTTTTTCTGGGATGTTCTATCCCGTTGCCTTGATCCCCAACAGTGAGCCTAGGTAATGACAAAGCTGCCAGACCTGATGCAATGGCAGCAGCAGCACTCCCAACAGACACTTGGGTCCTGCTGTTTTCAAAGAGGAAATGAAGTGCTGGCTCAAATTCAGAGCAACTTGGCTTTGCTTCAGCTTCATTACAGATTTGGGCAATCAATCCCCCCTTCTCCAACCCCACTAACCAAAACCACACGATTTGGAACACAAGGAACGCTGTGAGGGGGAGCTTTTACTTGCCATGGGTTAAGGCAGCAGCACTAGAATCACAGAGCCATTCAGGCTGGGGAGGACCAACCACTGACCTAACACAGCCAAAACCTGATACCAACTGATGCTGCAAGTTGCATCTGTTCCATGTCCCCAGACCCACCCATCTCACCTTATAAAACATGTCTCCTTCCTCCATCAGCTTGCTCAACAGGATGATCATGATGTCTGGTTTGGAGGTTGCCATTGCCCATGTTGCTGGACCTGTAGTGTACAGGATGCATGATGGGTAAAGAACTCATACAATGCAAGGGTGGTAGGAAGCTGGGTGGAAAAAAATACCCTGGGGTAGGAATTTCTGCTGGAGAGAACAACTTGGCAAGGTCAAAGGGCAGAGTGCTCCAAAGGATCGAGCTGACAATTCCTCTGGCACCTAAATTAACGTCATCCCCATTGCAGTGGTTTTCCTTTGCAGTCATTAAGGCTAATCCCAATGGTCTGGGAAAGGATGGAGCCATTTCCACAAGAGGGCAGTGCTGAATGTGGAACAGGCTGAGATGGGGGAAACAAACTGTATTTAAAGGAAAAATCAGAGTGGTTATATAAAAACATTTCTGAATTCAAATCTATGGAAGTGTACTAGGAAATCTGCAGTTTGACTGTTGATAGGTGGTTTGTGGTTAAGTGCTTTGTGATTTCCAGCTTCACAAGATGTGAAAGACTAGAGTAGAAAATCCATTCAGGCAGAAAAAAATGACAAAGGAAAGGTCGTGTCTAAGTGCTGCTGGTGCTGAAGGCATCGTTGGGCTGGGGACGCTCTGGCTCTGCACAGGGGCCACCCTGCAGAGCCAGCTCGTATCTCAAGGAGTAATACTGGGAGGGAAGGGGTGGCAAAAATTTGAGGACAACTCATTAGTGTGGGTGAGAATAAGTCAACAATATTCTATAAGTAGATTCAGTACGTTTTGGGGGAAGGAGGTTAGTTTTTGAGTTCAAGTTATTCTCTGCAACAGTCATTAAAAAAATTATTTGAAGGTGAGGTAAATTAAAAGATTAGAGGTGTTGGGGACGCATGCAGGCTAAATCAAACAGGAGAAAGCAAGGCTGACAAAGCTATCAGATCGAAGCTGATGCTGACAGCAATGAGATATACCTCGTGGGCGACTCGGTAACGTCTGACAACCTTCAAAGAAAGGAGAAAACAAAAAGTTGTAGGAGAGAGGGGGAAAAAAATGGATGAAGGTGAAAAAAAAAAGAAAGGAAAAAAGCAGCTGTGAGAGGCAGGCAGCGAGGAAGCCAATGCACCAGCAAAATCCCCTTTCACAGGAAAACGTAACGTGAGCAGCTGTGTGGTGCAGTGCAGGTACACTGAGGTCTGGAAGCATACACAGAGCAAGTGAACGCAGCAGCTCACAGCAAGGCATGGACAGAGTACACTTGGCAACTCAGACTAGTAAAGATAGAAAAAGCATTACCAGAGGAAAGACCTTGCCAAAGAAACAGTTGTTTATTGATTAACTTTTGCTAAGTAATAAGACAGGAAAGAAAATAAACTCCCCATTTTACTAAAGAGAACCAAGTAGTCCTGACTCGCCATCTGCTTTCAGAGTGCGAAGCAGCGGCTGGGACTGAGGCTGCCCCTGGGTTATACTTGTATTTTTTAAGATGCCAGCCCCACTGTTTGAGTCCTGCCTGAGCGCAGAGCCGATGGCAGTGCTCCCCTGTCCCTACCTATCTTTGCTCCTTTCTTCAGGAGGGTGACAACAACCGAGGTGTTGCGGCAGCCCACTGCTCTGTCGAGGGGCCGCATCCCACTGTAGTCAACGTGCTCGATCATGGCCCCATGGTCCACCAGGAACTGAACCTGCAATGAGAAGCCCAATAGTAGGTTTTGACTGGGTATGAGGAAGAAATCCTTCCCTGCAGTGGTGGAGAATCCCTGGCACAGGGTGCCCAGAAAAGTTGTGGCTGTCCCATCCATTGAAGTGTTCAAGGCCAGGCTGGACAGGGCTTGGAGCAACCTGGGATAGTGGAAGGTGTCCTTGCCCGTGGCACGGGGTGGAATGAGATGGTCCTTAAGTTCCCTTCCAACTCAAACTATTCTGGGATTCTCTGATCAGCTTCTATGGAAGCACCTTCCCATATGGAGGGCCAGGACTCCACGTGTTTATTGCTACGTCAAGCTGAACTGTATGATTTTATGGCTTTTACACCAACTGCCCATTTCCTCTGGGTGTATCACAGGCCACTCACCACCTCAGCATCGCCGTAGAACGCTGCCAGGTCCAGTGGCGTGCGGCCGTTCTTGTCCGCGTGGTCCGTGGCAGCTCCGCTCTCCACCAGGGAACGCACCACGGGCAGGTGGCCCTTCAGGCAGGCCCAGCTGAGGGATGTCAAGCCCTCTTTGTCCATCAGAGAAATAGAGGCACCTGAAAGAACAAGCAGCAGTTCACAGCTCTCCGTTGTTTAGCACCGTTTACCACAAACCCTCTGCTCAGCAAGGATGCTTGTTTTCAGAGAGCTCTGTACACAACTATTAATTCCTTTATTAACATTTCTCCCACCACAGATCCCACCCTCGTGGCAACTTCAAATACACTGATGGGAACTGTGGCAAACGAGTTGATTCACACCAAGCTGCAAACTTTTTCACGCCTACCTCTGCGAGCTTTCCTGGCAAACATCTGAGCAGCACAGTGGATCTGACTTCCCCCATCTGAGACATCATCTTTTTAACTGCTTTTTTTTTTTAATCCAGCCCCATTCCAGCCTGTGTGAGTCAGAGATGAAGACCATTTTGCTGTTTCAGCAGGTCACCATGGGAATTAAGTCAATTCAGCTCAGTTCTCCTAAAAAAGCACATATTTTCCCTTCTTCACTCCCCTCCCCTTTACCCAAAAGTACACCATTTCCAGCAGTATTTCTCCCTGAACTCTACCCAATATAAATACAACGTTGTGGGATACACTACTGCCAACTGCAAGCCAAGGAGGGGGGGACCTGATGTTTTCTTGGATGAGGAAATGGCGCTGCTATACCAGTGGGTCAGTATTGCTCCACACGGCATATGGATGCAGATATGAGAGCTGAACAGCAGCTTTAAGTGAACACTCCTCTTCATGGCGTGAAGACAACTCCTGTTGCCATGGCACAGCCAGGTCTCTGGCTCTGGAGTGTGCAGAGATGATCTGTATCAGCTCTGCTCCTCCGAGGAGCTGCAGCTGCCTGTGGGATGCTCCTGCCAGCAGCTGGGATGAATTGCTGCTGCAGTGCTTTTCTCCTGGAGGCAAACTCTAAACCTCCCGGCATGAGACTCCCTGCCTCTAGAATGTTCAGCAAGTGGGGGAGTGATGTGAATTTCCTGAACATTCCTGTTCATCCCAGCTGACATATCCCTGGCCGGCACAGGTTGCCCAGCTGAGAGCAGACTAAGAGGTCTCTCCGCTGGCACAAGCTGTTTGTGGAGGAGCACAGCACGGGGATGTTTGCTCCAGGTGTGTTCAGGAACCTCCGTCCAGAGCTCTCAACACAGC
>NW_008239292.1:189181-216082 GCF_000691975.1 Corvus brachyrhynchos | reverse complement strand
CACAGACTGCAAGACGCAGGCTCAAGGGATGACCACGCAGAATCACAGACTGAGTCTGGTTGGAAAAGACCTTTAAGACCATTGAATCCAACTGTTCCCCCAGCACTGCCAAGCCCTCCACTAACCCCGTCTCCAAGTGCCACATCTTTAAATCCTTTAAATCCCTCCAGGGAGGGGGACTCCACAACTGCCCTCAGCAGCCTGTGCCAGGGCTGAACAACCCTTTTAGTGAAGAAATTATCCCTCCCCTAAACCTCCCCTACAGCAACTTGAGGCTGTTTCCCCTAGTCCCTTGTTCCCTGAGAGCAGAGCCCAATCCCCCAGCTGCCTGCACCCTCCTGGCAGGGAGTTGTGGAGAGCAAGAAGGTCCCCCCATAGCCTCCTTTTCTCCAGGCTGAGCCCCCTCAGCTCCCTCAGCCACTTCTTGTGCTCCAGATCCTTCCCCAGCTCTGTTTTCTTCTTTGGACACTCTCCAGCACCTCAACACATTGCCAGCCTTCTCTCACGTTGCCCACACTGCACCCAGGAGCCATTCTGAAGCTCTGGGAAAGCCCCTCCAGATGATCCTGAGTTGACCCAAGCCCAAATTTTGCTCAGGATAAAGCTTTGTTTCCTTCCTGCTTACTTGAACCAGCTTTGCCTTCAAAGCATGAAAGTCTTCTCTTATACTTTCCCTCTGACTCTTCTGGAGCAGGTGAGAAAGTTCCTGCAGTAAGAGGGAAGCCTGGAAAGCCATGTCATCACTCAACCTTCCCACTCATTTCCATTCCAGTGGAAGAGACACTCCACACCACAGGGTGACACGGACAGACTCCAGGGTACCCCTGCAGCAGAGCCAGCTGAAGGTCTAAGCAAGCAGACAACAGTAATGCCAAGAGGCTGCTTGAAGGCAGGCTGGGCATAACCTTCAGAGGCAGCTCTGGCTCCCAGTACAGCCTCTGCTTGACTCCAAAGGCATCCTTCATCCTTCAGGGATCTCTGACTTATTCAGCATTGAGGCAGTCAGACAGGAAACAAATGGATGGTTTTAAGGGCAAGTGGCTTAAGGTGATCTCATGGGATTGATCTATCCTGCAGCGGGAAGGATTCCATCTGGGTAAACCCAGTTTGCTTCTGGGAAGGGCTGGGAGAGCTGCTCCTTCCCTAAAAAAACTAACTGCAAGTGTTTCTTATGGAATGACTTGGGTTGAAATGGACTTTAAACACCACCCAGTTCCACTCCCCTGCCATGGGCAGGGACACCTTCCACTACATGAGGTTGCTCCAAGCCCCATCCAACCTGGCCTGGAACATTTCCAGGGATCCAGAGCCAGTCAGAGCTTCTCTGGGCAACCTGTGCCAGGGCCTCGCAACTCTAATCATAAAATATTTCTTGCTTCCATCTAGCCTGGTGATTTAATGATCCATCAGGCACAATGAGCCCACTTAAGTCAAAAAGAAAAGATTGACACGTGGAGCACCAAAAAGCTGCAGGGAATGGCCAGGATGTTGGATGGATTCTGAACAGAGGATGCACCCAAAGCTGCAGTGCCCAGGCAGGGTAACCCCCAAGGGATGATGCTCAAGAAAAACACCAAGGCATAGATTTTTGCAGGAAAATGAGATTCAGAATCAAGCTCCCTCCAAATGGAACGAGCACGAGGAATTATTTTGCTTTGTGTCACACAGATCTGTATAAATATCAGCTTTAGCAGAGCTGCCACCAGGGAAGTTTACTAATTCCCTGTTCACACCCCCATTATTTCTGGGTGTTAAGCCACAGGTAACTCTGAAATTTTGGGTTTCAAATTGATTGATGACCGCAACTTTGCTAATAAAATGTGTTTACAAACGCTGACTGCATTAATCAAGTACAGTCAAATGAGATTTGCTTTGCAACACACTAACTAATGCTTATGGCTTATGATTCACACACTTTGATTTTAATGAAACCTTGAGCAGGATTGTCAAAGCCATTTTAATTAAATGCACTGTGTATCATTGCACTCTGCCCAGGCTTGAGTTAACTTTTCAGGACCACGTGTTACAGTCTTTGCAGTGCAATTTATTATGATATTTAGAAGAATGGACCTCTTAAAGTAAAAATTTTCTTATTTTTGACTTTTTGGGCTCTCAAAGAGTGTCCAAAGAGCCAAAGAAACATTATGTGCATTTGCTGATGATCCCACAGCCCAGATTATCTTGTATTTTCAACCTCCTCTGAATGAGTTAGTCTCAAGCAGCATGCACAGTTCTCAAGTTTGGGGACAAAAAACCCCACCTTATTTTAAGCCTTTAAACACAGATTTATTAGTCAAGCTGAAAAAGGGGCCACATTTAATCTTGAAGATGGAGAGTGTTAATTTGAGATTTAAAAACAACAGAAGACCAGAAAAGAATTAATTGAATTAATTCCTAAAAAGCTCAAACTGATCTTTGTCACATCCCTGTGCAGGTTACAGCACTGAGCAGCAAGGATCCCACTGGCTGTGGCTCAGAACAGACAGATGGGAATGAGAAACTTGTTCTTGTAGATTTTACAGAGAAAAAATGTTCTTAACAACTATTACATAAAATATTCAAGTGTCTCACTCTTTGGCTAAGAGGTCAGACATAGGCAGTTACGAGATGAAGGAAATATCCTTTCCCAAAGAGGGATCTTACCTGGAATAAAAGTATCAAATAACAACACAACAATGCTATTTCTAGGAAAAAAAAAAATACCCAACCAAACCAACATTGGCTATTTGTCCAAAATAAAAGACAAAGAAGCCTCTAAGGAACAGCAGTAATCAGAACTGATTGTGTTTTCACAGGCAGCAAATTGTTCCAACTCACCTCAAGCAGGTACAGCAAGAATGAGCAAAACTGACCCATGTTCCTGTTGGCTGAGTAACCCTCAGTGAAAGAGAGTCATCACTGAAAGGACTGAGCACAGAGGAAGCTGTGGGTACAGAGCAGGCTGATTTATTTTCAGCAAATTCACCAAATCCTTGTCTGTGCTGGGGCCTTACCCTCCTGTTGGTGCTGGTGTCAAAAATGTGGGTAACAATATGAGAGCTAAAAATGGAAGTGTTACCACGTGTCCCCAGCTCTTGCCTGGCTGCCCTTCCGCAGCGATGCCGACGGTTCAATCGCATCTTGTGTTCATTTTTGTCTACAGGGAAAGTTCTCAGCGTGGTTCAAGGGCACATTCTTAAACCACTGCTCAAAGCATCTGTGGTTATTTTATTTGCTAACTCAGATGCGTGGTTTTGAGGCAGAGAGCACCAAGCAGGTAACACAACCGCCAGTCAAGATTAAGGCTATGACTATTCCAGCCTCGTTGTCCAATGAGCTGGACATGGTGCTCTCCCAGCTGTGGGATTACAATCCACACCCTGACATCACGAACTGCAGCTGAGCTGGAGCTGGTGTGGTGGGATGTGCCATGGCTGGTCCCCAACACCTCCCAACACGTGCTCTAACCTTGTGCAAGCAGAAACTCCACAGTGCCCAGGTGTCCCTCAGATGCAGCCATCATCAGGGGTGTCCGGCCCTGCTTGTCTGCCATGTTCACATCAGCACCGTGCGTGAGCAGGAGATCCACGATCTGCAACACACCAAGCCAGGACATAGGTTACACATGGCAACCCAGCTAAGAAGATGCCAGAACCAAGGAAGAGCAGAGCAGATCCCACATTCTGAAAACTCTCACCCCTCCAGGCATGGTGCCCTCTGGGATTGCTGATGGATGATTAGGGATTATGAGAAGGAAGAGAGGTATAAGGACAGGAAAAATATTCTTCTAAGTCATACGCATCCCATTTGCTTCTCAAATGGTGAGATAACCAGAGCAGCTGTGGCTGCCCCATCCCTGGAAGTGTCCAAGGCCAGGCTAGATGGGGCTTGGAGCAATCTGGGATAGTGGAAGGTGTCCCTGCCCACGGCAGGGGGATGGAATTAGGTGGTCTTTTAAGATCTCCAACCCAAACCATTCCATGCTTCTATGATAACACAGGACTTAAGCAAAGCTGTCTGTAGCCAGCCAGAACTTGGGGCGATTGAAGCATCAGTATCCCTTCTTTTCGCTCTGATCATTCCCCAGAAGAGCTGGGGCTTGTCTTCTCCATGCGTATTCCAGCAGGACAGAAGGGATGGCCTGACCCAACATCTCTGGCCATCCCAGGGCCCAGGACCCCACTCACCTGCCAGTGGCCCTGTCTGACGGCGCTGAAGAGCGGGACAACGCCCCGGCGGTTGGGCTGTGCCACCGCGGCGCCCTGCTCCAGGAGCAGCCTGCACACCTCCAGCTTCCCGCGCCCTGCGGCCGCCGTCCGAGCTGCACGACAGAGGAGAGCAGTCAAGGGAAGAGCCACATGCTCAGGGGAGTGTTCTCCTACCCAGAGCTGGGTCTTTCTGCTGGATACCAAAGTGATGGGGCCTGAAATGCCAAACCTATCTCACGGCAGGCAAAATGAACAAAGAAAATGGGCTGGATTGGTACAGTTTCAACTCCTGTCATTTTAGTTACCTCAAAGGTCAACTCTTCCATGAAAAGTTTGCATAATGTCACGGAAAAAGGCTGTTTAGGACAATCAGATTTTATTGTTTTCTGCAAGTCAGTGAAACAGGATGAGAACCACGAGAAGTATAAAATAATCTACAGGCATGTGTGACTGAGGTTCAAGGGGTGTCTGAGATTCAAATGTGACTGAGGTTAAAAGTGTGACTGAGGTTCAGGTTTGGCTGTAAAGAGATGTGATCATGAATCCATTATTGTTTTCCCTACTGCCAAAGCCATAGGCTGTGAGGCCGAATGTGTCTGAGTAGGGGCACAATATCCAGACAAAACACAGGTCTTCAGGTATTTGACAAGACCTTCAGCAACTTGTCCTTGCCTCATCTCACCATGACTACAAGGGAGCAAGTGAGGGATCAAGCAGGAGGCACTGACAGATCCCGCCAGCCACTGATGTCAGTCACATTTGCGGCTTTCCTTTGCCCAAATAAGTACAGAGCAGTGTAATCCAGATGGAGGACTTTTATTTTCCATATCCCACTTCACCCTGTAGATCTTTGAAACCAGGGAAACAATTGGAAAGCAAAATAGGATGGATTTGTTCACCTGTTTTCCAAGAAGAACACTATTTCTGGGCTTTGCTTCTGGCCAGGGCTGATCCTACCAGCCAGGGTCTTGGTGCAAACCCAAAAATATCTTTCATTTTCGTGTGCTCATGATACTACAGGTGGGTAGAAGCAACGCCGGAGAGCTCTTCCCCTGACAAAATGTGCTCTGATAACTCAGAAGTGTGGTTGAGTTAGAGAACACACATTCAATCTGAAAATAGCTCCAAGTTCAGGACCTGCTGGTGACTTGTTTCAGTATTAATTTTAGACTTTCTGGTTCCTCCCTCTCCCTAACTTTCTGTGCACTTCAGCACAGCTCCACTGGCTCCACGCTCTGCTGCTTCTGGTAGGAGTTGGAGCAGAAGGTGGGAGTCTATTTCTGACTGATGTCGCTTGTTTTTTCTTTGAAGTACATTTCTGTGGGTTGGCTGATTACAAGGTGTTGATGGCTTTCCAATTGCACCACTGTTAATGTTGGGGGATTTAATTAATTCTCAATTCTCTTCCACATTGTGGCTGAATTTTCTTCTCTTGGGGTTGAGAGACACCAAGAGTTAAAAGAAAAATCATTTTGCTGCCACAAGCAGAACATTCTGCAAAATCTATAATCAGATCCATGTGGGTTTTAAACGTAAGCTACAAATATAGAAGGAGGCAGAGGGATGGGCATGCAGGGCTGCTGGGTTCTATTTCTAAACCTGCCTGCACTTGAAATGTTGCAGGTTAATTTGAGGTATTTTACATCAAAATTACTTATGTTTGCAACAATGAAAATATTGTAAATCACTCTAGAGTTTGGTGTTTGTTAGGAAATGTTCTTTGGAGAAAACTTTACTGAAACGATCCATGATTATCTCCACTCCCCCTTGCAGTCCCTTCTGCCTGCACTGACACATCCTTCTGCTGCTCTGTTCCTCAGGGTCCAATCAACTGGTGTGGGTATGTGACTCCAGCCTGTCCTTTGCAGCTCCAGCTCAAGGGAAGCTCAAAAGCTCCTGTGCTACTGAGCAGCCAGACCTTGCTCCTCCAGGAGGAACTATGGAGGATGGAAATGGGCTGGTTTGAAGTTTTACTGTCTGCTGGAGAGCTCTCATGGCCCAGCACAACCAAGGTGAGTCCACTGAGCCCAGCCAAGGAGCAGCAACCAGGATCCTGGGCTGGTAAACAGGAATGTTCATTTTGCAGCTTTTCCATGAGGATGTAGTGCCAGAAGAACAACTCACCGTGCAGTAACCAAGTCTTGGCATAAACACCACACAACAGCTGCTGTGTTTCTCAAAACAGCTCTAACAGAGCCTGAGACTGGGTTCAGGTGTGGATGTGCCCATCTCCGTCAGCAAGCAACGTCAAGCCATGGCCTCCTACACCAGGGATCTGCAACAGCATATTCTGCTTCTGCTGCTGTGTTTTCTTGTGGAAAAAACAACTTTATCTGGAGAAGGAATCATTAAATTGCTCCTATCCAGCACATGTATCTGTTTCACAGCCTGGCAGCAAGACAAACAGCTTGCCGGAGATGTTTTTTGCACCTCCAGCTCTGATGGAGACAGCATAAGTGACTCAGAGACTTTTCTGCTGGGTTTTGATATTAGTTTTGTCCCAGGGGGAAATACTCCATCTGGAGTTGGCTATAGCGTGCTGTCAGCAGTTCCTAAACTTATGATGTCACTTGGCACTGCCATTTGGATGACATCAGGCTGATATCATCGAGCCAGGCACTCGACTCTGCTCTGTGGAAGATGAGACATGAGTAACAAGTATCAAAACCCATACAAGCCAGGATTCAGATTTTTAGAGCAGATTGCTATTTTTAGGTGGAAACCCGCATTTCTCTCCAAATTTATTTAAACTCTCTATTTACTTTTGGGAAAATAATACAATTATGTGAAAGAGAGTCTTGAGTTCCATATGAAGTTACACACTTGTTTCATGTAGACAAAAGGCTGCTCAGTGTGGTGGCTGGCTCATTTTTGCTCATTTTCCCATCCTACCTACTACCAATTTTAATGGTGTAAGTGGATATTCTTTTGACATGGCTCCCGAATTGTGTGTGATTTGTCACACAATTCCCAGCTGTCCCAGTTACTCAGAAACCCCCCTCTGACAGAGAAACTCTCAGACACCCAGTTAGTCCGTCTTTTGGGATTTTTGGAGGCAGAGGTGTGGGACAACAGAGATGGAAACAGGCAGGTTGGGAATGTCAGAGCTACCCAGGACATGGCAGGACGGGACGGGAAGGGAAGGGCTATCTGTAGTGCCTGATGCTGTCCATGAGGTTACTTTGCAGGGAGACATCTCAGTGGCTTTTGATCACACTCTGAAGGGATTGATCACTGTTTTATTTACAAGACAGTCCTTGTGACCCAAACACCAGAGACCCTTTTGGAAAATCCATTTGAGGACTGGCCACAGTGACTCACACTGTGAGTCACTGGTACAAAGCTGCTGTCCCATCACCAATGCTCAGTCATTTCACTGGGCTAATTCCACAGCCAATTTCTTTTTTCTCCCATGACACCCCAGGGACACTTTGAAATTGCTTATTTATTGTTGCCTCTATTTTGTCTAATAATGGCCCGATGCCCTTGCTGCTGTTACATTCCCATGGGTGCAGAACTGGCTCTTTCCCCAGTGCCCTGCGAGTGGCCCAGAGCAGCACAGCCAGGCTCCTTCCCAGGATACCTCATCCCTCAAGCTTTGTCCTTTAGAGCTCAGGACAATGCCCTCTGATAGACTCCATTCATCACATGGCTCTAATAAGGCCACACTTTCAAAGATACAGGTACAAATGAGCACAAAATACAACCCTGCTCCCCCCCCGCCTCCTCCAAATCAGAAACAACCTGAGCAAAGGCTGAGCCACACCCCAGCCAGCCCTCGTCCCCTTGGATCGTGTCATTTCTAAGCAAAGCTGACAGAATCACAATCCATGCTCCATTCCCCAGACAGGAACATTACCTGGGTGTATTAACCTGACAGGAACATCACCAGTGATGCAAATGGATAAGTGAGTTGAGTACAAATGGCAAAAGATAATATTTATGAGGTTGTTGCAGTTAAAAGCTAACAACTCCAAGTTGGAATGTCTCAAAAGAGAGATTTTAGTGGATTTAAAGGGGTGGATTTAAAGCTGTCCTTTTTTTTCCTGTGAGAAGTTAGGAAAGAATGGATTCTGTGTTGTACCTATCAATGCAGAAATGCAATACTGCACAAAAGAATATTTTTTTAACTACCTCTGCTTAAATAATGAGGAGTTTTCAGAAAATCAATGGATACTTTAACAATCACAGTGCTGCATGTAATGGGGAGGTGGAGAGAGAAACAAGGAGATGCTTTGGATAAGTATGCCCAATATCAAGAGAGAAACCACAGAATTGCACGTCCATCTCATGTTTCAGAGAAATCAGTGACTGGTCAGAATGCCCCATGTCTCATGCTCCTGAGAAGAGCCAGGAGCTGCAGTAGCTCAGGATTTTCAAAACCTAAACTTCTCTGATTTACTTAAGCTGAGTGCAAGCCTCATGCTGACACCTGTAAATCACCTGGAATCAAAACAGAGGAACTGATCCCTCATCAGAACAATGCCAGGGATCAGGGATGCACCAGGGGACTGAGAGGCCGTGAATACAAACACAAACATGCACAAAGAAGCTGCAACTTCTACAGAAATCACCTGTCTCTCCCCAAAGGCTGTCAAAGCTGTTGATCTGTGCTCTCTCCACCTCTTCTTCATCTTTTTCTGGAAGATCGAGCAGGTAGGAGACGATCTAAAACAAAACGATGTGTCAGATCATGAACTTGAATGTGTTACACAGGAACTGCTGACACCGTCACACGAGCTGCTCGGAATACACAGAGGGAAGGGAACAGTCTCTGCCTGGCACCCTGAGATCAAGGATATATTCTTCCTGAGATTAATCACTGAACCTGCTGCCCTGTACAAGCAAAAAACCCCAACCAAATGTCTTGATATGACGGCACGTGATGAGACTTGGCAGGGTCAGTTCCCTGTGGGACTGTGTCTGCTCTGTTGGAGATGACCTGGTGTGTGCAGCGGATGCATCTCCTGGAGGAGGTGAGGCTGAGAGGAGGTATTTGGTAGGAAAGAAACCCATTCTCAAGGAAAGGAGAAGGAACAGGGGCTGCCATTGGTCGCTGGGGCTCTGCGGAGGGGACTAGTGGCAGTGGTGGGCTTGGCACTGGGTTGGACTCAATGACCTTATAGGTCTTTTCCAACCTAAATTATTCTACACATAATTTTCCCCATCAGAAATCTTTGTCAGGATGGCAGGAGGAAGCTCTCCCCGACACCCAGTCCAAAGTTACATGTTCTCACACTCCCCATCCACGCTGGAGGAGTGGTGTAGGCAATGTGCTGTTCATCCACCTTATTATCCCTGCTTAAAAGTTTATTCCATAAGTTTATTCTGACAACTTAAAGGCTTGTTATGTTTCCTCTCCTGGACACCTGCCCAGACCACAGGGTTTGCCAAGGGATCGGTGAACACTGGGATGGGATGGGGAGGAAGAGCAGGACAGAAGTACTCTGGACTCCACCTCCAGATGCTCTTTGTGAGTGGGCAGGAAAGGCTCGACCCCTGGTTACCCTCCCCACAGAAGCAGGGTAGGCCCTACCTCGGTGTAGCCCATGCTGGCAGCGGCGATCAGGGCCTGCTGGATTGCGTGGCTCTTCTTGAACACTCCCTGCTGCTGCCCAGCCATGCTCCAGTCACACTGGATCAAGAACTTCACCACCTCCAAGTGTCCCCTGAGAGCGGCGTGGACCAGGGCGCACTGTCCATTTTTGTCCAAATGATCCACCTCGAAAAGAGATGACAAAATACAGTTAAACCAAATCATGCGCAAAAAATCTTTGCCTCTTCAGAGTTTCCAATCCCAATTTCAAAATAATGCCACATGTGCAAAATGCGCATTTTTCTAGTAAACGATCACTTCCATGACCAGAAAACAAACATTTCCAAAGCAATGTCCCAGGCTCCGGCATCATCTTGGCCACAAATGTTTGCTTTGGGGAAGCTATCATTATTTTTTTTAGGTTTCTTCAGTTTTCTTCAGACTAAAAGACTACAAAAATATTTTTTCCTTTGTGTCCTGAAGTCCAGCATTCAAATGTTCTTGTGCGTTGGAAATCACACTGGTATCATCTCCTTTAGCCAAATCTACAAAAGGAAAACCAGCTTGTTGTCCAGGTATCAGCTCTTTTGAGAGTCCCAGAAGTGCCTCAGCCTGCAGTCAGACACCGTAACGTGAACTCAGTGCAGGCACAGTCAATAGAAAATAGAGACAGTGCTTGACAGCTCTGGAGGAACTTATTTGGTTGTATTTTGGGGCACGGTTTCCACTTGATGCCTGAATACATCAGGTAGGATTTCTAGATGCTATCCCAGTAGCAGGAACTTGAAGAACACAAGAAAGGCAGGTCAATTATCATTGTCCTGCTGGTTAACCCCTTCTGTGCTCTGCAATGTACTATTTGCCATAAAAATAATAAATAATTATCATATAACGTATTTTACTAATATTAATTCATAGAATCACAGAATGGTCTGGGTTGGAAGGAATCTTAAACACCAGCTCATTCCACTCCACTGCCATGGGCAGGGACACCTCCCACTGTCCCAGGTTGCTCCAGGTTCCATCCAACCTGGCCTTGGACACTTCCAGGGATGGGGCAACCCCAGCTTCTCTAGGTGACCCATGCCAGGGCCTGACCACTAAATTACAGTAGTATAACACATATGAGAAATATTTCATATACTGTAACACATTCACATTAATAATATGTCAATATTTCTCCTTTCTCAACTACTGCAGTAATCAATATTGCAGTTTTCTGCCAATATCTCAGTCTTCAAACTACACCGAGCTGTGTTTTGGGGGTATTTCCTCAGTACTGTTAGGGATATTCAAGGAAAACTATGAGTGGCAGGACTTCTGTCACTAAACTCGCTCAAAATATCCAACAAAAGCAAAATTCCTTTTTTCCTTCATACTGTTCTCACATTATTACAGACAACACAACCCAGCAAGATCTAAACAGTCCCTCAGTCATCCTGACATCCGTACCAAAACTACACAAACCCATATTTTGCCTTTTGAACTGAAATTAAACATACAGAGAAACCACAAATTGTTTCCAGGAGGCTCCACTTCAAAAATCAGCACAATTTTCTTCTTCAACGAAGTATTTCAACTTGTCTTATTATATACAATTAAAACTCCGAACACTCATCACAAAGCTAAACAAAGGGGATTTTTCTAGGACAAGTTGATGGAAATTTTTGGAAAATGTGTCTCGGGGAGATATTTAAAGAATGTTTTGTGCTGGAAAAGCAGTGTTGCCATTTTAACCTTGTGAGGTTCAAGGAGTTCTCCAGAAATCTTGTGCAGGTCACCAGTGCAGCGTCACTAGGCAGCTCCTACCTCAGACCTGAATTCCAGACACCAATTACTGCCTCTCAGGAGTTGGTGTCAGTGTAGGACTTTTAAACCCACTGTGTTTTAGCAGAAAAAACAACACCAAAAGCAGCCTCCTGGCTTCATCTGCTGGAGGATGCTCCCTAGCCAGTGTTCCATGTCCTGCCTGCAGCTCCTACCCAGCCTTGAACAGATGTGGAACAGTTTAGATCAGCTTTTGAGCAATGTGGCTACTTCACCTTGGCCCGTTTCTTGCACAGCAGCACCACAATGCTCAGGAACCCAGCGGCGGCCGCGTAGCCCAGCGGGGGCAGGCCCCTCTCCGAAGCAGCATCAACGTTGGCCCCAAACTCCAACAGCAAAGCCACCATCTCCACGTACCCCAGGTGAGATTGGACACACAGGATGGGGGCATTGTTCAGAACTTCCGTCCGGTAATTCACGTTTGCACCTCCTAAAATCAGCGTAGCCCAGCGGGGTCAGGCCACTCTCCGAAGCAGCATCAACGTTGGCCCCAAACTCCAACAGCAAAGCCACCATCTCCACGTACCCCAGGTGAGATTGGACACACAGGATGGGGGCATTGTTCAGAACTTCCGTCCGGTAATTCACGTTTGCACCTCCTAAAATCAGCAACCGACTGACCTGCGCAGGGAAGGAGAGCTGTTGGCTGAGCTTTATGGAGAGACAGGAGTTTATCGTAAGGGCAACACTGAAACATAAACCAGGGCCCTGGGCACATCTCCAAACAAACAGCAAAGGACATAAAATGCTGAGTAAAAACATTTGCCCAATAGATGGTCCCATTTTAAGTAGATGGAGCAGTTTAATCATTCCCCAAGTGGCTAGGAAGTGGTCTGAAGGGTGCAGCCACCCTTTGTTTCGGAGCAAAGACACTCCAGCCCCACGGCAGCAGCTGGGGACATGGCAGGCATGGGGAATCAAAACACAGCTGTAGAGAGCTGTACTCAGCATCCTTCCCATGGGATCCCTCTCTAGGGCTGGTTTGGCTGCCCCACTGCGTGGCTCCCTCTGCACTCGGCGCCAGTGGAAAAGGCTCTACCTGATGCTGGAGAGTGACAAGGAAGGGACATGGGGACAGACACTGAGCCCATGTTGCCTGGGTGGGAAGGACCTGGGACAAACATCCTTCCATGTCAGAAAACAATTCCAAACCTGTATCTCTTGTCTGAAATCCTTTCTGCTGTAGAGATGGGCTCACTTAAGTCAATACATTCATATTACCACTGTAAAAGAAGTGCCTGAACCAGCACATGAGCACATGCTGTTGGATTTGCTGTTACCTCAGAGTTCATGCCTACCTAAGCCAGAGCCCTTTACATGAGCTGTCAAGTTCCAACATCAGTTGTCGCATTCCACATCTTCGGGAAGGAAAAATCCCATTTTGCACAGGCACAAACTCACTATTTGCTCATTGCAAGGAAAAGGAGATCCCTGGTCAAAGTAGCAGAGTTGAGGGACCACCCCAAATGGTAAAAAAATCTCAAGTGGACTGAAGGCCTCTCCTCAGCTCAGGATAAACACTCAGCAAACTGCTCAGGCTGCCCAGGACACTGGACTTGGCTCCAGTGAATACTCTGCATGGTCACCGCCCATTGCTGGAGCTTCTTGTGTGAGGTCTGAAGCCCCCAGTTCTCGTCCCCCTCCTCCAGTACCTTTATGTTCGGGGTGTAGAGATTTCTCAGAGATGCCAAAGCCATTGAAAGACCTTCAGTACTGTAGGAGATCCAAAGGCCTTGCAGGATAGAGGAAGATACCCCAACTTTTTTACTCAGACCCTGAAAAAGAGAAAGTAACTTAGATCCAAGCTCACAAATCTGCTCAGTTACACTGGGCAGATCATCCTGGGTCTCTGGACTTCAAAGGATTTTCAGGACAATAATGACTACACCCAAGATAATGTGACAATTTGCCATATCTGACCTTCACAATCAACTAATAAGCTTGCAGAAAATTACTTGTAAAGGTAGTAGCCATCTCCAAGGCCTAGGAAAGGCAGGATTAAACTCTGAGCAACCAGATCCATTCAACACCCTCACAAAATGTCATGTTAAGGAGCACAGATTGCTACTTCTTTTCTTTTTTAATAAAGTACACAGTATCTGCTCACAATAAGATAAATTCAGGAACTTTCAACGACAGCCGGGAGCAGCATGTCCTGGTCTCTTGTACCAGATTGTCTCCAGCCTTTCTAGTCGGTGTCCGTGATCACATTATACATAGCACACAGAATGTCTGACGTATTTTCCATCATCACTAACTGGCAGACCACAGTTAAGCAGGTTTCTCCCAGTGAACAGCTGGATGGAGGAGCAGAGGGCTGGGAAGGCCACTCCAGCAGGAGCCGTGCCGTGAGCATGCCCTGCCTGCTGCAGTTCTGCTGCTGGTTTCCCATGAAAGCCTGCTGGTTCCATGGAAACTGCACAGGCGTCTTTAATTCTATGTTGATAAGAAAACCCTGATTTCCACTTCCTTGCATGCCGGATGGTCATTTCCATCCCTGCAAAACAGCAGGATCCGGTTCCGGTTTGTGTGACTGCGACTGGGATGGTGATGGTGGAACAAAACCAGCAGCACAAGGTGGGATTTGTTTCCCCTGAAGGAAGATGTGCAGGAATCATCATCCCAACCCACTGCTGGACTCGGCTGCAACCTCTGATTCCTCTGTGTGAAAGATAATCTGCAGCATCGCCCTAGCCATCAACAGATTTGTCACTTGAAATGGTTTTATCACCAAAAGAAGCAATAGATTTGACAAGCTCTTATAAATAACAGCTCCATGTGCTTGTTTCCTTAAAATTCAGAGAGCTAAACCAAGAAAAATATCTGCTTGTGTTGAGGGAGAAAGAGCTCAAGAATTCGAGCCACTGTTAAATGCTGCCTTTGAAATGACACAACGCAGGACATTAGAGGTCAATATTAAATTTCATAAACTCAGGATGATGAAATTAGAAAGGGAAAGCAATTTATAAACAAAATAATTTAAAAATAGTTATACTACTATCAAGCCCATAAATGAGGTGCCTGAATCACCATCAGGACCAAGGAAAATGGTAGATATTTTGAAAATAGCCCTCTGAAGATAATCACAGATGCCGTAAAAATCTTAACTGTTGCATTAGAATATATATATATATACTTAGATATTAGTGCAAGACAAAAAAGGTGACATTTATCCTTTAAAGAAAAAAATACATTCAACACCATAATGATTCAGCTGCTGAAAAAAGCCTGCCCTATTTCTCATTTTACAGCTTGCATCTTCCTTTTCCAATTCCCTCTTCAGAACTGTGGAGCAGAGTGAATCCTTCAGCAAAAACAAATCCCAGCTTGATACAACATCAAACAAAAATATCATCAGTGGTTCCTACTTCATTGGGATCATCCAACATGAGACCAGGGTATGGCCTGACCATTTAAAAAAATTTGCCAACTCCCACAACCCCAGTATTCAAACAGTTGGTTTCTCCTGTCCTGTCATGTATGCAGCTGTCAGCATCCTTAATTTTCACCTTATCACTTCCTCTGCTATTTGGCCATTGGCACTTTACAGAATCCCAGAATTCCAGACTGGTTTGGGTTAGAATGGGTTACAGCCCATCCCATTCCACCCCCCTGCCATGGGCAGTGACACCTTCCACTAGACCAGTTTGCTCCAAGCATCACCCACTTCTGTATTACTGACATTTCAACTAATTTAAGATGAAATTAAAGCCTTCTCTTTGGCTGATTTGCAAAACATACGCCAGCCTGAAGTTTGGGTCCTCTTGTATCAGAGCCGCACATTTCTCTTGGTGCCCTTTTATTCCATGCCAGGCTTTTCAAGTTGGCTTTCCATGTGCTCCTGTTAAGACTGGTAACCTATTTAAAAAACTGAAACATTTGTACTTTTGCTTTTTTTCCCCCCTGAACTGTTTGAGGATGTTTGTGTTTAGAAGAGAAAGCAAAACCACCAGACCTCAGCCAGCAAGTGAAGATGGGAATGTGAAAGTGTCTTCCCACCACATGTCAGGTCAGCACTTTGTGTCTGTGCATCACTTACTTTTTTTACACCTGGAAATTCCAAGTGTTCCATCATCACCTTGCTACGGTACCAGTGGATTCAAACTAAGAAGGACTGGGGAAGGATAAATAAATTTTCTGAGATGTTTTATCAGAGTCTACCTCTATACCCAGTACTCCCTGTCTGGACAAAATGCTTTAGCTCTGTTCTAATATTCTCCTGGCTTCCTGATGAGTACATAAAATGGAATTATAATGGCACCGGGCCTCCATAAATACTTTCAAAATTAGGATCTTTGTGTCTACAGAAAGATCTTTGTGTCTGCTGCTGTAACATGGCAACTTGAGGAAAAACACCCTGAACTGATGACCTGACACGCTCCCTACTTGGCAGAAAACCCATGACCACACTGGTAATGGCTTCAGCAAAAGATCAGCCAGAATGAAAAGCCTGAATGGGAACAATGCTTGTTCAGAAACAAATACAGTCGGTAACAACTGGCAAAGAGGCTATGCATATACTCTTGGAAATATTTTCTTTAAAGAATGCTCAAGCTCTTAAACATGGTCTGCAATACTCCAGCCTAGTGCCTCCTTCAGAAACTAATGCAGCTCGTTTCACTGAGTAAAGACTCACAAATCCTCAGTAAATACTTGTTAAAATAAAGAAAAAAAAAATCTATTCAAGGAAAAGCAAAAGACTAAGTTACAGTTTCTCATCCAGCTAATTCAAACCCTTTCAAAACTTTGTAGTACTCCTAAACAACATTCTGCTATGCTTATCAGTCACTGTGACACTGATCTTCCTGCAGTGTTGGAAACCCAAGGATTCTGCTGAGTGATGAAGAACAGAAGGCTGGACTGACATTTGTCATATACTACCTGTCATTTTCTACCATTCTATATATTGCTCAATTAAACCTGGAATCTATGGGAAACTTGTCCACTTAATGAAAATTGTCATTTGCTCAGAGTCTTAATCCCTGTTAATCGGTTTCCACCATGGACGTGTGAAATGCAGAAGGTTTGCAACCAAATTCAGATATAAATGGCAGCTGAACAGTAAACTCAGGGCTGAATTTGGCTTTGGGAATGTAACTGAAAATGTGAAATTGATACCCTGAGGGGTAATGCACCAATCTGGGGTTCTTCCCTTTGGCTCCAGCCATTGCCTTCCCAAACAAGCAGACTTTGCTGCTACACCTGATGGTGAATCTGGCACAGGGAATACAATAAATAAATCCAACAGGACTGATACAAAGCAGAAATCAACTGTTTGCTCTAGGAAGAGAAACTGGAGTGCTGACGCTCTTAAGTCTATAAAATCATACAGCGACCAGATGAAAATACAGCCTTGTTTTTCCTAGGGTTAAGCACCCACAGGTCCTAACAGTTGTAAGAAATTCTGTATTTCCTGTGACCTTACAAATCCACCCTCTCATTCCCACCTTCTGGTACCTGGGCCAGCAGGAAGAATGGTACTTTGTTTATGGGTCATATTGATACTCGCATCCAAGTGTGCCTTCCAATTGCCCAAGTCTTAAATGTCTGTGTGAAGAGTAAGATGGACCAATCAGCCAATCTCAACAACCATCAAATTTTCCCTTTACAACCTCAATTTTGCATTGGATTCTTCAAAACGGCTCCTTTTAAGAGATTGCTTTTTTTCTAGATGCTGCTACAAGAACTTATCTTTCAGGGGAAGAAGCATCTTGTGGTAGAAGAGCAATTTTAGGTAAGGAGGCTATCCGCTGAATTTACAGTCTGAAGGAGGGTTTAATTTTAAGGATTTCTTAGATACCATTTTCTAAAGCTCACTTCTACATGCTTCAGCAGCCTCAAGCAATCACACTTCTTACACCAACCCCACAACAAGATGAGACTGAGTGCTGCCAGTGCTGGGGATGAGGTTGGCATAAACCTTCATTTGAATTTTTGTTACCTTAAAAATATGTGCTTTGAGAATGTGATGTCCCAGTTCAATAGTTTGCTGTCGATTTAATTTTCCTTCTTGTCGGGAAAACCAGAAGGCAAGTAGTGTGTGGCCACTCCTGAAATCAGAAGAAAAAGTATGTTAGTATTTCTGATTACACCAAAGAAACAACTTTTGAGGACAGTTTTTGCTTCTGCTAATCCTTCAACCACATCCAGCTTTGGGAAACAGAGCTGGCTGAATTCTCACTTGTAAACCAACAACTAATCGTGCCCTTTATTATTGGTGATCCCTGACAGCTCAACCTCCCCCCAGACATCAGCAGACAGCAAAAAAAGCCCCAATATATTTTCTGTGAGCAGATGTAAATTTAGAAACACCACAGGTACAATGTCATGAAAGCTGAAGTGTTACTTTTATAGTCATTTCGCAGAGGAGAACCACATTTGCAAAGCACGTAACCAACTTGAATATAAAATAAAAAATGCCATATTTAAAATATCCACACTTTGAATAAAAAGTCCTTTAAATGACAACTGCACTCTCTACCCTGTGGACAGTCCTGTGGAGTGAAACAACTTTATTTCTTTGTAAAACTCCTTTCTAAACACAACCTCCAGCTTTTCCAGTAATAAAGATGCTTCTGGCAATGCCCTACCAGGTTGACAACCAAAGCAAATTAACTGAACTACACACCGAGTCCTGTTTAAGGCAAAATATAATAAAAGAGACAATAACTTCTGTCGCTAGAGGTGATTTCTATTGACATTTTAAAACCTTTAAATATTTACAGACTTCCATCTTGTAACACTGCAATTTCAAAATGGCTGAATCTTCTCAAAGATACAAGAAGATGATTCTCCACACAAAACACACATGATGCAAAAACGTGACCTTTTAGTACCATTTCTGGGTGAGACCAACAAATACCTGCTCCTGCAGGTGCCCCAGGCACACGTGGATGCCACAGCAGGAGATGCAGCAAGCAGGGCAGGAGCCAGCAAGGCTCCACACTGGGATCTCAGTGGTCTGTGTGATGTTTTTTTGGTTTTACCAACAAGATTATATTCTTCCTTAAGCCCCTGGCTGCTCCCAAGGGAGTCCTTTTAAGCCACTTCATTTCTGGAAGTACATAAAAATGTGACTGCACTAAAAGCAATCAAACCCTTACAGCCAAGGAAAATAAAATATTTTATCAACTGTGGCTTTAAAAGAGCTTTTAAGGACAGGAAATGTTATTAGCTCATCCCTGTCTGGTAAAGCAAAGAAATACTTTGGACGGCCAGACATCTAGTTAAATATTACACAAGATAGAAGCTTTCACAGCAGTGGGGATTTACCAGCTCATCCCCATTCAGGGTGAATTACTGCCCATCTCAAACTCAGGAAAGAAGTGAATGACTTGTAATGCCCTGGCCAGGTGTTTGGCAAGGTGCCCCCCGAGCCCTGCCAATGACCCTCCTTTTGGATCAGTAACACATGAATTTGTGTGAGCAGAGCCCAGTGATGCTCTGTCAGCCCTCGTGGTGCTGGGAGGACAGGAATGTGGCTGCTGGAGGAGTGGGATGAAAAAAAAATCGTATTTTTCTGACGAGGCAGGACTTGATCCCCAGGTTTGGACAGGTGAGAGAGCACCACATCCCATTTACAGGTTAGCTGTTGCACTGGTGGGGAATTCTGTTGTGCTTCATTCCAAAACACAGCTCTCTTTATAGAGGCACCATCAACTCAAGTAACTGTTTTCTGAAATGTTTTTACTGACTGACAGCACTTTCACTCTCAGGGTGACTTGACCATAAAAAGAAATTGAAGAAAACCCCTTTTTTTGCCTGTCAAGCTGCTCTCCACACCTTGGCCTGGCACACGGCCCGTGCCGGGATCCCACTGCTCCATGCTTCCCATGACTGAAGAAGGAGAAGCCTCTCCAGATGGTGCCTCTGCCCATCACAACACAGCTTTGATACCTCAGCTGAGTGCTGAAAATCCATCATGATGCCTTAGTGCACAGGGCAGCGCCTCTGATCCCACGCATCTGTGCTGTGGGAATTCTCCATATACCACGAACAGAAGGGACAAAACACAAAAAGCTGGGACAACAGAAGGGCCCTGAGAGTGGTTATAGCACTTCGAGGTAACCCCAGCTTGTTGCCTTGCATTCCTTTGGCTCCCCCCCTCTTTGGAATGGGAGGAGAACGTCAGGTTTCCTGTTAGAGGAGACAGACAAATGCATTTGCTCGTTACACTGGTTAACCTCTGGGAATGTCCATAGGAAGGAAGGAGAAACAGATCAGGAAACAAGTGACTAGGAAACACAGCTTGAGTGTTGCCAGATACTGCTGGAAGTCAAGTGGAACAGCAATTGCTGGATTTAACCTGGCCCCATTCAGCCAGATTATGAAAACCTGTGATTGCTGCAATACACTCAGTCCATCCCAAAAAATCATCAGATTCACAATGCCGTGACAGGCTTTGAGGAGGGGCCAAGGTGTTCACCTCCACCCAAAGACTGGTGGTGCAAGTTCAAGAACTTGTAGGTTGCTGACAAGGCAGCTGGAGAGAGACTTTGGACAAGGGTCTGGAGTGACAGATCAAGGGGAACGGCTTCAAACTGACAGAGATCAGGTATAGATCAGGTATTAGGAAAACATGCTTCCCTGTGAGGGTGGCCAGGCCCTGGCACAGGTTTCCCAGAGCAGCTGTGGCTGCCCCATCCCTGGAAGTGTCCCAGGCCAGGTTGGACTGGGCTTGGAGCAACCTGGGCTAGTGGGAGGTGTTCCTGCAGGGGGTTGGACTGGATGGCCCTTAAGGTCCTTTCCAACCCAAACCATTCTAAGGTTCTATGATTCCGTGATTCAGAGCCATCAGTGTGAGGGTTCGTCCCCCCTGCCATGTAGCCCTGGGAGGGGGGCAGGGGGTTCCCTGTCCCTGCTCAGCCTCGTTCCCCGTTGGTTGGTTTGTGTTCCCCCGCGCGGGCAGGGACCCTCGGGCCCCGTGACTGCGGCAGTTCCTCAGCAGAGCCCCGGCCATGGGCTGCAGAAATAAACATCTCTGAAACATCTGCCAAGAGTTGGTCTATATATCTTTCTTTTCCACTGCCTCCTTGTTTGATACATCGTGTTACAGAACGCCCAGTGTAACACATCAGCTCCTTCCCTTTCTGGGGAGATGCTCAGGCAGGGGATCAGGAGCCGTGTCTTTCTGCTCCAGATTGTGAGCACCTGTGCAAAGGGACCCTTCAGCGATGCCCCTCTGCCTCTGGATTATCACAGGACAGCAAATAATACTAGGCTTTTGCTTGTTGGTGGAAAACTCTTTGAGAACATTTAGGAAGGCTCTGAATGGATCAGTAACTGCATTAATCCTAAGCATGAATTGATGATCCAGAAGCTTCTAAGGTGCCTGTTCTTCGCAGCAAGAGCTGAAGTGCAGCTCCTGCCTGACACACCAGCCCAGGTTCCAGTCAGCTCCTAAATTGCTTCTCTGCTGCAGTTGGAAGGGTATTTACCTGAATTTAATCATAGACATGACTTTGGTGTTACGAATAAGGCATGTATGAACTACTCCAGAATAAAGTACAGTATTAATGAGTGATACATTACCTCTGCAATGCTTCCCAGACCTTGGCTTTGGGCTGGTTGATAAATACTTGTTCTGTCAACATTAATTGGAAACTAAACCAGACTGCAACAGCACAAGGTTGTTTTTTTTTAATACAGCAGAGTGGCAGTAATGAATTCTACATCAAGGAGCTCAGTGAAATGATTTGCTTTGAATTTCACCACTGCAGAGTTTATCATCAGAGATTTTTCTATTTTTAATGTAAGATTTCTTTTTTTTTTTTTTTGTGAAAAATTAATAGCCCTGACAGCTCAGATCCTGCAGCTTTAGTCTGCTCTCTGTGCCTGTATTGATTCCTCTAATGGTCAGGAGTCTGCCTAGATGGGCACATATGTGTTTGGGTGTGTGTACGTATGTACATATATGCCGTGTGTATATATAGATACATAATTATGTATGTGTAAGCATATATTTATATTTACATATGTAAAAAAGACATAAAGATAAGTCTCTAATCATTCCAATGCCCTACACAGCATGAATTAGTGCACACCTACAGCAGCTCTAAGGAAGGCAAATATAAGAGAAGGCTGCACATGAGCTTATGTGGAATTATGGAACGGCTTGGGCTGGAAGGGACCCTAAAGTCCATCCAGTGCAGCCCCCTGCCATGGGCAGGGATATCTTCACTAGACAAAGTTGCTCCAAGCCCCATCCAATGTGGCCTTGGACACTTCCAGGAATAGGGCAGCCACAGCTGCTCTGGGCAACCTGTGCCAGGGCCTGACCAGGCTTTCAGGAACGAATTTTTTCCTAATATCCAATTTAAACCTACTCTCTCTCAGTTTGAAGCACAGTCCCCAGGTGACCCCATTCCTCATGTCACAGATGGAAAAGGACAAAGTCTCACTGATAAAATACTGATGTGACCAAAGAGCAGTGAAGGAGAATGGTTAAACACAAAAGAAAATATTGAAAGCTCCCAGATGTGTGTCATCTAAACTCTTCCAGTCCTCAGGTAAAAAAGATTTTGAAGGGTGAAAAAGTACTCCAGTGTTAAGGCATTTGCAGCACCAGAGCAAAAGACAAGCAAAAAATAAATGAGAATCAGTCCTGTTCACTTCTGAACTACCAAAGTCCAAATTCCCTGATTTACACCCACATCTCCCTTCTTCCAACTAATCCCATGAAAACAGTCCAAAATCAAGAGATCTGACATTGTGCCCAGTGAATCTGCTCTTCAAAAGATGTGTATTCATATTTAATTCAGCTCTGCCAAGTGTAATGTTATAACTCCAGTTCAGAGACTAATGTGTGCTCCAACAAAGCCCAGAGCCTCTTCCCTTGCAGAATGATATCTGGATGTCTGTCCTGGCTGCAGAGAGGCCAAGCTCAGCTCCATGAGCCCCTCTTGAAGGAACAGTTTATCACCTAAATTGATTTACTGATTTTTTTGTAATGTAGTTTCCCTCTGATGTTATAATTGCAAATTAACTTGGAAGGAATTCACATTATAAAAAAAATTCAAACAAAACAGTCAAGGCTACTTTCTCCTGCACTGCTGGAAGACGATTTTGCTCTAAAAGTGGGTCTTAGGATTTGAGGAATAAAATAACAGGAAGAATTTTAGTCACATTTCTTTCTTCGATCAGTTTCTGCTGATCAGTTTTCTCCACTCCTTTCTTCTTGGTGGCTCAGTGCCACAGGATGGATTATTCTGTGAATATTTTCTTCCATTTAGAAGTGAAAATGGCCCAGCAGACAGAAGTTTAAAGTCCAGAAGAAAAAGAACAGATTTTATGAGGACAGTAACTTAAGACATGAAATATATTCAATCCCCCTCTGCATCCCAATGCTGAGGTTTGATGTCTAATGAGCCAGTTAAAACGAGCTGCTCCACTGATATCCTTTCTGGTGGTAGTGATCACATCTGCTCTCCATCTCATCTGCTATCATTTATAATCTGTCTGCCTTTTCTCCTCGTCTCTTCCAACTGATGCTGCAGCTGTAGCTCTGACTGCAGTTCAGGAGAAACCTGCAGAAAAGTCACTTCACTGCATTGCTAAATCCCTGTTACAGATCCCCAACTTGCTTCCAATGGCTTCAGTAATTTATTTTTGAATTCTGCTTTCTGCGTGAGATTAGAAAGGGACTCCAAGAGAGCTGGAGAGAGACTTTGGACAAGGGTCTGGAGTAACAGGACAAAGGGGAATGGCTTTCCACTGCCAGAGAGCAGGGTTAGATGGGGTATTGGGAAGAAATCCTTCCCTGTGAGGGTGGGGAGGCCCTGGCACAGGGTGCCCAGAGAAGCTGTGGCTGCCCCATCCCTGGAAGTGTCCAAGGCTGGGTTGGACGGAGTTTGGAGCAACCCGGGACAGTGGGAGGTGTCCCTGCCCATGGCAGGGGTGGAACTGGAACTGGGCTTTGAAGTCCTTTCAACACAAACCACTCCGTGATTCCCTGACTAGAGTTAACATCTTGAGATGCTGGAGATGTGGAATTTGCATACGGTAAATTTCCTACACTCACTTTGTTGAGTTATTGCCCATTCTTTTTACATTTTAAAATGTACTGGGTTCCAAGTCATGCAGTCAAAAATTCTGGAAGTTCCAGTTTATTCTGGAAGACATATGGGAAGCCTAGAAGTTGTATTCTCAGAGTCAGCACTCCATACTTGGTGAACAGATTGGGTTTGCCCCTCCAGTTTACTGGAGGACATGATGATGGACTCATCCCTGTGATTCACAAATATGGCACTCACTAAATATGGCTTGAGGGGTAAATTAAAAGAGCAAGAAATGCTGGACTCTCATTCCCATGCAATGGGTGTAGAGGAAGTTCTGTCCCAAATGACAACTCAGCCACCACTTCTACCGTGCTCCACAATTCTGCCAAAATTAAAGCTGTGGAAATGATCTTGAACAACCAGATCCCACGTTAATCTGCTAATTAATTGCACTAACTCAGTACAGGCCTTGCACAAGTGCAGATGACCAGACAGCAGGCTGGGCAAGGAAATAACCTGACCTCATGTATTTTGGTGGCATGTGGCATCCAGCCCATGGCTGGAGATGGGGAAACAACTGACATGTCCCTTGTGGCTGTGCCAATCTGGCGAGTGCTGCCTGTGCCTGTACCTGGGGGCACTCAGAAAGCCCACTGTGAGCTACAACACTTGCAGAGCTACAAGACTGGCACTCTGGAGCAATGAAAAAGACACTAAGAGAGGTAATTCCAAGTGTAAAGCAATGCCAAATAATGATGGCAGCCCCTTGAGAGCTGGTGCTGCTGCCAACCAATTTGGAAAACCTGATTATTCCATCTCTGGCCCCACAAGGTGCCAGTGGGCACTGCATTATTTTTACTTTTCTGCCTAATATATAAGTAATTCTAATAAATTCTGAACCCATTATTCTGCCTCACCTTGAATTCAAACAATTTGCCTTTGCTTTGCTGAGTAAAATCCATCCCACATGGATGTGGAGAAAACACTTAAGACCTACCCTGGGTTTTGGTGAACACTTGATTGTTTCTGCTGACAATCAATCAGTGTATTTTAAGAGCTTTTGAGAGTCTTATAATAAAAAAGAGGAAGAAAATCAATTAATCCATGCACCATAATGCCCAAGTGAGCTCCATATGGGGGATTGAGCCGGGGGTAATTTTTAAGAAGTTAAGATGTGCAATGCAAGGACCAACTCCCCATTTAAAGCTGTTTGTTGTATCCCTGAATTGTTAGAAATATCACTTTCACCAACTTCTTTTTCTCCAAACTTTCTAAATTAATTATCTTTACACTGAGGACTGTTATTTGTCAATCAGATTCAGCATTACATCAAAATAAAACAAAACCCCCTGATTTTTCTCTAAAGCCTTCACTCTATCATTTTGCTAGGTAATACACAAAAACATTAATTTTGCGTAGGAAAAGTCTCCGCTTGCAATATGATCCCAAGAGAGAAAGGAAAATATAAAATACCTACAGAGTATTGTACTAAAAGACAGCTCTGCCAGAAACCATGGCAACTCGGGTGTTAGATGAGAGCTGCATCCTCTTGCCTGGATAGCTGCTGCATGTTTATCCATGCAGTGTGTCTTGATTTGGGGTTTGAGGAACAGACTTGGTTTGTGGATGTAGAAGAGGAGGGAAGAGGTGAGGAAATGGCCTTGTTGTGGGTTCATACAGTGCTTAGTCTTCAAAATTCACTGCCCTAGGAACAGCAACCAGGAGCAAACCTATGCCAAAAGCACCACGTCTGCTGCTTCCCACCTGGTCCAAGTTCCAGTGCTGCGCAGGTCACTCCGCGGAGCAGCACGGCCGTGCCAAGGTGACCCTGGAGAGCAGTCCAGGGACTGGGGGCTGGGGCTCAGCTCACATCAGTGAGCAGCTGCAACAGGCCACACGAACTGCTCCAAGGACTCAAGGAGATGGGAATGACTGCCTGAGCAACACCTGGATGGCAGGTCCCTAAAATTAGGTGAGGTCTGGCTTCACCAAGCCAGAGGTGAAGCGCTTGAGGTGAAGATCTAAAGTGCTTCATTCTGCTATGGTCCCACGGATGCTGGGACATCCCCACGCAGCACAAAGTGCCTCTTCCCTCAACCACCACCACTAGCACACACAATGTTTGTTGGTCCAGTGCCACCCTGAGACACAAAAGCCCAAACTGGGATACTCATACAGGCAACAGCACTGAGAGGAACTTTTTCCTACCTTAGCTTTCCTGTATAAGAAAAGAAAATCTGTGAATCTGCTTCAAAGCCCTGTGTGTGGGGTAGAGGAGCAGCCTGGAGACATTCACCTCATCCAGCCTTATTTGTCAATACTGGAGACATCTCCTGGGGAGCCCCTCATCCTGAGATTCCTCATAACTCAGCTGGAGGAGATGCTTCCCAGGCATTCCTCATCTGACCTACTGTAGCCTTTTAGCTCAGGATAAAATGAATCACTCTAATTTCTCTCCTCTGACTATAAAGCAAGTCTAGACAGGTAACTCAGATGTTTATACTTAAATCTGGATAAAATAATTTCACTTCTGGGGTCCGTATCTGACTACAGCTCTCTTACTGCCTTGCCAGGGCAAATCACTTTATTTCTGTCTCGCTCACAGCCCCTTCAGCAGCAGCACAAGGATAAAACGTTCTATTAGTCTTGTAAAAGCATGGAAAATAATTGCACGGAAGTTTCTGATTAAGTCTGGGCAGAAAGCAGCACTGCACTAGAGCAGGATTTAGGTTTAGAAATACAAGCGGAAGAGGAATGTGCAAGAAGAACCATTTTCTCCGTGTACCAGTCACAAAAGATTGGGTTTTTCCCTAAAATGTTTTATGTTATTTGTCAGGGAAGCTGCCTGGTTGATGTGCTGGCCTGACAGGCTGGGGGGATCGTTACTGCAATGCTGGTTAAGTGCTCTGGCAAATGCCTCACTGGAGCCCTGCGTTAAAAAATGGAGGGGCTAGGAGGGGTTCCTCTTTGGGGAGACCAGCAGTGAGAACGTTACCCTTCAGAGCCAATCAGCCTCTGCTTTGGACAGCAAACGCATGATGAGGGTTCAAAGAAGAGGGTCAGCATCTCGATGGGCTAACCAAAACCCCAGAGGACGGAGATCTGCTGTTTTAATGCCTCACTGGAGCCCTGCGTTAAAAAATGGAGGGGCTAGGAGGGGTTCCTCTTTGGGGAGACCAGCAGTGAGAACGTTACCCTTCAGAGCCAATCAGCCTCTGCTTTGGACAGCAAACGCATGATGAGGGTTCAAAGAAGAGGGTCAGCATCTCGATGGGCTAACCAAAACCCCAGAGGACGGAGATCTGCTGTTTTTCTTAAAAGCATAGACAAATGTGATAATTCCCGGCCACTGCAT
>NW_008239292.1:176019-188625 GCF_000691975.1 Corvus brachyrhynchos | reverse complement strand
TTCCTGCTCTCCCCTCCCCTCTTTTCCGTGCTTCTGAGAACACGTGAACTCGCACTCACTAATGAAATCAGGAAGATTATCCCAGCTGCAGTGCTGGGATACGAGTGGACATGAGGCCCATTATCCCAATTTCCTTTGTAATGGCCTCACACCTGGACACTCTGTCAGGGCCAGTCAGTTAAAAGCAGCTTCACAAAACCACATTTCACTTCAAAGCTCTTCTCGTGGGGACAAATATCAGCCTCAGCAACCTCACTCTTCACGTATTGACACAGTACGGTCAAACAGCTCCACGTATGAGAGTCCTGAGGAGTGCTCTGTACAGTGGTCACGTCTTCTCAATTCCCAAGTGAGCAGAAAGAAATCCATCTGGCTGTGAACAAACCAGATACAGGCAAATTTTCACAGGCTACTGCTGTGAGCTCTGTCAGTGGGCAGTTATGACTCTCTTCCAAGAAATAAAATGAAAAATCATTACTTATCCTAATTATCACTCAGGGTTTCCCATGCTCTGAGCTCAATATCAGCTGGACAGGAGGATTTTGAGGAGTGTCACTGCTGAATCTCAGGGATCCCTCTCTATTAATCTCTGGATTGCATCTGGTTTCATTAGTTACCATCAGAGCATAACGCAATTAGTACACATCATACACCAGAGATATATATTAGTCCTCCAGCATGTATGGGGGCTCATGCCCATGGCAGTGAGAGCCTGTTGATGCACTGGAACTTCTTTTTGCCTGTGGGAAGGAGCTAAGTCAGGTCAACGCTGTGGAGATACCCTGCTTGCACAGAGCATGAGTGGTCCCCATAAAGTCATCATTAATTTCCTCACATTAATGGCACATATGAGATGAAAACTGATACCTGAAAATCTCCTAAATGGTCTTGAGGGCAGCACGATGTGTTCGTGATGCTCGGGAAAGGCAGCAGCAAACCCAAATGTTGCGCAAAAATCTTTCTGGTGACTTGAGTGAACACAGTCTGACTTGTGCCTTTGTGCTGATTACATGCTTTGTTTCAGTGCAAAACCATCTAAAATGCAGCACATTTGAATTTCCTTCTGAATCTGGTATTCTGAGAGTGCCCTTTCCCACCGCTGTAAGGATGAAGGGAATTTCTGGATGCAGAGAACCACAGTCCCCAGGTTACTCACCCATAGGCACTGCTACCACCCACAGCACCCAATACACACCTCACCCACCAGGGAAGCATCCTGCACCTGGATTCTCTTTCCATGGTAATGATGGAAAGCAGTCACTTGGAAAGCAGTGATTTTTCTGAGCTGCTCTTGTTCGGGATCATTCTGGCAGGTGCTGTGTGATCAGTGACAATTGCCAGGAGTTCTGGCTGCCGTCCCCTTACCCAGCCGACAGCAAGCTCTCTTACAGCCATGCCAGACAAAACCAGTAGCACCAGGTGGGAGCAACTGGGATGGAGGAAGCTCTCAGCTTCACTGGAGCAAGTACTGCACAGACCTTGCAAACAGGGCAGAATAGCAATACCTGGTGACAAGCACTTAATGACTTCCAAGTAAGGATACTGAAGAACTGTTTTAAAGGCACCTGCTGCTGTGAGATACTTTACCAAGGGCTCACTCAACAGGAATATTGTCAGAACCTACTAAAAACAAGAAGATGCCCATTGGGAGGAGCTATTTCATATTTTTCTACTGCAGCCTGTTTACCTCAAAATTTAAAGTGGTAACTTACTCTGACACCACTAACAGCCACAGTTGCCTTGATCAGCCAGGTGCTTTCCAGCTCCAGCAGATACCATGAGATTGTCTTCAGACTGACCATCGGGTCACTGACACATCTTTGAATCTGAGTGTTTCCCTGATTATTATAATCATATTTTAAGAAATGGGCATAAAAATGGAGCAAAACTTATGGGGATAAAGTACAAGAATTACAGTCAGATTGTCTGCTTCCACTCATCACTGGAAACAAAAGTAATGTTGTTAATAGAGATCACTGGGTTTAGAGAATATAAATCTAACTGTGATTAAATTCTGTTCCCTGTGAGCTAAGCCAGGAACTTAGCTGCTGTCAGGATAGAGATTACAGATGCATTTACAATCCAAAATCACTACAGAATGATTCTGCTCTTTACTTTGTTTTCAAAAAAACATTTAGTAGACCTACGAGGAGCACAGCTTGAAAAAGAAGCAACTGCAAAAGATGTATCGACACTCCTCATCTTTCCACTTCCTATCTTCCACTTCCTGTGCTTTTTATACCTTTGGAGAAAGGGATGATGATTCCCCTTCTCCAGGACTGAGCTGGCAGGAGTAACCTGCCCCTGGTGCTAACTGAGCTAGATAGCCTGGGGCCTTCTGAGGAACAGCTCATCTAATTCTAAAGATGACTGTTAGGTTTGCCAAGTCAGGTGTGTGCCATGGAGTGTTTGTTTCTTTCCATGAACAACATAAAGACCTCAGATGACCAGTACAGAATGTAGAGACCTACAGTGTACACAGAGCAAAGCTGGGTAACTGCAGCCACGTGCAACCTTGGAAAATAAAATTATTCAGGTAACAGTGCAGAGTAACACATTGGTAAGCTCTGATTTCTCAAAGCATTTGCTTACCTTGGATCACAAAGAAACTTGGTCTTTTCACCTTCTTCTCTCCAAATAAGCCATTCTCGGAAAGAGGGATGAACAAACATTCGCGTCATATCTCTACGTTTGATAAGAAACATAGAAAGGTTCTCCATCCTCTGCTGAAAGTCCTCCCACTCCAACGTGCCCTCAATGTTACCTGCATTAATGGCCTGAAAAATATGTTCATCTGTTAATGGGTGCAGAGAAGCCACTGCTACGTTCAAGAGAGGCATGACCCGATCAAAGGAAGACTGCGTTGGGAACTTCATATTGCACTGCAACAGGTACACTTCAGACAGGGACACTGGGACCACTTTGTAGCTGGAGCTTTTTAGAACTAGGTATCCTTTCTCTATAAGATCAAAAGTAAGTTTCAGGTATAGGTAGGACCCTTGGCTCAAGGTTTTGAGGTGAGAACTGAGTTTGCCAAACGTAGTATTGTCCATTTTGCCATTGAGTGAGATGTTGTTCTGGATCTCCGAGCTGCTGTGTATCCGATGAAGGATGTAAGCCTGCAGGTCCTGGTCGATGGCTTCATTCTCTTCCAGTCTATCCAAAAATATTCTGTGGAAGGGCAACATCTTAATTATCTCCTAGAAAGAAAGAAAGAAAGAAAGATACTCATGCTGGCAGCGTTTACTATTCATTAAGTAAACTTAATTTCTACTACAATAGCACCTTTGAGACTCCTTTAAGACCTTCCATCAGGGCAAGAACACAAACAGCAGTTTGTGCACTCAAGGCCTCACACTCTCATCTATAAGCAAGCAGGTTGTGTGTGAAACATGACTGCAATAAAAACAAAGGACACTGTTTTTAATACTACATCCATGGAAAGGGCTGGTAAATTCACACAGAGCAGTGCCCCTGTTATTCCTATTCCCAACCACGGACTGACCTCCCATCCCTTTTGCTGTCCTGTCAGAGGGAATGGACATCCAGATGACAGATCTGAGGCCACGAGAAACTTGCTGAAGCTGAGACCAAGAACCTCCCTGGGAGCATCCTTCTGCATCCCACAGATGCATGGAAATGTCAGGACAGATAACAGTGAGTATTTTCCAGTGCAAATCAGTGACGTCTGTCTGCTGCAGGACACTGCGTGCAGGGAATGCTCAAATACTGAACTCCCTGATCCAACATAAACCAAAGACCGTCAAAGGCCTTCCCAAAGGAACTCTTGCCTCATGTGCTCTCAGCCGCTGTGAGGAGAGGAGAAATGATGCAACAGATCTGTACAAGGTCGACTCCAGAAAAGCCATAAGCTCTTCAAGAAAATAGAGGACGAGCACAGTGCGAACTCAAGCTGCAGTGAAGACTATAGGGATGCAAAAGTCCTAATTAAATGAGGAATTCAAGCCATTGGGATGCAATTTACTTACAATTACAAAAAGATTTCCTCCAAATGATATTTAATTTACTCCATTACTGAGCAAAAAATGGACCTCAGCACTGAACAGCAAATAGTCTGTGCTCTCCTGGATCCTGGGAAGCAGCTGCCACTCCCAGTGACAAGGACTATGGGGGGGCTGGCTGCCCCGATGGGGCTGAAACCAGACTCAGCTCCCTGCTGAGCTTCCACACCTGCTCATGACAGTCCTTTTGAGCTGAGCAACGTCTTGGCCCAACATTGACTCCACCAGACCGAAACCATCCTGCTCTGGGTCATGCTGAAAGGAATGAGGATCCAAATTCCTTTGCCCTTCCACATGGACCTGAGGACGTTCTTTAGCTGCACAGGCTGAGAGGCATCAGGCCCTGCCTTCCTCATGGCTCCATGAGTCGGGGCCTATTGGCATGTGAGCTGTCTCACAAAATGATCTGAATTCATTGCTGATAAGCATTTATTGACATGAATAAACGATGATGGATTAGATCCTTCCAAAGCTGTAGGGTGAGCCTGGGGACATGGACGTAAATCCAAGAATAAAAAAGCCGAAAGGATAACCTGAAATAAAGGGTCTTGAGCAAATCCAGAACATCCAGTAAGATCTTCTTTACCAAAGTCCACCATGACAACGACAGTTTATCCCCGTTTTGGGTCTCCAACATACCTGTAGACTTGTCCTGACTGTCACTACCAGCTTCAACCAGGAAGGGAATTTTCCAATCATTTTGCTCAGGAATGATACTATGGTGTCTCCATAATCTGGCTTGTGAAATTCAGCCTCATTTAAACCATCAATTAATATAATGAAATCTTCATCGGGGATCTTCCTCTCTGAGAGAAAGAGAAAAAGCATTTATTGGAAAGGCTATAGACACGCAACCATAATGTACTGCAAACTCACTACAGAGTTTTAAAGCATGACCAGCTACTGCCAAAGAAGAAAACCCCCACAGCAGCAGCACCTTTTTAATGATACATTAATTGCATATTGACCTTTACAGGTCATCTCATTCTACCCTCCAGCCAGGGACAGGGACATCTTCCACTAGACCAGCTTGTTCCAACCTGGCATTGCAAATCCTACAAGAAGTAAATCATGGACTCTTTAAACAGGATTTTTTTGCTGCTGGAGAATATAGCAACCCAGGTGATGCTGACAATGCAGTCATTTTTTCTATGTTAGACACTGAGAGTGAGTATGGCTTTACAACTAATGATAGAGATACTTTTGGACTTGTATCTTAGGCTCAAGTGATATCTTCTCAAAGGTAATCTTGCCTAATAGACTCAAAACCAGGTGTAAAATGGGAAATCTCAGTCTATTGTTGGCATATGCTATTCACAAGTACTACAAGTTCTGATCTGTAGAGTACTACAGATAAACTCCTGCTATCAAAACGCTCAATATTCCCAGCAGCAGGTGAGTTTTTCTCTTTGACTTTAAATTGCATCAGAAACTTTTCTGTAAAACCCCAGCACAGAATGTTCATTGATGATGAGACCTGTGATCCCTGTGGTATTCCAGGCAGAACAGACATGTGCAAACACCTTGTGTTTGGGACTGCTGAGCATCTCGTCCTTGCTTTACGTTAACAGGTTGCATAAATGCATAAACGCATAAATTCCCTATTGGACTGTAAACATACACATGAAAAATACGTATTTCGCATTAAAGTTACCCTAGCGGCTTTTTCAGTTAACTTCTCAGTAAGATTTTTGGGTACACTAGAAAATATACTTTATTCCTCTCTGAAATCTTGGAGTAAATATAGTGCCTAAGTTTTATACCCACATCTCATTTCCTCATAAAGCCTAAGGGAGAGAGGAGAAAGCAGAGAGTAGGGGAAGAATCAGAACTTTGTTCTCCTATATATTATTTAGATTCCTTAACATTAAAAGAAATATATATATTTGAGAAACACGAATCTAACTTTCTCAGTGACGTTCACCATTAACACCTGTGCAATAATTTTGTCCCAGTAGCATTAAAGCTTCAACAGCACCTTGTAAAACACCTGCTGATATATTTACAGAGCCTTAAATATTGTGTATTTTAGAACCAATTTCCAGATACTGTTCCTTTTGTTAGAGAACATGTGGTGTAAATTAACTTGCCAGCACTCTCGACCAGCAGGGTTGAAAGGTGGGAGTCCTGGTCAGTGGCTCCGTTGGAGTTGTGTTGAGTGCAGTCCAAAAGGAAATGAAAAAAAAAGTTTCACATACAATTTTTCCACCTCTCAAAATTTAGGGCCAGATGGGGGTCAACCTCCTTGACAAGAAAAATAAGAATCCTCCAAAATGCTCTGAATTCAAGAGCTGAAACATCTCCCAAGGAGCTACTGTAATAACCAGGAATTATTTTCCTTTAAAGCAGCGGTTCCTAAATGTATCCTTTTTCTTTTTCTTTTTGCCAAGAGTGATGATAGGAAAAAGCAACCACGCTCCTCCCACAGTGACATTTCTCCATGCCAGGAAAACCAACTGCTGTCATGCTGTGCTGGCTCTACATATGCTTTGTGCCTGGTGGAACCAGGCAGGTTGGACCCAGATGCTGCTGCTCAGAGCTTGGACACAGTTTTGAAGAGCTGATTTGAACATCAGGGCTTTGAATCTGGTAGAAGCTGCATCTATTCCATGTTAGATCTTACACTGTAGTGTGTAGGGTGGTAACAAAATTATCTGAACTATTTTTGCAGCCAAGATGCAGCAAAAGCACAGTAATAAACATGGTTCTGCAGGACAACAGTCTTGAACTCTGCAGTGCTCTGACAGTTTTCATGGCAACGAGCAAAGATCTTAAATTTAGCGATTGTCACAATGAATTAGTTATAACTTGCAGAGGGAAGAAAGAAAAGAAGGTAAGATCAATGCTGTATTAGAAAAAGCTCTAAGCCTGTAATCAGGATATGGCTTGTCACCAGCTCCCCCAGAAGCTTTACACAGGGTGTCTATGGACTTTTATGATACCAGTCCTGTGGTGAAAGCTTCAGATTCTCCAAAGCCCACTAAATAGTGGCAGGGAAAGGGAAAAAAGTCACCTCTGCACAAATAAATCAGAACAGTAAGCAGTGCTGTGGATGGAACTGGTTGCTTGTTTTCACCTTGAGAACTGCGAGGACAGGTTTGGGATATGAAAGAAGCAAGAAAAGGGAAAGCCAAGTGGGATGTTGGGAAAAAATTCCTCCCTGTGAGGGTGATGAGGCCCTGGCACAGGTTGCCCAGAGAAGCTGTGCCTACCCCTGGATCCCTGGAAGTGTTCAAGGCCAGGCTGGACGGGGCTTGGAGCAGCCTGGGATAGCGGGAGGTGTCCCAGCCCATGGAAGGGTGCAGAATGGGATGAGCTTTAAGGTTTCTTCCAACACAAACCATTCCATGATTCTCAGTCTTCCCAGCTTCTCCAAATCCCACCTCTTCCCTTCAGCTCGAGAAACGATGCAGACAAATTAATCCACTGCTTTGCTTAAATGCCCAGATGCAGTTAAGTGTCGTTTTTAAAATACTAATTAAAAAAGGTGCACGGGAGCTTGGGACAAGCGCAGGGAACATGAGTACCTTTGTGCAGGTTTTCCAGGGGCTCCAAGACGCCCCTGCGGAAGGAGGCCATGGGGTCCTGCACGCAGGAGCGGAGGCTGAGCAGGCTCTGCAGGTGGGGCTCGCGCAGCAGCTGCTCCCGGTACGCAACGAACTGCGGCGAGCGACAGAGCAGGGCGGCCACGTTGTGCACAAACTCAGGCACCAGGCAGGTGTAGGCATTGTCGGCCTGGCAGTAATGATAAGCCACGACCTAGCAAAGAGAAAAGAACAAAAAACCCTGTGTCTTCATCACAGCCACGTCAGGACAGTTGTAAAACCAGCGGTTTTTCCTTTGGTGAGTTTGATCTGCTCTGGCAGGTGAAGTCTTTAGGAGCAATGAGTGTTAACTACCCATGACAAGAATCCAGATGAATCAGTTGGTAAAAACAGGCACTGATCCTGAAAGATGACTGGACCTGCCACTTGAGGAATAAATGAAATTAAGCTGTAGCTGTTTGCAGAAATGGATAGTGACAGTAGCTGACGTCTCTGAAGTGCTGTGCTGAGCTTGGATTGTGCTCCAAGCTCTGTTTAAGGACTTGGTGCCAGTAATAACTTGTGATTGTTTTCTTGAACTTATTTTTTATTTGCTGTTTTCACACTTTCAAGCTCGTGGAAGTGGACAGACAGCACTCCCTGAGTCCATCACAGCAAGGCAGCACCTCAGAACTACAGATTCCCTTGAACCAGGGGTGATGTAAGGTTCACTGTACTTTACTCATACACTGTGATCCCACACTTCATTCAAAAAATCAATTCAATTAAAAAAAAAACAAAAAGAAACTTTCTTTTTTCCCAGCTTCCCCCTGATTTTTCCAGCTCAGCAAACTCTGCTAGAACCCTGCTACGTTCTGCCCACTTATTAAAATAAGCAGAAAACCAGTGATATCGTCTCAGGCCATGCTGCCAACTTTCTTGTTTTCTTTTGCAATATAAAAAAGGCCCTCAAAATCTGTCTCTGCTTGCAAATCCCTCAGGAAGTGGTGCTCTGGCACCACTCCAGCCCAGCTTCTCCTGTTCCCTTGCTGCCTTGAGCCTCAGGCACTGCCTGCCCATTTGGAATGAGCCTCTGCCGGGGCACAAAGCTTTTCTCCTGCTCCCATTCACTGGGTTTTCTTTTAAATGTCACGGAGTATCCAAAAATATCCTGGCAAGGCAGGTGGGAGCAGTTCTGTACCAAAACCACCACTGCCCTGGAGCACAGAATATTGCAAAATAAATTGCATGTTTGAACTTGGGAGGGACAACATAGCTGAGGACACCGTGCGAAGGAAATGCTGTGGCCTTTCTGGAGCTCGGGGCAGCTGGGATGAAATGTGCCCATGGCTTTGGACATGATGAAGGCTTTCTCTCTCTCCACCTGCAATACCTATCCCTTGGATTGCAGGAGGCTCCAGGGTGGCCGAGGTGGTGAAGGATGCTACCAAGGAATGAACACATCAGGCTCTGGGGTCTTCACCCATTAATGCCTCAGCACGGGCTTTTAATTTTCAATATGGAATTACCAATGAGGTATACTGCAATAATTTCCTTTCACAGTCAAAACGAGGTGTGGCACATTCAGCGATGAGAAAGCTGGGCTGTTATTTCAAGCATCAAGCTCTAACACATGTATTTAAGTTTTAATGGATACCTCCAAATTCCTTACAGAATTTTTCCGACCGGCCGGTTAAAATATAATGAATTCCCTTAGAGAACTTCACTATGTAAAGTAATTATAAAGGTAATGATTTCTTTTCATCAATCCTATTTATTTGGGGATCATAACTTGTGGATTTCACAGAATGAAGTCCGTAAGTTGCTATTCCTTGATATCAGGTTCCACTAACAGAAATTACTCTGATTTCCTACACAATTCGTGTGTAGACACAAAAATAAAGTCTCTTTTAATGAGAGGCCAATTAACTTCTTCCAGGAATCTGAAGAGCCATGTCACGGAAAAAGGGTCATGCAAAATACTCTTGAAAGGAATGGTCACCATCAGATACAATTACAACCCAATTAATTTCAGTCCCTTCCCGTACATCAAGTTGGACTTGATCTTAGAGGTCTTTTCAGACCTTAACAGTTCTATGATTCCATGATTCCTGATGCTTGTGCTTGATTTACTGGTGTATCAACTAAGCCTTATTAACCAGTAGGATAAACATAATGTTTAATGGGTGAATCTGAAGCTAAAGCAGTAAGCAAGGAATATTCTAGGAAGTCAACCAAAGCAAAGGCAGAATGACATTCTCAGAAGATGCAACCTGAGCCAGAATTTCATTTTGATGTTATTTATTCTCTATCACATTTTCTCAATCTTCAAATCACAGAGAGGCTGCCAAAAGCCAGTGCTGCAAGTGGAGCCTGCTGCTGGAGGTTGAGCTGGGAATCAGCCTCCTCACTTACAAGGAGCTGGCTGGGAAATGGTTTTCTCACACTGTAAAAACTTTTCAAGGTTTCCACATCTGTTCCATCCTTGGGAATGAGACCAGGTTAATGTGAGAAGGGAGGGCAAGAGCCTCCAGTGTGGCCAGGGGCTGGTGTGGATGGGGCTCACCCCGTACCGGTTCAAACCATTTTTTCTACCCTGTATTTGTTGAATGCCACTAATGCTCCGGGAAAGCTCCCTTTCCAATTATTTCACCTTAAATACTTTATTAATTGTTCAAGGTTAATTCCTCCAGGAAGAGGGATGGATTACCAGCTTCACTGCTAAGGATTCTCTTCTAACGTATGGGAGACCACATCCAGGCTTTTGCTCAGCATCTGAAATGACCACTCTCTGTTCTAATCATGATTCTGAAGTGATTTTGATTTCTCCTCCTTTTGCTTGACTGGATAAGCCAAAAAACAAACAAACAAACAAATTTGTATCTGCTGGAAATTAACTTTTCACTGGAAAAGGTGCGCTCTCTCTCAATAAAAGTTTCATTTTCCACGGATCTAACTACTTTGACTTAAAATACTGCTTGAACAAGTTCCAACCATGCCTTATCATAAACAAATCCTTGAATTAACATTTAATTTTATCTAGAAACTATTACAGTAAATGAAATCAACAGGGAACATCATGTGGTTCCAAAGGTATGGGCACACCTGGATGTTGTGATCAGCAAACATTTATTTGTGTCTCACACAACTTAAGACATAATTTTTCTAACCATAGTTTCAATTTGAACTTTGTCATCCCATTGCACTAAATGCTATAAACACTAAATTAGACTTCCAAAACTTTTAAACCTTTATTTCAGCTATCAGGTTTGTTAAATTATTTCCTTGGTTTAAAGTTTGACTAAATTTAAATCACCGGATTGCAAAGTACACAAGGCCTATAAACAACCCTAAAGCAAGAAGTGGGTTACAACAAAGGATGGGAAAAGTAACACCTACATCCAGTCGAGTGTTCAAAGTACCTGCTCACGTAATTTTTGTAAGGGCTGAGAATGGAGTCGAGTGACTCCATACTGAGAAACCAAGGTGTTATGGTTTTTATATTAAATATCAAATGCCTGAAGTTAAAATTTTGTATAGTTTCTTTTCTTGCTTGAAAAGGAGCTGCAAAATAATTCACACTCGTATGATGAGTATTTTACTTCCAAGGAGCACCTCCTCTTCTAAAATGATGTGTAGAGTCCAGCTGGCTGCACACTAAAGCAGCACATTTATCATGTGCTTCTTGGTAGCTCATTTTTCTAAATATTAATTAGTGTTACAGGGCTTGAGGAACACCAGATGTGGGGACAGAGAGCACTGTGAACAGATCATGGCCAACATGACCCCATTTCCTCCTAAAGTGGGGTTAAGGAGCCCCAAAACACTCATTTACTCTGAAATTACACAAACTTCATCTTTTTAACTGCCAAAGCAGAATGATGAAGACATTATTTGTATTCTCTCTAGGTGTTTAACCCAGTAGGTCTTCAGGAGTCTCTTCTCCCAACCCTTCCAACACCAGCCATTCTACTCTCCCTTTTTTGCCACAATCACTTCCCACTTCTGCCTTCATCCAGCCCCATGTAACCTTCACCTTCCTGCTGTCTGAGGGAAACAGTTGCTGGATGAAGGATGTTAAAAGCAAAAAATTGCTATTCCGAGGATAATGGAAAATGCTGGTGGATGAGCAGGCAAGAGCCACACGAATGGAGCAGGAGCAAGAGGGTAGAGAGGGCAAAGGAGAGGGAAAAAAATGAGACACAAAAGAGACTGTGTATCAATCATGAAGTACAGAGGGTGAGAAGGGACTGAACTGTGAGGGAGGAAAAGAAAGAGAAGGGGAACAAGTGACATGGCAGAAGAGGGAGAAGATGACAGTAACAGGGGAAAGGCTGGAAGGACAGCATGAACATCAAAGGAGTGGGAGGGTGTGGAGATGGCTCAAGGGAAATAAGTTATTTTTAATTATTAGGACAGGCCAATTCTAAGCAGTTCTCCAGCACTAGTTCTGAAACAGAATCTACTCCATTTAGGCAGCACTCCTTTGCTGTCACACCTCTTTTGTGGTTTGTCTTAGCTTCCTTCTGGAAGTGTGTCGTGTAAGGACAGCCAACCCCGCCTTGGACCAACCTCCCAGACCCCTGAGCTCACAGCAACACCCCACTCCCTCCAGTGCTCTTAAAGGCATTCAGCATTGTATTTTAACCTTGTAACAAGATTGTTTTTTTGACCCATACAAAATAGCTTCAAATAAATGCAGTGTAACACTTTGCCCTGCCACTATGCCACATGCCAGGCCCAGCGCTGGCTGTGATAATGGAAATGGCCATCAGCACTGCTGTATTTTATCCACTGCACATGACTGCGACACAGTATGTGGCATGTGGTGACCCAGTTTATTGGGAATGTTCATTACTTTTACATAGCTGAGTATGCTGGTAAATGCCCTCTGAAACTCATTAGTGGCCCAGGGCATCAAGCCTCAGCAGCAATGAATCCCTCCACCTCTGTGTAAGGTAGGAGCACTCTCTTTTTATATGCCTGCAGCAATGTTAGCAATGCTTTGGATGTGGCTTTGGGGGTGGGGGGAAGAGCATCCGGGGGCCCCACCCCGGCTC
>NW_008239292.1:156544-175676 GCF_000691975.1 Corvus brachyrhynchos | reverse complement strand
GGGACCCCCCAGCCGTGCTCAGCATCAGCAAAATGCACTAATGCAATGAACATGCAGCTCCTCCACCAGCTGCTCTGCACGGGGTACAACCCATTAGTGCAGCTGAGCTGGGTTTCAGGTCCATTTGTTTTAGTGCTGCTACCACAAGCCACCACACAGCATCCAGAAACCCAGAGAATACAGTTGTTCAAGGGGTTAGTTAAAACTGGGTAGCCAATCCATTAAAAATCCTCTGTGAGTGAAGGATAAACCTTCAGGCAAAAGGGGGAATGTCAGCATGGCAGGACCAAGTCGAGGTGCTGCTTTTCAGCTGGCAGTTACTTAGCTCTAAAATTAATGATTTGTTCATCTCTGACATTAAGAGCTAAATGCAACCTTTGCCCCCAAGAATTCACTGTACGAAAACCAGGCAGAAAAGTACAACCCTGAGTAATCCAGAGGAGGAAAAGCAACTGTTCGTTCACCTTTCATTTCTGTCAGCATAGATACACAACTTCTGAATTTTGGGATAAGTGACATTTTCAGAGGGAAGGGAGTGGGTGAGAGGACAACAAGCTTCCCACCAGCATTCTGGAGCCTGTGCCAACCATTACCTAAGACTGTTTGTATATTATTAATCTGCTTTTGTAATGATCTGCATTTCTGCAGCACAGTGACCTCAGCCCAATCTGAGAACATCCTGCTCTGCTCAGTGCAGGCAGAGGTGGAACATCTGCACACAGCTTTACCCAGCTCCTCACATATGGTTCATCTAGCTCCTAAAATAACCCTGACAATTGTGGTTGTCCATCACTGTCAACACTTTCTTCTGTACTTCAATTCTGACTTTAGTGCAAACACAAATATAAAACACACATCCAAGAAATATTTTTCCATCCAGATTGACCGAAGAGTCCTTCCCTTCCTTCGGCTCATTTTCTTTCAGCCAGTTGGACAAAACCTGTTTAAGGAGGCCATCAGCAACTCTTTTTTTATTCCACAGCTACTGACACAGGAATATGCTGTTCCTCTCCCCCCTCCTTCAGCTCCAAAGGACATTCCAGTCTTTTTTTCTCCTTCTTTTCTTTTTTATATTAGACTTTGGAAAGCCTTTAGTTTATCTATATGAAGGTTTTCCTAAACTGTCCCCACGAACTTCTGTTGGAGAATGGGGTATCAGACATTCAGATTTAGAAGGTGAATTATTTGAACCAACTATTTTTACTATTGTCTGCTAGCCACTCGGTGGTTTTGCTCAGCTAAGAGTGCAGCATCTTCAAAGCCTCAAAATTCTCAAGATGCCTCAAAGGAGAGTCGGACATGTTTGATGGAGCTTCTGAAGGAGGTGACTGCATGCAAAACAAAGAGCTCCACGCCGCTATTTTAACGGGTTTTCAATTCTGTTGCCAGGTCAGCAATGCTTCTTCCCCCAGTGTCACTCAGAGATGTCAAACCCCACAGCTGCATTGGGACAGGGAGCGTTTGTTTTATCAAGGAGGACATCACACGGTGCAGCTCTTTCCAAGCAAATAAATTTATCTGCTGTTTGACAGCACGGATTCCTCAGTGGCATTGCTGAGTTGTGCTACCCAGGAGGCTACTACGAGTGCACTACACACATGACTCCCAGCTATGAGTTTGACAAACATCCTTAACCATTTTATTTTTTCTTCCTGAGGCTTGATAATCCATCAAACTCACTGTTTGTAATGTGCTGCACAGCCCTTTGGGAAAAGGTTTTGATGCAACAAACCAAACTGCTGTTTATGACAAAGAATAAACAGGAACATGGACCTCAAAAAAATTAATTACAAAATTAATGAAACAAAAAACCCCCTATTTTTTCAGAACAATTCCCCTTCAAAGCAGGAAATAAACTTTTGAGTGAGGATTTAAGCATACGCTTTATTTCAATGCACATCTTCATCCAACACACCTGGAAGTCACCCACTCTTCCGAAATAATAAACCACTAACACCTAGTTACGTGTTCCTTCCAGCATCAGTTATCCAGGGACCATTATCTGCAGGGATCACTTTTCCTTTACTAGCCAGGGAATAGGAGTGAGGCAGATGAGATGCTGGTCTCCAAGGATCCCAAAAAGGGTAACAGCAATGCTGGGAACAGACCCAAGGCCTCCGAATGCTGAATCAAGCCATGCTGCTGCTCTGAGTCATCCCAGGAACTGTTTGCTGAACACGATAGAGCTTTTCAGAAGTTCCACATGCTGTGTCAGCAATTTGGGCACAAGAAGCGACTCCAAGTGCTCTAAGGTCAACTCATCAGCCCTGGCACTGATCCGTTCATCAAAGCCTGATGGCTGGAAGCTGTTATTTCTGGATTCTGCCTACATTTACAGTACTGAAGATTACTGGGAGATTAACGATCTTGCTCCCAGTGGGTAATCCTGCAGCAGGCACCATGGGCAACACACCTCCCAGCCTCAGCTGCTGTGTTTTGACAGCAACACACTGGATTTTTTCTACAAAAAAATTTTGGCTAACGGATGAGCAGCACTTTAAAACACTTTCTTAAAGAGTCCGCAGCGAAGGTAAAACAACCTATTTTTACTTTAATTTTGGCTGTAAGGATTGTTTTTAGCTCTCTCCAGTGATCAGAGATGCCAAAAAGCTTCAGTGAGTGATCTATGTCTTGGATGTGACACAGCATTTGAAAGAGGCGTATTCCTTACCTTTTCCAGGAGGAAACTGAAGCTAAAACTGCATCCATTTATCAATTACGTACCCTGTGGGATGACTTAAGCACTCAGGAGAAGTGATAGATGAGGTATTTTAAGCAGAGATAGCACACTTTACTGCCCTTTCTGGTAGTCTGCAGAGCTTCAGATTTGCAAGGAATACAATGACTAATGCATCCTGAACAAAACCAGAGCTGGGCATTGCATTCCTTTCAAGAACTCCATGTGGAAGAGGAGAGTATCAAATCTTAGTATTTATTTACGCAGCACATGCTCCCTGCCTGGCCATCTGGGTGCAGCAGGAAAGCAGACAGGACAAGACAGTATCTGACACAAAAAGCCAAGCAAAACACATCCTGGTAATGATTTAGAACAAAGACTTTTCTTGCTATTTTCCTCTCCGAAGTGGGAGCAGGTGACAGGAAAGCATTAACTGCTCCCATCCTCCCAAAAGGTGTAGGAAGAGCAAGAGCAAACTCCCTGGATTTCAAAGCAATAGAATGGCACCTTCCCACCACCAAAGAATTAGGCTTAAATCTCAGTAATACAATAAAATTCAAGGTGTAAATCTCGTGTATGTAAGTGACAGTGTTCCATATATTCCATACAAACCACTCCTGCCATAACAGCAAGTAATTTGTGTATTGCTCCAAAGGCTATGGTCTACTTTGGAGAATTCTCCAATAAATTCCCAAGTGCACACACAGCAGTAACACTCAGCCTGTGCCTTCCCCAAGTACAGTACCTGCCCTTTTCAAACAAAACACCGCTCAAACACTGGGCAACTTTGTTCTCAGTGCTGAAGAAAAGACACAATTATTTCAATAATTGTGTCATATCCTAACATTTGTAATGAGAAAGTAGGATGGCTGGGAAAGACAAACCCTCAGAGTAACAGGGAAGTGTATTTGATGTAGTGGGAGTTTCATTTTAGAGACATAACCTTCCTGGGTAATAAAACTCCTTCCAGAAGTCTCTCTTGAGGCTCCCCAAGGGAGCATTTGAACACACGGATTTTCCAAGCAACATCAAGCAGGAGAACTTCCAAGGAGTCCCATTAAAACTGATACTTTCCCAAGGACCAAAAAGCCCTGACTGGGTGTTTCTGTACCTGCGAGGCCAATCTCCTCATGGCCTCCTCCTGGCGCCGGCGCATCTCGGGGGTCCCCGGGCAGCTCCCGCTCGTCAGGGACGGGTGGGCAGGAGGCGGCTGGGTCAAGGGCAGCTCTCGGTTGGCATCCACATCTGTCCAAGGAAAAAGGTTAGGAATTGCCACAGGACAAGCACTAACATTATTATAGACCAGGCAGCTGCTGTTTTCTATGCATGGCAGTCAAAATACTTCCCACAAAATACTCTGGTTGGGATTTCACGGATTTCCAGGCCAGAGGCTCCTCAAGAAACTTCTTTTGGAAGCAGGAAAGGACCACTAAGAAAAAGCCTTGAAGCTTGTCTTATTCATCTTCCCCACCATAATTAGATCGACTTTAAAATAATGACAATAATGGAGTGAACTGGGCACTCTGGAAGGCTCTGCCTTCAGGTTTGGTGGATTTGAATGCAGAGCTCTCCTGCTCTGCACTTCTGCCAACAGACCTTCCCTTGTTATGAACAATCGCTGGTTAATTTGGTTCCAAGTCCTCCTTCAGCACAGACAGCCAATTTTTCTGAATTACAGGCCTGTTTTCTAACATAAATAAATGAAGAGTCCCAGCTAACACAGCCATCTGAAGCCCATTAATTTAATCAGGGGGAGAGGAGCAGGAGCAGCACCAGGATCTGGAAAAGGCTTGCAAGCAAATAATAAATTATTCTGGAACCACCTCTGGCAAGTTTAACTGTGTTCTAGTGCATTTTATCTCCTTCTTTTGCCTGGCAAAGCAGAAATTGGCTTTACCAGCAGATTGCTACAGAAGATCATCCACCTGGCCTTTGTGGGTAACATTCCCAAACCATTTTTATTTTCACTCCTAAGTACTCATATGGAGGATTTTTGAATGACACCACGACATGCAGCACTTGGTGATGTTTAATTACCAATTGTTTTAAGAACAACACCACTCTGAAGTGCAGTCTGTGCTGGCAGAGGATTCTCCTGACTGGATTGCTGCAGTGCATCCCTGAGCTTGACTGAAAATAATCATGCAAACAATGACCCATTTAATGGCAAACAACAGAGGAGGTTGACTGCTGCTTCCATAATTAAACCCTGAATGTGTTAGAATGAGGCACATTCTTGATTCTGAGCATAACACCACTGTCACCTGTATTAATTTTCCGAGACAGGAATTGGAAGTATGAAGCTGTATTGAAGCCAGTTTAATAACGCTGACTGCACAACTGCCGTAGCAGAGTCAGACCACCTGATTAGCACTTATTAATTAGCATAGATTTAATAAGCATAATAGAGTCTTTTTCAGCATGTGGAAAAAAAGTGACAAAGAAACTTATCACAAAATCGGAGATGCATCATAGAATATCCTGAATTGGAAGGGACCTGCAAGGATCTTGCAGAGTAATTACTATCTTCTATAGCTAGACTAGTTCTTGTGATCTCTTTAGGAAATCAAGTCAAATTAATAATTGATTCTGAAGGTTTCCATCCTAATAACTAACAGTGAGGAATCATTCAGCTTTCAACTTCATGGACATAGCAGAGTGAACTAAACAATGTGTTAGGTGGGACCAAGGATCTTCATCATCTGTGCGTGAAGGGTGCAGGGCACCTCGTGTGACAAATCCAGCTTTTAGTCCAGAAGTCCACAGTCATCTCTTTAATGTCCACCATCATCCTAAGCAGACTGGGGACACACACTCGCAGCTGGTGCACTGCAGAGCTGTAGTTAAAATATAGAAACAAGCTCTGCCCTTCACTCACATTGTTCATTTAACTCTGACAAGTGACACTACTCACCATGCCAACCGCTGGTGACATTTCAGCTCTTCCTTTTCTTCCGACAGGGCAAGAGCACAGCATTCCAGTAAACAGATTTAACTACAGCTTCACTGAGGTAAGTGACCTACATCCTTAAAGATACCTTCAGGTACCTAACTCAGTATTTTTAGTCCTGTCTTACTCGCTTACTGAGCGCTGAGTGATTTTAAAATGTTGTCATCTTCACCTGAAAACCTGCCAGCACATAATGATGGGAATTGGATGGGACCAGAGGAGGTAGAGCAATCCTGGGTCCTGAGCCTACATGGGCTCGTTACCCACATGGAATATTATACCGTGATTCAATGAGATAAACAATCCGTATGGGAAGAAGAATGCACTGGCATGGATTCATAGTCATAGAATACCAGCTGCCTGATCCAGCTGGAGATGGCATGAGCAGGGGGATTGGACTACATGACCTTTAAAGGTCACTTCAAACCCAAACCATTCTGTGATTCTATGATTCGAAAATTTCTCCCAATCAGAGAAAGTCTGTGATGTTTCTAAGCCAGACAAGTCAGAGACAGACTACTCTGACTCTTCAAAAAGCAGCTTTGGAACAGGAGCAGTATAAAAGCTGCCTGCAGCAGTACCTAGAGGGACTCCAAGAGAGCTGAAGAGGGACTTTACACAAGGGCATGGAGTGATAGGACAAGAGAGAATGGCCTCAATCTGAAGGAGGGTAAATTTAGATCAGGTATTAGGAAGAAATTGTTCCCTGTGAGGGTGGGGAGGCCCTGGCACAGATTGTCCAGGGAAGCTGTGGCTGCCCCATCTCTGGGAAGTGTCCAAGGCCAGGCTGGATGAGGCTTGGAGCAACCTGGGCTAGTGGAAGGTGTCCCTGCCTATGGCAGGGGGTTGGAACAAGATAATCTTTAAAGTCCTTTCCAACCCAAACCATTCAGGGCTTCTATGACATATTTCTCACAGGTCCTTCCCTTGCTTGACAACAAAGACTAAGCTGATTTCTTGGGCCTGAAGAGAAATGGGGTTATTTCAGCCAAGAGCATTCTAAAAGCTGGCGTAAAAGCTCTCTGAGTTTTGGAGACCTCCGTGCTGCTGTCCTTACGTTTCGGAGAGGCGTGGGGGCTGTCGGAAGCGATCTGCCTCATCCTGGTGCCGTGGCAGCTGAGCGCGACCAGCCTGGAGATGATGGCGGTTTTCCCGAAGCCGATGTTGCCGACGATCACCACGCCGCGGTTGATGCTGCTGTTGGAGCTCTGCAGCTGCGCATCGATCTCGTGGAACACCCAGTCCCGGCCCACGAATACGGACTCAGTGGTGATGCTGGGCACCTCGAAGAGCAGCGGCTTCAGGGAGATGTCAGGGGGTCTGTAGGGTGCGAAGCGCACTGAAAAGGGAGACGTGGGGAGAACATCAACACCCATGCCAGAGGGGAAAGCAGAGTTTGGAAATGGATGTTTTATCTTGCACAGAAATCTTTCCGTTGCGAAAGGTGAAAAGAAAACACAGTTCTGTATCACCCACAGTTTGTTGTGGAAGCATCTGTCTCATCCACGGTATTTTCCACCAAAAGAGTTGAGGATATTACAGTGAGTAGCTTGAGCTGGAGAAATATTGTGGCTGAAGAAATTAATTTTCTTGCTTAAATCAACCACAATTAAAGGCCCTGGGCAGAATGCTGCACTCTGCACAGCACCTCCTGGAAGACAGGATTGATGGTTCAACGTAGACACACACATGTGTGTTCACCTGTTCAATCCAATGAGCCCACAACAATCTCAGCACCTACAAGTGTTAATTCAATCTAAGCAAAGTTATTTCAATTCTTCTAAAGTAAGTAAGTTAAACCAGATTGCTGTCAGGATGTTCCGTTTGGCAATTGTAACATTTTCTCTTTTCACAAGGAAAAATGATGTTTTAAAGCAACATAAAGTTATCAAGAAGAGTAAGAAATACCACCCCAACAGACCACCTGTGCTGGTGCTGATGAAAGACTGCAAATTCTGTAGAACCCAAGCAACAAATTAAAATAGAGAACTGAAACACTGCCCACCATATGCAGCCAGGCTCTTTCCTGTGGCTGAAAACTTCAATTCAAGCAACCCAGATCTGGGTGTATTATGTTAAATTAAGCAAATGTCCGAGTTTATTTCCTTTACTTGCTTTAGACTGCAACTTTTGGATAGTAGGGAAAATTTCTTCACTTAAAGGGCTGTTCAGCCCTGGCACAGGCGCAGGGCAGTGGTGGAGTCCCCATCCCTGGAGGGATTTAAAAGCCATGTGGATGTAGCACTTGGGGACACGGGTCAGTGGTAGCCTCAGCAGTGCTGGGGGACTGGTTGGATTTGATGAACTTACAGGATGCATTAAGGTAATGACTCTGTGATTCTTTCAAATGTCATCTTAAACATCTACATCCACTGGGATAAACCAGTTCCTATTTTTCCAGGCCTCTGTGCCTAAAAAGGCTAAACTATTTTTTAGTGTTTCTAAGAAGCACCCAAAACTGTCTTACCCACAAGGCAACAGTATCAAACACATACAGTGAGGAAAATCCCTTCGAAATTACAGAAACAACTTAAGGAAAACAATCCACTGCCATATTACATACACAGAGCAACAATATACTGGGGGAGTGGGAACCATCCTCTCCTCCATCCCAAACCTTAACCAAAAATCTTGGTTCTTCCCACCCTGCAGCACTGTTGACATTTGCTTTTTGGAGAAGAAAACCCACAGTACATCTCAGCCATCAGCTTGTGCCATGGGTTACAGCAACCTGAACAGCCTCAAATCCCCAGGGATGAAAACAGGGAAAACAAAAATTGCCATCCCCATCCTATTAAAAACCTGTCACTGGGATGAATCCTTGCTCTTAGTTTTGGGATTCCTCTACTGCTCTCCTGCTTAAAATAACTGATTTAACAATAAATAGTAGAAACAATCTCCCATTTAGTCTCTCTCACTGAGATTTTGGAACACTGGGAACAGACAGTGGGCTGTAACGTGTCCCCCAGCACAGGGCCAGGAATGTCTTCACTCTTTCAGCCCAGTGTCAAGACTAGGGATATTAAAATTAAACCCAAGTTTAGGATTTCCAGCTGGAAAAAAGAGCTGCTATTTGTAACAGCCCAGATTGATGCAATTTCACAGCAATAGGTGCAAAATGCAGCATTTCAGGGAAGAACCTCCCCCTGCATATGCAATGACATGAAAATATTTCCAAATAGTGATGGTTTGCTTTTTCACATCTTCTTCTCCTTCTCTTTTTAAAAACAGCACAGCACCTCAACTAGGATCAGAAACAAATTCCAAAAAAGTTGAAACGCTGCTGCTATTCTCATGCAACTGTCACAAAAAGGGGGGGGAAAAAGAACAAAATGCAGAAGGAAAATATGTAGTGCTATAAGGGTTTTAAAAGTGTGTCTGGAAAACAATTTGATTCTGTTCCTACAATAAAGTTGAATGTTTTGGATGCAATCACTGCAAATTACACAGCCTTGGCAAGCTGCTGCCTCTGAACATATGGAAATTTTGTCTGTCAAACTTTGCTTTCTTCACTTACTGCCTGCTAATGCACTTCTAGAACTGCCTCAGCAGCCAGGAGGATTTCATTACAGACTGCCATCCAGAGCTCAGAAATCCACTCTTTGGGGGGCTCACGTGTTTGGTACAAAGCCCAGCCAGGCTGTACCAGGTCAAGCGTTTTGGGTGAAAACCCAGCCTGTGCCTTCCAGCTCCCCAGTTCCTCACCCTAAGATGGTGGGCTCAAAAAAAAAAAAAAAAAAAAATCCCCTAGAGAACAGGAAAGTTTCATGTATGGCCAAAAGAAACCCCTCTTCTATGCACAGGGGAGAATAAACCAGTCTCACGGCACAGAAACAACCTAAATATATCCCAAATGAGCTTTCTCGGTCATTTACTCATCTGTGCAACAACAAATGATGGGGCTGAAGCATTAGCCTGGTGATCTGCTGCAGACTCAGGGCTGTCACAGTGACAACTTAAGCATGTGGTCAAAGACTAAGCTCAGATTAAAAGAGGGATGTAAGTTGAAGGGTGGGCTGAAATCCCGAGGACACGGAGCAAATTGAGCTGGAGCTGCCCGGGAATAAACAAAACACCAAAATGTCAGCCCTGGCTCCTCTTCTCATTGCTAACGTCTTGTTTGTGGAATTTGCCACAAAGAACCACAAAAATTTCCCCTCTAAAAAGGCTTTTCAGAAGTCAAAGGGCTGCCTGAATATGGGCATTGTGAGCATTCCTACAAGCACTGGCCGAGCTGGCGGCCCCGTCACTGCCCTGGGCTCCTTCCCCACTGGCACACTGCAGAATGCAAGGGGGAACTGCAATCCCTGACCTTGATCGAAAAAATAAGAAAAAACAGTAGTAGTCTCCACAGAATTTCTCATTTTTAATACCTTATCAAAGTATTAGGCCCAAGGAGACCAGCTGAGAGCTGGGGGTGTTCATCCTGGAGAAGAGACAAGAGGAGGCTCTGGGATGACCTTATTGCAGCCTTTCAGTGCCTAAAGGGGCTCCAAGAGAGTAGGAGAGGGACTTTGGACAAGGTCCTGAAGGGACAGGACAAGGGGGAATGGCCAGAGGGCAGGGTTGGATGAGATACTGGGAAGGAATTGTTCCCTGTGAGGGTGGGCAGGCCCTGGCACAGGGTGCCCAGAGAAGCTGTGGCTGCCCCATCACTGGAAGTGTCCAAGGTCAGGCTGGACAGGGCTTGGAGCAACCTGGGCTAGTGGAAGGTGTCCCTGCCCATGGCAGGGAGTGGAACAGGATGGTCTTTAGGGTCCCTTCCAACCCAAACCATTCCGAGATTCTGGTTTTCCCAGGGACATGGATGAAGTGGCTGCTGTCCGGGCTCCCCACTCAGACACCCCCACGACTGGGAAGCCCCAAGAGCTCCGTTGTGCTCCTACCTCGCAGGTCCTGCTGGGCCCGGGCGCTGGCCACGCTCTGCCGCGGCATCCGCAGCGACGTGCGCAGGGGAGTGTGTCTCTGCTCATCCAGGTAAGCCAGATCTTCCAGGTGGGCTGAGCTGGTGGCTGTCACAAGAAAGCAAAAGAACTACATCACATCTGGCTTCTGGATCTCATACTCTGGTTATTGTATTTTTCGTTTTTTAATGAAAATACACGGCGACGTAACTACCTTGAGACAGCAGAGCTGATGGGCACTAAGTCCAATTTCCCCTAGGAATTGGTATTTGCTCTGGTTTGGTCTCCTGTTGGTGCTCCCAAATAAAAGAAGATATATGGAAAATGGAGACATGGAGTTTCTTGTATCCGATCTCAGTTCTGCCAATCACAAACTCAGTCATGTCTGTGCAAAGCTGACAGGGACACTCAACATTTCCTACAGGTGAAAGACAACTCACCAGTGCAGTTTATGCTGAAGCCCACAATCTCATCTTCATTTATTTTAGAGGTATTTAATTTGGATATTAACATTTATGTGTCCCTAAAGGCAGAATTAGTGGCAGAAAAACTAAACTTTCAACAGCCCAGCAAAAATACATGAATAAATGAGGAAAATGTTATCTGAACTAACGAAGATAACTTTATTATTCCAATGTGACTTGCTCATGGGAGAATTCAGTTTTCTTTACAATGCTGGAATAAACAGGAATAATTTACTGCTCTCTGCTGAAGGTGCTATCACTACACTGATGAACACAGTTGGGGCAGACAAGAACTAACACTGGCCACAAAGCTTCTGCCATGGTGATGATTGGAAAAGAGGAGAAAATGTGGCTTAAAAAAGTAATTTGAATTCCTTGTATCTGAATTTACCCACTGTTCTGCCATTTCAGACCATTTTCAGCCAAGGCATTTACAGACTATTACAAAGCAAAGGAACTTCACTGCATGAAGTCATCCTCCCCATTATAAACAGAAAACTTTAAAATAAGTCTGTGCAGATTACCAGCTCTGGTGTTGTTCTGATAAGCATTTCCAAAATTCACATTAAACATTTACCCATAGAAATCAGTACTAGGCTGCCCAGCACTCTCTATCCAATACTGCTTTTATTTCTTCAGTTTTTGGTCAATTACCATAACAAGATTATTATTTTAACTTAAACTAATTCATTAAATGACTTCTCCAAAGACTGCCTGTGAAGCTGACATTAATGATTTACTGTGAATTGGCTAAATATTTTGATGCAGCTCTTCAGAGTTGCTCAGGGCACCGGACTTTGGATCCTTCCTCCTTGTGACCCAACACAAGATGCAACACTTCAACAAAACTGGAAGGCAGAACATTTTGAAACTAAGAGGAACACTTTTTTCATACAATTCTTAATGACCATGTAAACACCTTTATAAGATGGTGTTGCAGTCAAAACATAAGCAAGATTCAGAGACCTGGGGTGGGGAGAAGGGGCTTAAACTTGTCAGCAACTTTTAATGCTGTTCTTCTATTGCCTAAATTCTCTATTTTAAGGAAGAGAGTAAGAGAGAAAGGGACAGAGGACAAAAGATAAACAGGAGGAAGAAGTAGAAGAAGAAGGAGAAGGAGAAGGAGAAGAAGGAGGAGAAGGAGAAGAAGGAGAAGAAGGAGAAGAAGGAGAAGAAGGAGAAGAAGGAGAAGAAGGAGAAGAAAAAAACCATCCTGGTCTGTTTTTAGACGTTCTTCATGCTCTTCTACTCATGCAAAGCTGATTACATGCTCACTGTGAAGGACTGATTAAGGATGAGATGCTGCAATCAGACAGAAGGGCCTTTAGCAGGGACATGGGTTATTTTCTGTTAGCTTTGAGTCCTCAACCTACTCCCAGCATTGCTCTCAGGGTCACTCCTGGCCCCCAAAATGTGCCTTTTGCACGGCAATTTCTGTCCAATTTTGCAGTGTCACTAAGCCAGAAGATCTGCAGGGGAAGAAGAAGAGCAGGTGTCACTACAGCACACCCAGGCAGAGCCAAAGTGTCCCAGGGATACCCAGCGCCAGGACAGGAACCATCATCTTGCCCAGGAGCCTGGTACCACGTCAGGCAGGCTGGGCCTTCTTGCTCCAGCCTTCATCCCTACATCCATGCCAGAGAGTGCCTCCACAGGCTGGACAGGGCTCTGGGCAGTCTGGTCTCGTTGGAGACGTCCCCGTCCATGGCAGGGGATAGACCAGCCAGCCTTAAAGCTCTCTCTCAACCCACACCATTCTACTGCTCTTCAGTCTCTCATTCAAATCAAGGAAAGACCATCAAGTCTGCTTGCTCCAAAACAATAATTGTTCTGTTTCCTGAGAAGAACTGCAATCCTGACAGTACCTTTGGTTTTTCTTTTAAACAGTTAAGGAGTCTCCATTTCCACCTCTATCCTGTCTGTGAGATGAGCACCAGCTGCAACCCCAGATGCTTTGCAGAGGTGGACTGTGTCTTTCTTTTTTCTCTTGGACTTGTTTTTCTTTTTGCTCTTCTCACTGCCAGAGAAGAGCACAACGATGGTCAGTGGCCTGATTCACTTTGGTCCTGCAAGAAGTGAGGAGATATTTCTCAGCAGCCCAAAGACAGGCTCCCTTCCCATCTTCATCATCATCACCATCTTCTACAGCTGCGACAGAGGAGACTCGATGTCTACTGCGAGATCCATTGCAGGTTTTGCCATGGGTTATTTTCCCAACTGTCAGTCCAACTACCCTGCCACAGCTCAGACTGATGAACTGAGATTTATCTTCCTGGTTTAGAACTGAGAAATAATTAAAGAGGTCTAAGGCCAGAGGAACCAGAAGCACTTTTTCCTGAGAATATGCCTCGGTACTTCAAAAATTTTGCAAGATCAATTTATCTTAGAAAATATAATATTAAACTGTTGAAAGCTTCCCCTAAATCCTGAACCATATCCTACATAATGAGACACAGTGACTGCAGATAAAACACCACGGAGGGAATAATTTCCTCCTCAGAAATAGTATTTGCATACTGCAGATGCAATTCTCCCAGGGAAACAGCAAACAGTGGAAGATAATTCAGTGCCAATGCACTATTTGAGCAACAAACACAAAGCAACCTGACCTGAAATAGAGATTTGGTGACCTAAGTAGGGGGTGGACTCTGCAGAGGGGATCTCTGGGGGAGATGGGGAGAAGACGGGAAGGGCGTTGCTCCTCTTCTCTGAGTGAAGGGATTCAGCTCACCCTGAGGTCATCTTGTTCCAACCTCCTGCCATGGGTGTGTTCTCAAACCCACAAAATTTATAGGCATTTCTGCAAATCCTGCCCTCAGGTTCAACAATAACGGCTTCAAAGTGCCAGAGGGCAGGGTTAGATGGGATACTGGGAAGAAAGTCTTCCCTGTGAGGGTGGGGAGGCACAGGTTGCTCAGAGAAGCTGTGGCTGCCCTATTTCTGGAAGTGTCCAAGGCCAGGTTGGAGAGGACTTGGTGCAACCTGGTCTAGTGGAGGGAGTCCCAGCCTACGGCGAGGGGTGGAACTGGATGGTCTTTAAGGTCCTTTTCAATGCAAACCATTCTGGGATTCTGTGATTCCGTTAATACACTGTTCTAGTGGATAAAGAATTTAAGTTTGCAACTAATAATGTATTTGCTGCTATTCTGTATTCTCCAAGAGAAAAAGAACAGAGCTGGTACTATATAAGGGCATTTTAATTCTCTATTAATATTTAAACAGACCTTATAAACGATGCATGTGGTCTGAATAACACCAGATTTCATGTTTCATTTCACAGGTAATGGAAATAGAATGAGACATTCGTTGTGTACACGGAATGCAAACTTCCATAAGAAATCTGGGTTTGTTCAAAAATCTGAATGCCCAACTCCAATGCCAAGGGTCTCCCTTAGGCAGCACAGCTCCCCTTCCCACTCCAAGTCCGTGCTCTGCCAGGCTGGCTGCCCAGGCAGGCAGCAGTGCCCTTTCCAACCCATGAGGGCTTAATTCCATAAAATTACCTGATGATGTCTGTACTCTGTGTAGTAACTCAGCATTGCTCACCATGAGGAGCTGGTGTGCAAGATGTGCTCCCACTGCTCCCACAACTGGGCTTCTAAAAAGGGCCACATAAGTGGTAATGCTTGAATCTCAGAGATTTACCAAGACCTGGATGTACTCTACCAAATCTATCATCCCATTTTGGTATTTACGTTATGCAACAAAGAGCAAGATGAGATTAACTGTAGAATCATGGAATAGTCTGGGTTGGAAAGGACCTTAAAGCACATCCAATGCCACCCCCTGACATGGGCAGGGACACCTCCCACTAGCCCAGGTTGCTCCAAGCCCTGTCCAACCTGGCCTTGGACACTTCCAGTGATGGGGCAGCCACAGCTGCTCTGGGCACCCTGTGCCAGGGCTTCACAGGGAAGAACAGGTTGTAAGAACTACTCCCAGTTGTAAACTGCTCAGTGACAGCAGGGACATGACACATTCAGTGACTGCACTTTGTAAGCTGCTATAAAAAAGGATATTTCTGTGCTGTTTTGGAAGATATTTGGGGAGAACATTAAAAAAAAAAAAAAGCTAGAAAGAAAAAAAGGAGGGAAAAAAAGCCATCAGGTATAGGTGCTGCTATGCTTTGCTTCCCAAGAACAGACCGTTTGTATACAAATTCAACTGCATTTGAAAACAAATAAGAGAAGATGAGCCTGTTTTAGCAAAGCTGTGAATTCATGATTACCTTAAAATGTGGAATACCATAGAATACCACTAAAGGAAAGGCAGCTTTTTGCCCCACTCCCAGCTACACTTTGTCTCCACACTGAAGACCTCGAGGCTTACAGTTAATACACCTGTTTTCTGATGGGTTAATTTCAGCTGGATTAGTCAACTAATCTGGTTTATCAAGTGGCCACCCAATGTGTGCCACTGGAGCCAGGACATGGAATCGGCAGCTCAGCATTAACTCTTTGAGCAGTGTCACATTCGAGACAGACTTAAATCAACCCTGAAACTACACTTGTCTTCCCTTTCCCACCATTCAGGCACAAAGACAATGAGGTTAAACTGTTTGGGGAAAACCACCCACATAAATCCATTACCTAAACCCCATAATTTTCTGGTGCCATAAGCATTTGGACCTAATATGTGATAATTTGATGTTAAAACGTTAAGCCAAATCTTGAATTCTCATCATAGTTACCTCCATGATTAAACCTGGGACATGAACTGTGTTAGCTGTCATAGTACCTAAAAGCAGCAAAATCCCTACCAAAAAATAAACATCCAGAAGGAAAAGTTGTTCCTGAACTTTGCTGGATAGATAGCTTCCTCTTGAAATAATATTTGCCTCTAAATGCACCAAGCAAGTCAACAACTGCCAAAGACAATTAAATCAACACACATGTATTTAAATTTATGGTGCCCAGCCTACTCTGTTTGCTTTGGAAGGTGTTTACACAGTGTCATTTATAAGGAAGTCATCTAAAGTAAGCAGGCTACGCAAGTGGAGTTCTCCAGTTTTTTCCTATCCCTTCTTTCCAGTCTCAAATACCAGGTTTTCAGTCTGTGCTGCATCTCCATGCTCCGTGCTTGTACTTCACCATCTATAAATCTCATTTCTACATTGCTTTTAGGTCTGTGACTGGCTAAAGTGGGATTAAAAAGGAAACCTAATCCAGTTATGCAACGCAGCCTGGTTCACCAAGGGATGCTGATTTAACAGACAATATCCCAGGCTCTTTGGGCTATCTCTCAGACTCATCTCTGGGTCTTCTGGAAGTCTGAATTCAAAGTGTGGATTTCTCCATGTATCTACACAGACACACAGACAACACATTTTACCCCAGAGAAGTTACCCAGCAAGAAAAAAATATGGGGCAATAAAGGAACAGGGAGTAATTCCAGGCAAGCAGCTTTGCAGCAAAGCTTTAATATTTCTAATCCCATCTCTTTTTTCTGCTCTGCTGTTACCAGCTTCAGGGGGACACTCAGCAGGCTGGTAAAAGACACCAATAAGGTATGGCACAGCAGCATTTAGAAACGTTTCAAAGAGCAGACATGAATTTAAATGAAAATAATGTTGATTTTATGCCAAGACAAAAAATGTTAAGTCAGTAGCAAATGCCAGGTGCTGTGAGGTGTGAGATGTTTGGGGCACAGTCCACCATGAGAGATGGAACCCAGAGCAAATCCTCTGTAGACAGAAGGTACCAGCACTCTCTTAACTCCAGAGCTCTTAAGATCTTCAGAGAACATTGGACACTTGATTTTACTTGCAATGAATTCTTTGAAATAGTAGAAATGGCTATGATGTCTTGGCACCTTAAACCCAAGACATTTGCATTGTAATGACAGCAAATAATCTGGTTTTTTCTTTTTAAATTATATTCCCCTGTAATTTTGTTGTACAATTTTGTAAGAAAGGGATGGTGAACTGCTGAAATAACCACTGGACACCATCAGAAATGGTTTTCCACACAGGAATTTTCCATTTAGAACCAATAAGTCAAACAAAAAAACAATTTTCATGATTCTTAAGGACAATGACTCCAGAAAGGAGATTTCTTCTTGGATAAGGAAACACAAGAAGGGCTGTGACATCCACGTGCCGTGTCTGGCTCTGACCTAAAGGCACAAACATGAATTTCTTACCTGCCACTGAATTTGGCCGTGGCATAAGGTAGAGAGGAATTGACTGCACTGATTGGGACAGGACGGTCTCCAGGTTCCTCTCGGGGATTTTGTTGAGGCTGTAGGTGGAGGCTGTCATGTTCTCGTCCACACGGTACAGGCAGGAGTCCATGCTGGATTTCTGGGATTGCCAAGGTTTCAGGTTTCCTCCAGATCCAAGTTCCTTACTGCTTTCCCCTCCATATTTAGTACGTTCCACATTTTCAGAGTAACTTGTCAAAGTAGCTTGAAGGAAGAAATTATAAACAAAATGAGTAACAAAGCAAGAATGGCTTGAACACACACTGCTCAATGCCGAGCTGAGCCATGCAAGAATCAAAAATTCATCATATTTTCCACATCCCCATAAATCAGAGATTATGGATTTTAGTTTAACGATACTGTTTCTGCTTAAGGCTTCTAAAAGAACATTTAAGCTCTAATGTTTTGGCTCATACCATTAAAAGCCATTTGTAATTACAAAGAGTATTAAAAATTCTGTGCTGCATTGTATTCAAATACATCATTCCAGAAAGAAGAGAAATTATTTAGGAGGAAACATTATCACGGCTCCTCATGTCTTTTAATTGGCATCAGAGTTTCTACTTTTCCATTTCCAGGAAATGTTTGCTGAAGTTTGCAAGGTCTTGCAAGGTCTGACATTCAGAAGCCTCCACTGACCTGCCTGAACCTGCTCCCATGGATTAGTTTGGTTCAGAAACTGAACCCCTTATCTCATTTGACTGACAGAAAGTTTTTATGAAGCTTTAACTGTAATCCACTCATTTTCCCTTATATTATTTCATTTTACAGACGAGGATTGGTGCTATATTGACTTTCCCACTGAGAACTGAAAACACTCAATTGATCCAGAACACCCCCATCTTCTCCCCACTTGTATTTTCTCTTCTGGATTCCGGTGTAGTTATCCCCTGGCTGTAAACCCCTTTGGGCTATTGACTTTCCTCTCATCTTTAGTCCCCCATATGTTCATTCAAGGTCATAATCTTAAGTCCCTGAGACAAGGTCCCAACACACACACATTTTATCTGCATGTATCACAGAATCATAGAATGGTTTGGGTTGGAAGGGACCTTACAGCCCATCCAGTTGCCCCCACCCTGCTATGGGCAGGGAAACCTTCCCCTATCCCAGGGTGTACCAAGCCCCATCCAACCTGGCCTTGGACACTTCAGGAACGGGGCAGCCACAGCTGCTCTGGGAAACTTGTTCTTTATCCATCCCAACAGACTCCACAATGGCTTCAACCTTCACCCCTATTTCTACGGCTTTATTTGTCAGTATTGGATTTCTTTCTAGGCAGTGGGCTCGATATCTTTGCATCCCATCAAATGTTCCAAAATTTAGTTGCTTGCAACATATTTTGTAATTTAAAACCAACACATGCAGCTGCTAAGAACTGGTACTTATTTGTTGGCATTTATACATTGGCTTGCTGTCAGGTAAACATATTTATGATTTAGGATAAGAAAATTAGATAAAAACAGAAACCAGCTGTTCACACACTTCTCTTGCTCCCTCATATTGTTTAAGAAATATGTTTGAAATTATTATCTAGAAAAATCTCCATTTCAAAGTCTGGGTTTGCAGGGCAAGGCATGCCATGTTGTCTATTCACAGAAAAAAACTCCATTGATCCAAAAAAATCCATTAATTTTAAAAGCCTATCTCAGTATGTGTCTAATTAGTCTTTGTAGAAACAAATCAGCAGCTGACATCAGTCATCTTCTAACACATCAAACTGAGGAAAAACAAAATAACTATGTGTCAAAATAAGTTTTTGCTAAATGAAACAACAAAAAAAGAGCTAGTAAGTCGTGCTGCCCCTTTTTCTAATCAACAATTTGTGTTCATTTTAAAGGTAATTTTCTCTGGTTTACACTAAAACTGTTTTATGTGCAAACTCGTCACTGAATCAGGTATTTAGGACTGTTCCCTGTGGATTAATTTACCTGCT
>NW_008239292.1:132418-156520 GCF_000691975.1 Corvus brachyrhynchos | reverse complement strand
CTGCTACACAGGCTGAAGTGATGGCTCTATGGTTTTAATCTCTTCTGGGAACTATTTTAAACCAAATAATTTTATCTTTCGTTAAAAAGCAAAAGCATCAGGTCAGCTGTGAGTCAGCACCATGAACCAACATGCTGAGCACGTCTCCCATGGTGTGACCCCCAGAGCTGCTCAGACATTGCACCTTCCCAGTGACAACTGGAGAAAGCAACCGAAAATTTCAAAAAATTTACATTACCTGCAACTAGTAAGATGTAGAATGATATTCAGGGGAGGAAAGTTGTGAATGCCAAGTTGGCAGATAAATACAATGAAAGTGCAAAGATCTGGACAGCCCTGAAAGAGTCAGGGAGGTGGATCAGGTGATCATTGTAGGTCCCTTCACACTGAAATATTCTATTCTATTCTATTCCATTCCTTTCCATTCCATTCCATTTTCTATCCCATCCCATCCCATCCATTCCCATTCCCATTCCCATCCCCATCCCCATCCCCATCCCCACTCCCATTCCCATTCCCATTGCATTCTGACAGGATGAGAGGAAACAGCCTCAAATTGCACCAGGGAAGGTTAAGGTTGGATATTAGGGAAAATGTCTTCATTGAAAGGATGGTCAAGTCCTGGAACAGGCTGTCTAGGTCAGTGACGGAGGCACCATCCCTGGAAATGTTCAAAAACCGTGTAGATGTTGTACCTGGCGACAGTGCAAGGGGACTGGGATTATCTGGTCTTTAAAGGTCCCTTCCAACACAAACCACTCTATAATTCCATGATTTTTAAACACAAGGACACCTCATTACCCAAAAGCTCAAAAAAAAAAAATGCAGCCTTTGAACAGACAGCATGCTCTAAACTGGGAAGAGATAAAGTGATGAACTCAAACCCATCAAAGAGCAGGAATTTTTGCCTTAAGCCATCTGCAGAGAGGCAGGTCTTTCAAGCCCAGTCTCCAAGGGACCCAGAGCATCAGGGGACAAGTGATGGGACATGCTGGGAGTGCCACAACAGGAACCCAGTGGGACATGAGAGGCTATGGGAGAACACTTGAACTCTTCAACTAGTAAATCCAGACAAAAAGCACAACCCTGATGAAAAAAAATCAGAACCTTGCCATGCCTGGGCCCTGCTCCATCAGATCACACTGACCACAGTGAGTGCTGACAGCTGCTGGGAGCAAACAAGCCACTGAAGGGATGGAGGAAGGTGGGACAGTGCGTGAGTCACAAACAGAACAGGAGAAATCTGACAGGCACAAACAACTGAGGTTCTCTAGAGCACTGAAGTAATACCACAGGGACATAAATATAGGCGTGTCCATATACATTTATATATTTATGGGATAGAGATGTATCTCCAGTCTCCACTGGCACAGTCTGACGCTATCTAATGTGAGCACAGACAGAATTCAAGGCATCCAGCTCATCTGACTGCTGGAAAACACATAATGAATGTTCCCATGGAAAGCCCCTCAGATGAGGGGCAGGCAGGGAGGTGCCCGTCCGCAATCCTGTCCGCAGCTTTTTCCCTTGGAAACAAAAGCTCTGATCAGAACTTTTTGAAAATAACATGGGCAAAATACTTCTATTTCTTTGGGGAAATAACAGAGCTGTACCGAAGCAGCAGCAGCCCCTCAAGACAGCACCTCAGCACTACAGACAGCACTACACTTCTCAGGGAGTTCTGTGCACTTACAGGCCACAAATATTATTTCTCATTTAGTTTTAAGCTGGCCTATGCCCTGGGAGGTTTTCAACTGAATGTGTCTCCAGTCCAACACATGAGGGAATCTTTACCATCCCAACCAATTCTCCTCAAGGCAAAGACCATGCCTGGAAAACATCAACTTTTACATTCACCTTCCGGCTGTAACTGGGAGAAGCAGTAACGTAGGTCCCATGTGACAATGACCAACAGCTGTAACATTAATTATATGCAAAGATTTACAGTGCCTCAAGTCAGACACAGGGATTTTGTTGATTTAAAGAAAAAACTGCAGCAAAGCAATGAGCTTTCATATGCTGCACTGCAATGAGCTACAAACCCAGCCTGAACTAACCTCATTTCACTTGTCTTCAGCACCACTTGCCTCATTCCATTAGAGATGTCCCAGCTAACATGTGCAAGTTGGCAAGGAGGGAAATAAATTTTTTACCCTAATCTACATAAGCCTCCATAAACTCAGCCACAGAAGGATACAACTAAATATAGCCACGTCACCCCAGACCACTCCAGCTGCCAAACAGAAAAATTTGGCAGGCAGAAAGCTTAAGTCCAAACTGCTCCCAAGGGAAGGCGGCAGCCTCGGGCAGTCACACGCAGTCTGTGCCCCAACAACCCTGCAGCACCTTTAGAACATTATTCTCTGCTGGACACCACCAGGCAGTGAGTTTAAGGCATCTCCATGCAAAAAAACCCAAACCCAAAACCCCCAAGGTCTGTCCTGCTCAAGGCTTGAAGTCAAAATCCGCACCACTCGCCAGATGTTTAACTTCTCTTTCAACAGTGGTCTCAAACAGGAGAAAAAGAAATTAAAATCACTGGCTTAATTCATATCAACAATCCCACCAACAGACAGAGATTAAACAGGTAGAGCCATTTCTTTGTCAGGCCTGGGGGTGTTATAAGTCATGGTGAGCACACAAAAGGTCTTAAAAATGAAATGAAAAATACCTCGACAGTAGCATCACCTGACCCTAAATCCATTCTGTGCTAGATCTGAATCCCCTGCTGCACTGACTGACAAGCAGGATGAGGAATGGGATAAAGAATGGGATGAGGAATGGGATGAATGCCTTGCAGGGCTCGATCCTGGCTGCTACTCAGGCTAGAAATGCAAGGTCTGGGTAAAACAGCCCTGCAACAGAGCGAGACCCTCCGACCTCCTGAGCCCAACTTCATGCAAACACTGTGAGACAGAACAGCTCAGCAAAGCTTCAGTTTAGAAACTGCACTTTATTACTTGCAGAAACAAGGTAATTAATGTTGTAAAGCACAGTCCACTATTGTAAACATGAAAGAAGTCTGTTAAAAAGGTCCCAACTCTAATACAGATGTAGCAACCTTAATGATGTTTACCAAAACATCAACCCGCCCCCCACCATGTTATTATTTAAACATACCCCTTTTACAGAGCACACATGCACATCTGGAGCGACACCTCTGCAACAGAGAGGCACAAAAATTAGAGACAATGGCTTATGGAAATCCAGGAGTGGCCATAAGCCACTGGCTCTTAACCTTGACTCGTTATGCTGAGCTTTCTCTCTACAAACATGTTCTTACAGAAAAGACATGAAGGGGCTTGAGTGCGTTCAGAGAAGGCAACAGAGCTGGGGAAGGGTCGGGAGCACAAGCCTGATGAGGAGCAGCTGAGGGAGCTGGGGCAACTCAGCCTGGACAAAAAGAGGGTCAGAGAGCCCTTACTGCTCTCTACAACTACCTGAAAGGGGCAGGTGGTACCTGAAAGGGGCAGGTGGTACCTGAAAGGTGGGGAACTGGCTGGGCACTGGGCGGGTGGTGGTGAGCAGCTGTGTCATTTACATCACTTCTTTATCTGTTTGGGTTTTTTTTCTTTTTGCTATTTTTCTTTTAATGCTATTATTATTATTGTTATTGTTATTGTTGTTATTTTATTTCAATTATTGAGCTGTTCTTATCTCAACCCACTTTTACCCTTCTGATTCTCTCCCACTACTCAGCTGTTGGTTGGGGCTAAACCACAACAGCCAGCTCCAGGCAACCTCTGGATTTTAAAAGTTCAAAATTTCACAAGAAGAAATGCACATACACATCCCTCTAACCCCACATGAGTCTCCATCACCTTCTTGATTCGATGCTTTCACATTTTGGATCCTTCTTTATTTTTGCCTGTCTCATCAACAGCAGTTTCGCAGTTCCCCCTTTCTCCTTCTTTAGCATCAGCAATGACAATTTTATTCCTTTGTTTGAGCCCACCATGCTTCAAAACTGGTTTTAAAATTATGAGATTTGAACAAGAAAGCAGAAAGGAGGCACGTGTCGGGGTATGTGCACAAGAGGAGGCGCTGGGCGGGTGGTGGTGAGCAGCTGTGTCATTTACATCACTTCTTTATCTGTTTGGGTTTTTTTTCTTTTTGCTATTTTTCTTTTAATGCTATTATTATTATTGTTATTGTTATTGTTGTTATTTTATTTCAATTATTGAGCTGTTCTTATCTCAACCCACTTTTACCCTTCTGATTCTCTCCCACTACTCAGCTGTTGGTTGGGGCTAAACCACAACAGCCAGCTCCAGGCAACCTCTGGATTTTAAAAGTTCAAAATTTCACAAGAAGAAATGCACATACACATCCCTCTAACCCCACATGAGTCTCCATCACCTTCTTGATTCGATGCTTTCACATTTTGGATCCTTCTTTATTTTTGCCTGTCTCATCAACAGCAGTTTCGCAGTTCCCCCTTTCTCCTTCTTTAGCATCAGCAATGACAATTTTATTCCTTTGTTTGAGCCCACCATGCTTCAAAACTGGTTTTAAAATTATGAGATTTGAACAAGAAAGCAGAAAGGAGGCACGTGTCGGGGTATGTGCACAAGAGGAGGGAGGTTATTTAAGACTCAGCATTAACTTTTCGGGCAAGCTTGGATCATTGGGAAGCTTTCCATAACCATGAAGGGTTAAAATCTTGTTGCTCTTTAAATAAAAGCTGAGTCCCATCCAATCTCATGCCATCACCAGCTAAAACATTAAAGAGAAGCCACTTATTACAAGTATCCAAAATAACATCAGGGGAGCTGACAACACTCAACTCTCCTCTAGCTCTCTTCTGAGCAGCCTTTTCACTCTATTCTTTCTTCCAATTTTTCATTCTTTTTTTTCCTCCATCTACTGGGCTCCATCTACCATAAACCAAAGTCAATCTGAGAGTTTACCATCTGTTCTGTGTCACTTTCTTCAGCTTTAAACTCTCTTTCTTCCCCTTTTTTCCCAGTAATGTAACCAGCACCTGTAGCTAGCCTGTTACCTCTCCAGTATTTATGAACCAGTTCGGGGTCAAACCCAAACATTGATGCCTCAGTGGTTTAACAGGGGGAAGGCAGAAGTGTTGTTTCATGACTTCGTGGTTTCTCACCCGAACGTCAACCATGAACCATGGCACATGTACAACTTTGCTTTCTGCTTTATCTCTCCTTTTAATGAAATGGAGAAAGATTTGAACTGGGATTCATAGACTTTGTGTGGCTGGGATTCTGTGACCCCCTGATTTTGCTCAAGAGCTGATGAGAAACCTGGGAAGTTAGCTCCCTTTTCACTTTCTGAACCATCATCCCTGTCACCTAAAATATGAAGGTGCATTAGTGAACAGAAGCTCACTAGTTACTGAGATGAGACATTTTTCAGGAAGCTCCTCTTTGGAGAATGAGCCCAAATAGAAGTCATTGAGATTCAAAAAAAGATCTGTAATTCTCAAAAATGTTATTCATTATTAACAGAGCATTTCATAATACTGATGAGACTGTCGGAATTCAAATGCTTTAACTGTAAGATCACAAAAATATTTAACCTGAGTTAAATTTATCTTGATGTGCCTTTTGAGCTGCTCTTTGTTCCCTTCTCAAAGCAGTTAAAGTTGGAAATAAATCCATCTTGTTTTATTGTCAGCAGCATCTATTCTGCTTAGCAGCATCTATTCTGCTTAGCAGGCATTTAGGCAAATTTATTAACAAACCTGTTTTTAGCCCACAAACACATAAATCTGTAGAAGGCAGCATCTTGATAAAAGCTCAGGAATCAGAGGAAAAAAATAGCAAGAAAAGAACAAGTGGAAAAAGCTACAGTGCAGGGACTCTCAGGAGGGGACAGGGCTCCTTTATATGTTATTCTCCATCAAATAAATCCACAAAATCTAAGTGAAAACGTCTGGTCCACACAGTACCAGACCTGTGCACTTCACTGCAGCAGCAGGGCCAGAGGATTTCCGCTGCTCACTGCTTTCCCTTTTAAGCTGCTTTTCCCTCCTACCTGTGTCCCTGCTCAGGATGATCCCCTGACAATTCAGCAGGGAACAGACTGCTGGGAACAGCAGGGAACAGATCATCACAGGGAAAATGCCCCATTCCAACTTGGGGTGTGTGAACATATTTCTACAGGGAGATGCCATATGGAAAACAGCCATTCCTTAGGAGATCGCTGCTAATGACATGAAGTGCTGCTTGAACATCACCTGGACAAACTTGGCATACTGGCAAAAAAAGTTTGCTGGTTATTTTATAGGATTGCTAAGACTGGTGGAGGTTTTCCTGTATTCTGCTCCATTCCAGCAGCAAAGCTTCCAAACTCACACTGGAGGGGCTGTGAGGTGCAAAGCTCCCCCACAGCAGCGTATGATTCTTTGACCAGTTTTCTTCTCAGTAGCAGATTTTTGGACATTAACAGTTGGCTGCTTTTGCGTAGTGAGAGCCAAAAAGTCCTGGAAGCTGTTCAGAGGCTATAGACAGGTCAGGATTTTCACCAGCCATTCCGTTTTACATGGAAAGGATTCCATGGCATCCAGGACAAAGGGCTGACTTGCTCCTACCTCTCCTCTTGGCTCACCTTCTCCCCCATTCCCCATTGCTTTTCTTTTACAAATAAAGAATATCTGAATTTGAAGATCTGGACCTTGTAACTTTTTTTTTTATCCTTTTAACCTTTGCTCAGCTCTTAGACCCAACTGACAGCTTGGGCAGAGGCAGGACCCAGCTGGGATCAAACATCCATTTGTACTCACCGTGTCCCTCCAGCCCAGCCCAGCCCAGCTTTGGGGTTGGATGTGGGAGAAGGTGCAGCTCTGATGGTGGGACATGGTGAGAAGGGAAGCAAGAGGGTGGGATCCTGCAGTGACTTTTTGTGGGATTCATTAACCTACTTTGGCACGCAGCTCAGAATAGCTCACCCATTTGCATTTTAAGATTATGCACACATAAGTGCTGCAAGGGTTGCTGTGGCATCCAGGAGCCGAACCAAGCCCAGATTCCCTGATCAGCCAAGCAAAATGTTAACCACTAGTGCAACTAACCTCCCTAAATAATCAACCTGCCTTTCTTTTTCATTTTTTAAACACTACATAAATTGTTGGCAAAATATAACCTTAAGCTGGGGAAATACTTAACCTAGAACATGTGGCAAGGACACCCAAGTGACAACCATCCTGTTTGATGTCATCCAAACATTAATGGTTTCCCATTGTGCCTGTACAGTTACTGAACAGAATTAATCTGTGTATGTTATTTTCTCCAGATTCTTTACACTTGCAACCCACAGATCACTCAAATGAAAAACCTGCCACAGCACCTACAGAAATTCACTGAAATCTGTGATAATTTAGTTCAGCTCCTGCCCAAGGCTTCCTCTTGCACCATTTAAACAAGTTCCAAAAGTAAATTAATTGATGCAAAGTTATCAACCTCATACATCCTAATTTTCACCAACTATTATGTAGTTTTACCTGTGAGGAATGGAAGATGGAGGGGTACAGATCACCTTGGTCACTGCAGTATTAACCTGAATAATGCAAAATCTTCCCACTAATTAGCAAACACAGGTGTATGACATAAATAGTATTAACTAAATAGAGTACTGCATCCAGCTCTGGAGTCCCCAAGGGACATGAAACTGCTGGGGAGTCCAGAGGAGGTCACTGAGTTGATGACATGCCTGGAACTCCTCTGCTTTGGAGTGAGGCTGGAGCTGGGGTTGTACAGCCTAGAGAAGAGAAGGCCCCAGGGAGACCTTAGAGCCCCTTCCAGTGTCGAAAGAGGCTCCAGGAAACATGGAGAGGGACTTGGGACAAGGACCTGGAGTGACAGGACAAGGTGGAATGGCTTTCCACTGCCAGAAAGGGAGGGCAGGGTTAGATGGGATATTGGGAAGAAATTCTCCCCTGTGAGGGTGGTGAAGCCCTGGCAAAGGTTGCCCAGAGCAGCTGTGGCTGCCCCATCCCTGGAAGTGTCCAAGGCCAGGTTGGACGGGTCTTGGACCAACCTAGGAGAGTGGAAGGTGTCCCTGCCCATGGCAGGGGTGGGACTGGACGGTCTTCAAGATCCCTTTCAACTCAAACCATCCTGGGATTCTACAACTATAAACCAACCCTTGTTAGACAAGCCCAGTGCACCATGCAGGGCTCAGCCTCCAGCAGTGAGGAGCAGGAGGAGAAGGAGGAGAAGGAGGAGGAGCATGGCCTGGCACTCACCAATGATGCCGCTGTCTCTGCTCTCCAGCGTGGATGTGGGGCTGGTGACGGCTCCATAGGTGCAGTCCTTGGCCGTGACGCTGGTGCTGACGGGCGGCAGGGTGGAGCAGGGGCTGCTGGCCGGCGGGGAGGCCGTGCTGCTGGTCAGGGTGGAGCAGGGGCTGATGCGCTGCGTCACTGCCGAGCTCTGGAAAACGGCAAGCGGGAACACATCACTCACCACAGGCACTGCGAGGGGGAAAGTCTTTCTGTAGCTCACACTTGAGGATTTGCTTTGTCTGGTGAGGTTAAGAAGTGCTTTACAGTTTGAAATGAAACATCCGCTAGGCCACCCTCCACCTCTGGCAGACACCAGGCTCGTTTTTCCCCTTCATGCCTCAGAGATCCCAGCTTCCATGTTCAATAGGAGCCGCAGGAAACATAAATAGTGGTATTTATCAAAAGCCTGATTTCCATACTTGATCAGGAGTTTTGATTATTTTGTTAGCATTGAACTGAAAGCTTAAAAGAAAAAAGCACAAATAAACAAAAATCGTGACAGAAAGGTAAATTCTGTGCCTCTGCTGAAGTGGAGATCTCTGGGGCGGGAAGCAGACAGTGTGATCTCACCTTTACTTACAGCTACAATCATCATATCCAGGAAATCCTACAAAGACCTCTGGGCTGTTTCCATCTGCTCAGAATCCTTGTGGGGCTGCAGTTTTTATTTTGCTCTATAAATGTTTCCTCCATTCCAGGAAAACAACAGAGATCCCTTATCTAGGTACCAGATGGCCCTTCCCTGCCCAGGCATGCTTTCCCCACCAGACAAAGTATAAAAAATCCCTCCATAATATGGAAAATGCAGCAGCACAAAGAAGATGCTGTTTTAAAAGTGATTTTTGGTAAGACCCTATAGGATACTGTGTAGGGAGATGGATTTACTAAAAATGCAAAATCCTTCTTGAATTCAATTTGATATATGACAGAACCCTTGTTTTAACTACAGGCTACTGGATACAGAAGCTCCCCTGGAAAAAGGTTCTACCTGCTGAAGACACATCCTGGAGCACCTGCAGGGGACAAAACTGCTGTGCAGGGTCAAGGGGCTTGGCAGGCGCAGGTGGCTTCTTGTGTACCCAACACAGCAACTTCATCACCCTTACACTGGACTTCAGAGATTTTTTTTGGAAATAAACTGGCAATTTCAACACTTCCCTAGCACAGGACTGGCTGACAGAACAGGCACCCATTCACAGGGTGGGCACTGGAGGAGCCACACCCTCAGGAGGGTCAGTCCATTGCCCCTCAAGGATGGGCAAAAAGTAAGCATTAAAAAATGGGAGTTTCAGCACATTATCCTCCCTGGAGTTCATCTTTAGGGTGCTGCAGAGGGAGGTGACCCCGTGTCTCCCTGGCTCAGGGGACAGTGCAGAGCACAGCCAGTTCTGCACTGCTGCTGTTGGCTGGAGCTAAGCTCAGCAGGTTGCACTTCACTCACCGTAAAATGATCCTGGTCCCAAGGAAGGAACAGCAGAGGTTCATTCCCCATCTGGAATTTGCTTAAATGAGATTTCTTTAATTCTGTGTGAACATCCCCATATAATTGTGTGGCTTTGTATCCCCCCTTCTCTGTGGCATTTGAAGGAGACCACAGAGAGCATCATACCTGCAAACTGCGTAACAGGCTTGACATGTAATTTTTACTCCTCCTCCCTATTTCATATTTGAAACTTAGAAAAAATGTCTGGGAGGGACTTTTTAAAGTCGAACATGTAGAAGATTTACTGGTGTTTTGTATTAGGAGGCAGCTACCACATGAAGCTACCAGGAAAAAACCTACTTTGTCCAGCTTCATGGGTTTTGTAAAAATCCTTACTCAGAGTGGAACTGCCCTGGTGCTGGAGGCAACACAGAGCATCCCCGGCAGGGGGATGGGGCAGCCTCTCGGCCAACCCCAGCTCTGCTCTCATGCTAGAGGGAGCTGAATCAATCTCAACTTAATTACAGAATATCCCCAACATGGATCAGCGCATCAGCAAGCCAGGGACACAGTGCTAATGGCCACAGCTCTGCCAGCAGGTTTGTGTGTTAAAACAGACACCCCAACACAGCAGAAAATAAACCGTGTGACTATTTCCATGTTAATTAATCTCCCTCTGGTATCCATCATGGTCAGCCTCTTCTTCCAAGCAACATGCAACAGGATAAGGGGAAATGGCCTCAAGTTGAGCCAGGGCAGGTTCAGATTGGATATCAGGGAAAACTTCTTCGCTGACAGAGTGGTCAGGCATTGGAATGGGCTGCCCAAGGCAGTGGTGGAGTCGCCATCCCTGGAAGTGTTCAAACAGCCAGCAGATGTGGCACTTCATGATATGGTTTAGTGACATGGTGGGATTCAGTCAAAGGTTGGACTTGATGGTCTTGGAGGTATTTTCCAACCTTAATGATCCTGTGATTTTAAAACACCTGCAGTGTACATGGTGGCTGCCAACACATGGTCATCTCCTGAAGTACCTGGGACAAGCAAACCAACACTCTCCTCTCTCCATCCAATTTACAGTGCCACTGGTAAATCCCAGTTATTGTTATTTTCCATTCTTTCACATTCTAGGCACTTACCAGTACCTCTCCTTTTATCCCAGTGCCTCCTAGGAACTGCAAGTAAGCTGACTGCTCTGGGAATTTTGGCTCTCTGAATACTCTGGTTTCACACAGTCATTACATCACCTGTAACACGATTTCTCTCCCCACAAACCTCTTCTGTCTCTTCATACTGCAAGTTTTTCAGGTGTCTAAATACACTACTGATTTTTCTAAATCTGCTTTTAATTTTGCAAAACTATTTCTAGCTCATTCATTGTACTGGCCAAATTAAAAACTACCTGTGTGTCATATTCAATGAAAATATTCCATTATTTTTTTCCCTTTATAATTGCCGGGGTTTATTATTATTCTTAGTATAACCTAATACAGGGCTCTTTTTGGCTTGCTGTTCTGTGCCACACAGATGTTTTCACTGAGCTACCCACCACAGTGGGACTATCTTCTGATTTATCACAGCTGATGGGACTCTGTCAGCACACCTGAACCATTACATCAGCTTTTCCCAATATTTTTTTTAACTCGCTGACAGTCCAATGAACTGCATCAAGTTTAAGGTAATATAATTTGGGAGCTTTGGACAAGGAAGGCCAAGGGTATCCTGGGCTGCATGTGGAAGTGTGATGCTGGCAGGGGAAGGAGATGATGCCTCTCCTCTGCCTAGCTCTGCTCAGTTCTATGTCCTTTTTATGTTGGGGGCACCAGAACTGTACAGAGAATTTCAGGTGGGGAATAACCCAACCCAATCTCACCTGCCCCTGCTTGAAGGAGAAGGTTGGTTTAGATGATCTCCAGAAATGCCTGCCAATCTCAAACTACAGCATCTAAAAATTCCATCAGCTTACATATGGGATCTTCCAGAATGTAAAGCTTTATTACTATTATAAATTCTTTATGGTGAAGTTTTTCTATGTCTTTGCTTTAACTGTCATTCTAAACGAATCCCCACTGAAACTTAGTACAAAATAACACCCACTAGCTTTAAAACACAGAAACCACTGCACTTTAAAGCAAATTAAAATTCATGCAAGGATGGTACACTCATCTTCCCTCCAGCTGATAAAACTATTGTTTCATGAAATGCCAGCAAGTGATAGAAGTTCCTTTATTTGCTGTGTTATCAATGCAGCTCCTGAAGAACAAGCTCCTTGCAACTGGAAATTATGAAATAACACAGTATATCACTTGGCATTGACTGACATGTTTTATTTTTGTATTGATATAGAAGAATGTTCCTCTGTGTGAGTTTTAAATATAAATTTCCATTGACAGAACATTCTGTATTATTATTGCTGCTGTTTCATCTGTCACATTTTCACTGAACTTTGAAAAATTACTCTGTTCTGCCAGAGCCTCAACGTCCTTTGTGCTGCTCTGGCAGACAGTACAGCTAGAGCGAATTTCCCAAAAAGTAGGAGAAAAAGGATTTAATCCCCAGCACTTGGGACCTCCCACTCAGGAAATCACGATTAAAAGCACAGAAAACATACTATTTCATTACAATCTGGATTAGAGAATATATCCTTGGATATAGTCAAAGTAAGACAATGGGGCGGGGGGGGAGAGGCAACATAGACATGTACAGATTGGGCAGTTCCAGTGCAAACATTCCTATTCCTTATCTTTCTTTCAGCTGATGCACTGGTGAGATGGCAAACAATTATTGTCTCGCCTGAGAAGGCAAAGCATGGCTGGAATAACAAACAGCATCTTTTGATACAAAGAATGTTTTCTTTGCCCAGCTCATGTAAATTAACACATTAAAACCCAAAAAGGGTTCTAATTTTTAAATTCAAGTGCAAACTACTGGCCAGAGTCTCAATGAGATTTTAATTAATCAATGATTAATAGAAGAGTTAATCTTTGCAAATCCCATAAACATCTCATTGCATGATTTTCAACATGACTGGAAGTAGGGTAGTGGAAGAAATTCAGTTTGGGATGGAGATCTGGAGAGATTTTCCCAGAATTTGCTGCAATTTGGAAGCAGCTTTAGCTTGGACAGGATTTGTTTGCTGAGACAGCCAGTGGGAGATGGCAGAGTCAGAGGAGAGTCCCAAAAATGTGAGATGGCTAGGGCTGAGGTAGAGAGGCTGATGGAGAAGAGAGGCTGATGGAGGGAAGGAAGAGGCAATGCTGACGGAGGAAGATGAGATGCTGATGGAGAAGGTTCATTCAGCCTCCAGAAAGGACAGCTACACTGGATCCAAGGACAGCTGCAGCCTTCCACTATCTGCAGGGGCCGGAGAGAAGACACAGCCACACTCCTCTAAGAAGTGGAAAGGGAAAGGACAAGGAGCTACAGTAACAGGTTCTATCGAGGAAATTTTCTTCTAGGTAGAAGAAAAATGTTCTCACAGTTGGTGAGCCCCAAGACAGGCTGTCAAGAGAGCCCACTGATCTCCACCAGTGGAGATGTTCAAACCCTGCGTGGATGAGCCCTGAGAACCACGGTCCCTCCCTGAAGCCAGTCCTGCCTCCGGAGGGTGTGTGGATGGGACAATCTCGTGAGGTCACTTCCAACCTTGAGTATTCCGGGATTCTAGGCAAGTGCTAACAGCAGGAGACGCTTACAAAGGAAGGAAAAAATTAACTTGGTAATTGAGGAACCAGCCCCTCTTTATCTTCTCCAGAACAGGAATAGCATTCAAAGACCCTAGAAAACTTTTCCATGCAAAAATTAGCACATAGCCCAAGATACCAATCTATTTTAGAGGACAAGTCTCTGTTATTTCTCTTTAGATTTTTTCTTTTATTTATTCTCCAAAGACATCCTTGGCTTTGGAGAAAAGATGGGGTTTTAATTTTTGTCAAAACGCAACAACAAAAGGAACCATTTATAGTAAAAGCTCTGCTTGGCTTTGAAGTATTCAGTTCAAATAGGTGCCTGTTAAAAGGACATTTTCTAGCCCAATGTAAAGCAAAATCCATTTTAAATCCACAATTTGCTTTAAAAAATTGAATGGAAAGTGTTAAAAGTGTAACGTTTGTGTTAAGGGCAAAAACTTTACAAAATCACATTTCTTGGTTCTCAATCAAACAAGCTCATGCAGGAGATCAAAAACCTCTTGTGTCAGTCAGTCAACCCAACAAGGCCTTGGACACTTCCAGGGATGGGGCAGCCACAGCTTCTCTGGGCACCCTGTGCCAGGGCCTCCCCACCCCCAAAGGGAGGATATTTCTTCCCAACATCCCATCTAACCCAGCCCCCTCTGTCAGTGGGAAGTCATTCCTGTCACTCCAGGCCCTTGTCCAACATCCCTCTCCAGCTCTCCTGGACCTCTTCAGGCACTGGAAGGGACTCTAAGGTCTCCCCTTCTCTTCTCCAGGCTGACCATTCCTGGCTCTCCCAGCCTGGCTCCAGAGCAGAGGGGCTCCAGCACTCGGACCAACTCCGTGGCCTCCTCTGGACTTGCTCCAACAGGTCCACATCTCTCCTGTGCTGAGGACAGGCCACTTCTCACTGACTCTCTTTTTTAAGAAATTCAGGTTCTCTGAATTACATCTATGTTAAATATCTGACTTGTGCAGAGTCACCCAATGACTGTTAAAAGAACAGAGAATTGGAAGTGGCTGCTGAGTTTTGTACTCTTCTGCTACATGGACTATCCATCTGTCAATTTAAATACAAAAAGAGGCGGGAGAGAAACGGCTCCTATTTTCACTCTCAGCAAAAACTGCAGATTGTCCACACCTGAGGAAAAGGAGGGAGAAACTCAGGCTCAGGCAGTTTCTACAAAATCTGTATCATAGCCCAGAGCCGTCCAGCCAGCCAGGGGTATAACAAGCTCCATCACAATAAAGATTTTATGATTTGCCTTCTCTATCTGTTTTCAAGCATGAAATCACCTTGTTGGGCAAATATGAGCAAGAACTGTGACTATCTGTAAAATTAGGCTATTACTATTTCCCTCTCCCTTCTGCAGAGACTGTGAGTCTTTATGTAACACTACTAAAGTACTTCTGAAATATCACAAAAAAGATTCCAGGCAAGTACAGATTATTTTGGTCACTATAATCTGATTAGAAACACTGCCCACTCCTACATTTGCAGAAACAGAAAAACAACAGAAGCTGTCTCACATGGCTGATCCCTGAACCACGGCCTGCTGTTCTGGAAGGATGAGTCACTGCATGAAGAGGAGATGCAACCTTTACCTCAGCACCATTATTTTGTTAGGACACACCTGGTTGCCATGGAATTAGAAAATAACCATCCTCTCCCAAGCTCCACAGTGATCCCAACCCATGCCACTTGGGATCAGGGGAGTCATACCTGGTTCTCGTCCTGCACCTCCATGCTGTACTGGGGCCCTGGCTGAACCTCCGTGACTTTCTCTCCGAGGAGGAAGCCCAGGCGAGTCATGAGTGTGTTTGCTGCCTCATCTACGGATGGAGGGGGTCCCAGCTCCTGCTCAGCATCACCTAAACAGAAGAAAACCAGATTCAGACAGGAATTGTTTACCTTGGCTGCTGCTCAGTGGCTTTACCAACACAACAGCGCTACCTGTTCATGCTGTACCCTCAGTATCCAGGTTTTCAGGTTATTCATGTTATTCAAGCCTGTTTTAGCATTCTATGCTGGTCATTACTTTTAGATCATGCACCATAGATACATGTTTTCTCCAATGTTAACTGTTGCTTCTCCTCTCACTGCTCATTATTTTCTCAGCACCTCCCATGGAAGCACACCTAGGCATCTTGTCCCTGTAGCAGAAGCACCAGAGCTACCAGGGAACAAGATTTTCTGCACCAGCACTGGAGAAGAGAGAGTGTTTGCTCTCCTCCCTCACACAGAAATTGCCCCCAAGTTACTCACAGAGAAGACAAGGCTACGAGAGCCATTTGGAAGGTGCTCCATGAGCTGCAGAGCAACCAACCTGTGAGCAGTTAACAGGAAAGACCAGGACAGAAAATACACGTGCAACTTCCACAGGCACCTGCTGGCCCAACACACTCATGGTCATATGAAAATCAAGTCTCTCCAGGTACAACCTACCTTCTGCACTCACCCTAGGGGCCATGCCACAAAGCAGTCTGCCTGCCAATTCCCCATCAAGTCTACAAAACAGGCCAAAACCAGCATTGCTAATAATTTTCCCTAATTTTTTTTCCACCACCTGTAGGAAAAGCAGCACAGACAAGCTTCCAGCTAGCAATGCATACCAGGAAAAGGCCAGGCCTGTATACCGGCATTTCTGTATACGTTTAATTTTGTAACAAAAATCTGTGGAGGTTTCTGACTTGTAGTATCACACAGGTAATTTGGGTTTCGAAAGTCAAGTTCCTTCCTGCTCACACCAGCAGCAGGGTGAAAGCCTGAAGGTCAAGTTCTTACCATGTTACACTGAAGTAATACTGTGCTTAGTGCAGTTGTAGGAGACTAATTAGGATTTGCAATTAGTCTATAGTTAATTATTTATCTGATAATGTACAATCTGGAAAGGAGCCCATCTCCATTTCCCAGCTCTGTCCTGGTTTGGGCTCCTCTGGCTCTCAGCCTGCAGCTACAGTAAAAGGATGCTATTTTAAATAAAATACTGCTTTTTGATAACTGTAACTGAAACCCACAAATCATGGAATCTGGGATAGGTACAAAACCTCTGGAAATTTAAGCCAGTTGCTTCCAGAAATTCCCATTTAACCTCATAGGGTACAGCTCACAGAAGCTTACAGCAATTTTTGGGTGTTTCATCTGCACTACAGCAAATTAAAAGCCTGGGAGCATCTCCCATGCAACCACAGCTGCGTTCCTAAGCACCACCAGCTCTGGAAGTTGAGCATCTGGAGCTGTCCTTCCACAGTGGCTTCACTGTTATGAAAATGGATGATACAGTAGGTCCACATAAGCTGCCTAAGACATTGAATCCCTATTGTACTGCTTGAACCAATGCTGACGTGAATCTGATAGATTTAAGAGAGACAAATTTAGATGGATGGCCCAATTTGCCGAACTGCTGACCACCCACAGTCAATCTGTGGGCATTTACTGGCTCTAGGAGACCAAGCCAGAACAGAGACATTTACGTAAAATGAAAACTAGAGAGACTTTTATTTCCAAGGTTATTTTTTTCTTTAAAAAGGTAGACTACCTTTTTAAAGGTAGACCTTTTTGGTAAAAGCCATTCCCAGAATATGGCTCCATAGTTTATTGTGCATTCCCCATCCTGTCTTCACAACCATGATATCAATAATATTCAAATGATGCTGACTTACACATCTGGGCAGAAAGGAACAGCTGGATCTACCTCTGCACTGCCCACCTGGGACAATTTAGGAGTGCCCAGGTGAGGCAGCTGTAGGGCACTGGGCACAGCCAGTTTCCTTTGGCTTAGTGCTGGGAACAACTCCCAACTAAAATTCACTCCTTGGAGGTTGAGTTTAACCTTGTCCTTAACCCCCTCTTCTTTTAACCTACCCCTAAAACATCTCCAAGGGGCACCAAGCCGGCTTTCACCTGTAAAATACAGAGAACTACAAGCTTACCCCAGGTCACTGTGTAGGTACATTGAAGATACAGAAGATAATAATTACGTGCTTTGATAACAGTCCTAACGGCAGGGGTTTGGAACCACGACATCTTCAAGGTCCCTTCAGCCCAAACCAGTCTGTGATTGTAATTCACAGAATCATGGAAAGGTTTGGCACGGGAGGGACCTAAAGCTCATCCAGTGCCACCCCCTGACATGTGCAGAGACACCTCCCACTAGACCAGGCTGCTCCAAGCCCCATCCAAGGTGTCCTTGAACACGGCCAGGGATGGGGCAACCACAGCTTCTCTGGGCAACCTGTGCCAGGGCCTCCCCGCCCTCTCAGGGAATAATTTCTTCCTCATATCTGATCTAACTCTGACGTCTTTCATCTTAAGGTTGTTCCGACTTGTCTTGTCACTCCATGCTCCTTCCCTGCGGGATACTGCTTGTGGTACAAGGTATCACCAGCTGAACCACAGCAGCGGAGCTGCGAGACCTTCACATTTCATGCAGAATTATCAATTATTTTATTGTAACCTGGCTTTCAAAGTACAGATAACTTTGAACTTAAGCAAAGCTCTATTGTACTGGATTATCCCCTCCTTAAGTCTTACAAAATAAGTGGAGTCATTTAACTGAATGTCAAAGAACAGACATAACAGCTCTGAGGTGCCGTGAATGGGTATTATGGAAGAAAGCTGTAAGGTGCCTTTCAGGGCTGACAGTAACACCTAATACTCTCTTCCTAAGTTCAGTGAAAGGGCGTAACTGGTTTTTTCTCCCTTCCCACGTGTGTTATCCAGTTGGTGCTGCGACCACATTTTACACTCACTTCAGCACACTCCCGTCTCACCAGGAAATTTGAGCACAGAATTGATAACAGAACTTGCCTGAGATATTTTTAACTGTTCTGACACCACTGCTATAACCAGCTACAGCAGCTCTAACACACACCCCAGTCAACTCCAATAATAGTGGCATATCAATAACCTGTAACACACTGCCCATCTGTGTACATGCAAACCCAAAGTCAATCAGTGGATTAAAGAGATCCCAACATGTTGATGGTCTGAAGCTGCTGCACTTACTACATGAGCTCATGTGCTTCTGCATCAACACTCAGTAATACTAAAAGCAACAATCAAATGCTTAGTGCCAGGAATTTTAAATAAGATTACCCCCCCAACTCATTGCATGTGCACTAGTATTTTAAAGAGTTCTATGGGCGGTGTAACTTGTCCCTTTATGTTCAGCAGAAAGCTTATATTTTTATAGAAACACACACAAAACTGCAGGAGGAAAAGGGTTCTTGGGAGCTGGTGCGCTGCTGTGCTGGAAGGTAACTGTAGTCATACACCAAGTCAGGTCTCTGTCAGCTTCCTCTTGGCCACCAAACCACATAACTTAGGTTTTCATGCCAGCTGACAGCTTTACTTGGCTATTCCTGTCATTTATGTCTCATGGAATCACTCAGTAACTATCTCCCAGCACTTCACAGCCAGGTAAACGCTGTATCCCAGCACACAGTCACATCTCCAAGTCAGCTACGTTTGCCTGTCCAGGTATTCCAAGTGCTTTAGAGTAGACAAGTCTTGAATACATCCCTAAGTTCCTAGTAAAGTCACTACCCACCAACTTAACCATGGCAGGAGAGGCTGAATTCAGTTCCTAACACAAAACAAGAGAAAAAATTCGTCCATAGGAGAAAACAAAACAAAACAAAAACCAAAACAAAAAAAAGAAGAAAAAAAAAAAAAAGAAGCAATTCTTTTGTTGGTATGATAGAACTTGGGATGCTGAAGTGCTTTGGTTTGTTGCCCAGTAAAGCAGAGCCCATCCTGTCCCTTCACTGGTGGACCCCAGCAAGCCTTGGTTGGCTGTCAGCAAGAGAGTTTAATGTCAAGCCCCTCTGCAGTGAAATGGCACCAGAAAGGACACCAGAGCCACCACAGTGTGATCCAGTCTGGCACCCACCAGCAACTGGCCTGGCTCTGAGGGGAAACCCAGAATGGTTTGGGTTGGAAGGGACCTTCAAGGCCATCAGAGCAATTAAGTCACATTTATATTGGATTTTCAACTATTCCATTATCATGAAGATGGACTTCTCCTAAGGGAGTGCTGGGCACAGGTACAGGACTCCACTGGCTGGGGCTGGATTGTGATTCCCTCCCTTTCCTGGCTCTGTGCTGGGAACAGGGAACGCTCACCCTCCTGGCTTTTCCTGCCGTTTGTCCCACTCGCGCTCGCTCTTGTGCATGTGGCAGCATTACATCCACAGGCTCCGAGGTCTGCTCCCAGCATTTTAATGCTCTGGTAGATAAAAGTGCCAGATAACCTGAACACAGCGAGTACTTTATTTTAAAAGGACAGCCTGTTTCACATCTCTCTGAGAGCTTTTAGTTATTTCTCACATACAATCCTGCAGTTACCTGGCTTTTCTGAAGATTAAGGATTAAAAGAAAGAAGATTACTGACTGCCTAAAATTTGATTGTGAATTTCATGTAATATTTTTAATATTATCTTTCACTTTTTAGAAGATATGTTTCATTTCTGTACAGCTCACTACAAAAGAATCTGAATGTCTTATTTTTGATTTCTTTTGCTTTTGCAGTGAAAAGTAAGGCTAGTTGCTTACATTTTTCTTACAAAAACATAATAAATAATCTCTGTGCTCCTTGGACAAATTACCTCTGCTTCCAACCAGGCTGCAGCTTTGGAGACTAATCTGTCTTGGAACTGTTCATGGATTTTTATTTATGTTATTAGAAATAAGAAATTCACTGCAATGTGTTTGTGCTCTGTAGGCTGTATCTGTGATGAAAGTCCTTGGACCAGTGGCAAACAGCTCGTAAATCTTTTACTTCAGTACCTGACTTGCTGACTTCAGGTTTGGAGCACTTGCCTTCCAATTAACCACAACAAATTCCAAGCGGGGAAAAGTTTTTATATTAAATTACTGGGAAATAATTTTTAGTAAGGTTTAGAAAAGGCATTTTTCATGTGGGGTCAGTAAATGCAACAGTGTGTGCAAAGGCGATGTCACTGGAAGTGGTTTCATCTCTGGCTAAAGGTGATTATAGACAAGGTGCGTTTGGGCTCTCTTGGGGCTGCCCCACCCCTGGAAGTGTCCCAGGCAAGGCTGCAAGTGGCTTGGAGCAACCTGGTCTGGTGGAAGCTGTCCCATGGCACGGGTGGGACTGGATGCGCTTTAAGGTCCCTTCCAACCTAAACCATCCCATGATCTGTGAAAGTCAAAGAAACTAGAATATGTGATTTCCCCACCTCTACCTCCTCCTTGAGGAACACACCATGATTCTTTCCTGACTGCTTGCTCTGCTTCTGGATTAAATTACACTGGAATAGATGCCACAAGAGGACTGGGTGGGCAGGGAGACCGGAAGGAGGTTAATTAGGTCAGGGGCCTGGAACGCTAGGAGGTCAGTGCTCCAAGGAGAGCATGTGCAGTCTAAGGCAGGGCAGGCTGTGGAAAGCCTGATGAGGCAGACATGGGAGCATGTGGAGAGGAGATCGATCCATCCAGCAGCCAGGACAACGGGTGGGAGCAATGAGGCCAGTGGGGCTCCCAGGATAGGGGAGGACACACAGCAGCTCCGCCACAAACCTCCCCAAGAGCTCCTCACCCGCTTGATACTGCAAGAGCAAACTTCAAATATTACACTTAAGTCATTAGTAACAATAATTAAATCCAACATTCAATTATTTAGACACTTCAGAAAGAGTGGAGATATCCAAGGCTGACACAGATACCTTTTTCCCTTTATTTTAAACAATTTTAGCAGATCCCAGCAGTGAACACTGCCACACTTTCCATCTCCTTCTGCCTCCTTTTAACGACTTTTTTCTTTGACTGAACTGCAAAAATGCAAATTAGAAAGATTACAACCTGAGCTTGTCAACCAATTTAATACTTCTGATCCTTCCTCCCTTCAAAAAATTCAACCCACTTTAAATACGTCAGCAGATCTCTGCAATTCACCCTGGAATTTACCTGATTTAGGCCATTTAGGAGCAATTTTACAGAGCCTGGCAGCTCTCTCAGATGTCTTACTTACAAATACCCTTTGGATTTCTGAAGGGGTCAACTCTAACACCTCTCTAGGCGCCAAAGGCAGCAGGATGGAGTTCGTAAGTGCTCATAAATGTTCAGAGTATTCCTTGAAAACCAAATTATCATTTTATGGCAGAGTTATTAGGTTTGCTCTTTTCAAGAAACTATTCAAAATGTTCAATGTTTTTGTACATTGTCATTTTCACATAGTGTTTCTGTTACCTCCTTTCAATTCCTATACGAGAGCTGCCACATATTTCAGCCACAATTGCTTACAAGCAAATGAAATTCCTTTATGATTTATTTGGCAGTTCTGTGACTGGTTTGATAGCCACCATCATCTAATTCCAGATAAATGATGGAGGGTAGTGCCCCTGGGAGACATTAACAATGCATCTGTACTCCAGAGAATATTTTTGGTTTAATGGCTATACTTTTACTTTCAAAACATCTGAAATCTATTTCAGTGGGTGTCTAACAAGAACTGGGTAACAGTTCCCTTAGTGGCACCCATCCCTGAATTTGCCTGAATATGAGACTGATTTGCCTTTACTAAATCAAATTTCTTAAATTAACAATGAAAAAAAGAGAATAGTTATGTGCAAAGAACGTGCACCTATGGAAGGCCAGAAATAAATGATACCATTTAGGACTTTGATCTTCAATTACATAACTGCAGAGTTTTATCTAACAAATTCCCTCCCTCCATGTGACCTGAATCTGTCCCATTATTATGTACATCTGCTTTAAATTATTCTGGATACACTTGAGCTGTATTTGGAAAACGTCCTTGACCATTTCTGCATATCCCCCTAATCTCAGAATTAATGGAAGATTTTTTCATTACTCTTGTTTACATCAAAAAGAGATTTTAAAAAATTTAACCACCGAGGGATGAAGGCTGCCCCACACCCATCACTATAAATGTCAATTTTTGTACTGCTGCACCTCCAATCCCGGGGTCAGTTTTGGGCCCCTCCCTATGAGAAAGACATTGAGGGGCTGGAGAGTGTCCAGGGAAGGGAACAGAGATGGGGAATGATCTGGAGCTCCAGGAGCGGCTGAGGGAGCTGGAAAGGGGCTCAGCCTGGAGCAAAGGAGGCTCAGGGGGGACCTTGTGGCTCTGCACAAGTCCCTGACAGGAGGGGACAGCTGGGGGGGTCGGGCTCTGCTCCCAGGGAACGGGGACTGGATAAGAGGACATGGCCTCAAGCTGTGCCAGGAAAGGTTTAGATTGGAAATTAGGGAAAATTTCTTCATGGAAAAAGGTTGTCCAGCAACTGCCCAGGGCAGTGATAGAGTTCCCATCCCTGGAAGTGTTCAAAAACCTTGTGGATGTGGCACTTGGGGACACAGTTAGTGGTGAACATGGTGGTGGTGCTGGGGGAATGCTTGGACTTAATAACCTTAAGGGTCTTTTCCAACCTGAACAATTCTATGAATCAAGTTTTAGTAGCTCTGTGGCAGCAACAGAAAACAGTCTGACTAAATTCAATCCCACCACTGATGAGTGGCGAAGTAAATATATTCTCCCCAGATATTGACATCAGAGCCCTCTCATCAGCCAAAACCCCACACTGAACTGTGGAAATGTTAAAGACACCTCCAATTTGACCTGTGCTCCTACAGCTCCTCTCAGTGCCTCCCATTCCGTCCAATAATTTCTGTAAGAAACTGCAAGAATTTTCACCATTAATCCCACTACATCGCCTCTTGCACCCCTTCCACAGACATTTCCTCTAAGAAGAAATTAAAACAGAAGTAGTTCTCCTCAGCACAATACATAAACACTGCTCCCTCTCCATCGCCTTTCCTGATGATGTCCTTTAATATTCCTTCAAGTGGACGGTCAGAAAGACAGTTATTTTTAATCCCAAACCCTTCTGAGCCAGAGCAGGCAATAAATGTAACTTCACTGCTATCATAAGACCTGGTTCAATGTGTTTAACATTCTGGAGTTAAAACCCTCTGTGCATGCACATTGGGGATGAATTTTCCTGGAACTGAGCTCTCTGTTAAGGACCAAAGGAAAAAGAATGGGGGAAATGAGAGAGCACTCGTTACTGAACATATATATATATAAAAAGGCCAGTTATCATAAATATGAGCCTGGGCATGTGGAATATCTCCTGGAAGCAGGATTACACTTCGATCCTTGAAAATGTTCCTGAGCTCTTTAACACATCAAGGACACCAGCACGGAAGCAGTAAGTTCCCTACTGATGGAAAGCAGAGATTAAATTATTTCTTCCTTTACAGTTTTGGCACTTTAGCTCAAAAAAATTCCCTGACCATGAATATGGGGCTGTGTTTCGGCTCTGGACATCCAACCCCTCATCCAACACTGAACAATCAAAGGTCTTGGCTTATAAATAAAGTTGTTTGTATTTATTTTTAGGTCTTTGAACTGACTTTTTATTCCAGACAAGTTTGAGGGTGGTGTATTACACTCTTATTGATGCAGAAGACTTTTTTAATATCAAAAAAAGAAGAAGAAACACTCCCTTAAATACTATTTGTTTGCTGAAGTCTGTTTTTATTTTGCAATATTAGGCATGTGTCTTGGTTTGAAAGACAGGTGTCTGCAAAGGAAGGCGGGAACCTCCCTTGGAATAGAAAATGTGACCCCCTTCCCTCTGAATTATTATAACTCCAAAAGTATGGGGCTTTCAGGCAAAGATACGGGAAAAGGAGTAACGGTTCTTTAGTACTATGTAGGTGTATAACACGGCAAACAAACACCAACCCCGGCAGCAGCACCGAACAG
>NW_008239292.1:35768-132259 GCF_000691975.1 Corvus brachyrhynchos | reverse complement strand
CCAGGGCAGAGGCAGAAAGCAGCGGGGGGGCAGCGGCAGCCGGGGACGCGGCCTCCGGGAACGGGAGGGCCCCGGGCTTTCCCCTGAGCCACCGGAATACGTGGTGAGGGTCCTTCCCAGTCAGATCGCGTGTTAGTAGGGTCCCAGCTCAACTGAGACTTCCTCTAATGAGCAAAGGCTCACCCACAGTGGGAGGACAAAGCCCGGCAGTGGAAGCGAATCCTCCGGGCAGCGACCGCAGAGCGGCTGTCCCTCCTCTGATGCCGAGAGGGAGAGAGGGAGACAGGAGCTGAGCCCAGCCCCTCACCCCCAGGCCAAATTCTCGAAGTATCTCTGCCCTTCCTCAGGTAAGACAGCAGCCAGCTGCACCCTTCCCCCTCCTCCTACTCCCGGACACATCTTTTGTTCTCTTAAGTATCAGTAGTTATTGTCTCTTAGCAACAAATGGGACAAAATTCCATGAGAGAAAGAAAAAAAAAAAAAAAAAAGAAAAAAAAATCCTAACCTTCAAAAGCATGTTGCATCACAACCACCCAAATAATCTCTTTAATTTCAGCAACTCTGCTTCAAAACCTCTCACATTTCTTCCTCTTATTTTTCACATCATTTATTTCTATCAAGTGATAGAACTCCGACAAGAATTTTGCAAAAGCTGCTCCCTTGTGGTAAGGCCAACTCTGGCGAACTAACAGGGGCACAAATAAAGTTGCAAGAGACTTTCAGAAATATTTACATACATACATAACAATATTTCCATCCTCATCTCGGGGAGAAGAGTCCGTAGAAGAGGATTTTGACCAACATCTTTCCTTCTTCCAAGGTAGCTTTGCCAGGTCAAAACACAACAAGCATTATAACGAGCCAAACTTTTAGCAAGGCAAGTGACACTTTACTGTCACCTTTGACCACTGTTAAGTGGGAGGTCATGGGTTCGTAGCTGAGCAAGAGACAAGACAGGACAAAGGCCTTGTCCTTACCTGATCTGATCTATTAGCACATGCCCAGGATAAATTTATTAAAAGCAAATCTGACTAAATTATGGTCTTTGCATTTACAACATTGACAACAATCTTGCAAACCTACCACCATTACATACCTGAACGAGATTTCAAAAGTTCTGTTTGGATGTAGTAACTACTACAGAGATGGAATAATCTACTGTTGGCAGCTTTTAGAATAACAAGCCAGGCTGGGCAGGGCTTAGAGCAACCCGGTCTAGTGGAAGGTTCCCTGCCCTTGGCAGGGGGTGGAGTGGTCCCTTCCAGCTCAACACGGTCTGTTATTCTCTGATTCTTTTGGGGGCTATTTTCTAACAGAACCAATGTCCAGGGCTGTTGCTAATTGTGTATCTTCAATGACTGGAGAGGCAAGATTCTACTGTCCATGTGGATGAGATCCATTTAAAATTTCTTTTCTCTAAAGCGTAAACTATATTAATGAAAATCTTACCTCAAATAATATCACCCACACTGTCCTCACAGTGCCCTGAAGTTACACACAGTAGGAGCTGTAATTTCATCCCTAAAATTTAGGTGGTGAAACACCACTGAAGTTACTGAAGGGGGCAGATAGAGGTGACAGCCATGCAGGTAACTGCACACATCACCACAGCTCCTCTTGCCAGGCAAGAATGCCAAGAATAGATGGGAATAGAGCAGGGAGCCCAGGAATGCTACCCCAGGCAGACTCTGCCAGCAGCCAGGAGTGGAGAGCAGCAGCAGGGACCTGTTCTAAGTGCTGAGCACATGTGGTGTGACAAGGCTTCCCCACAGGGATGGGACTCCTCATGGGAACATATGGAAGAGCCAGTGGGGACTTGACTTTGAGAAAATGAAAACAGCAAGCACAGGAGTCAGGGAGGAAGGCTGCTACAGTCTCAGTCCAATCACAAGGATTTTGGAGCCTGCAGTAAGGTCCAGGGCACTGGAGGAATTTGAAGCCAGGCTGGTACAACCAGTGCTTCCAAGCAAAGCTGTACTTTCAAGCTGGCAGCTGGCCAAAATGGTCATGTTTGGACTTAAGGTAATTATTTTCAAGCAATTTGGAGTCAAACAATTAGTGACATAAAACATCAAAAAATCCTGCTTAATGAAGCAGAAAATCTACTGTGGTACAGGAGGTTATGAGCAAATTTATCTCCTTTCTTCAGGGTCCAAGTGCAGCTGTGCTGCCCTGAAGAACAGAGCAGATGGGACAGAGGGAGTGCTGACGAATGAACCCAATTCCACCAGGGGAACAACAGTCATGCTGGATAAGAATAAAGAAGTTCTTGTTCTGCAGTCCTGGGGAGGGTGAAGAAGTCAGAGCAACTGGTAAGAGAGCACAAGTCATGGTGTGGCTTTCAGAGCACTGCATATTTTCACTTAGGGGCAGCTCTCCATAGCATCACTGAAGTTCAAGGACTTTTATCCATAGGCACTGGGACATGGGAACCAGGCTTATAAAAGAATGGAGCAGTTTCCTACAAATGCAACCATCCCTCCTTCTATTGTTACAGCTAACAATAATGGTAAAATGAATACTGAGGGGGTTGCCTCCATAAAGAGTTTAAACAAAGTAACAGCATCCCAAAACACTGTAGGAAAAAAAAAGAAGTAGAATAATTGACCATTTCGTCTAGATTCTAAAATATTTGTGAATAAATATCTGAGCCAGAAGGAAAAAGGAAGGACTGATTAGTCACTCTAGTCACTAATCAGCACAACCATGACCAAGACCTCCAGCAACCATCATCTCCTTCCTTTCTGCCTCATTTAGCATCCCTGTATTTCCACTTAGGGGAGGCATAAACACAAGGCAAAGGCTAACTTCAAATTAAACCCCACCTAAAGAACTCCTAAAGAACTCAACAGGGAACTAAGAAGGAAGATGAAGTTTGTGTAAAGACATCAAGGGCATCACAAGCAGGAGCCCAAAGACAACTGGGATGGTGCTATCACTGACAGGTCAGGTTGTCATTGTGCTGGGACCCACCATGTGCCAACACACAGTTAATCCAGCCTGACAGATGCTGAGTAGGAACAGAACTATCATAAGGCAAACAATTACGGATTTATTTGGTTTATTGAGGGAGCTGCAGCATGGATCTAGGGAAGCATCACTCATTGACTGCACTGCTAAAATGCCTCAGCACTTTGAAATAACTGACTTTCTTTCCCCTCTCCTCCAGTTACATATTTATGACAAAAATTTCCTCTCCTTTAGAGCAGAGCACTTTAGAGCAGGACACTTGCTGGGACTATGCCTGACAGCACACACACTTCCTAACAGGTTGCCCAGAGAAGCTGTGGCTGCCTCCAAGCAGATGTTCCCTGGCAGTGTTCAAGGCCAGGCTGAATGGAGCTTGGAGCAACCTGTTCTAGCAGAAGGTGTCCCTGCCCATGTCAGGGGGTGGGACTGGATGATCTTTAAGGTGCCTTCCAACCCAAACCATTCAGGGATTCAAGAACATCAGTGTGGGCTGCTCTTTTCAAAAAGTAATACGCCAGAAGAGGAAACTCCTCTGCCAGAGTCACTCAGTCAATGAGAAATCTGTCCCACCTGCTCAGATGTGGAAGGAAAGGTTATACACTGATCCTCACAGGCCCATCAATGACAGTTTCATAACCATCAGGGTTGGTTTGCTTATGTACATATTTACTCTCTGGCAGAAAACTATAAATATTCAAAAAGCCAAAGTATTAGCACAAAAATTACTGTTACTGTTTCCCAACAGGCCAGTTGAAAGCAAGCACTGCTGCTTGATGAGGCAAAACAACTCCTCAAATTCCCTGGGATCCATCCGGATGGGCAGCCAGAGGTGCTATGCTGCAGGAACTGCTGCTGCTGAAGTCTCTGAAGCAACACACATCTCAGGAGCCATCTAGGTTACATCTTTGAAAGCAGTCACAACACTTTAAAGTTGGGCAGTTCATCACAAAAATAGAATTTGGATCATTTACAGCCTTTCCCCCTCTTTTTCCCTTTTTTTTTCCCCTTCCAGGTAGATGAACCCAAACCCTAGGTTGTAAGGGTTGATTATTAACAGATTGCACCAGGAAGCTTCGTTAAAACATATGGGAATAATCTGTGGGATGCATATTATTTTCACTTCTTATCTTGAACAACCCTGCTTTGGTAAGAAGATTTAATAAACCCTAAACTCTGGACCCAGCCACTATTCTCCAAGCTGCAACTTTCAGTTCAAACAAACTCCATGACACTTAATGACAAGTGGTCTGTGGCCAATCCCAAACAGATTCACACCTGGAACTCTAGCAATGCCTTCAGTATTCGGCCCTACAATCCAGAATTTCAGACCAGACTGAGGCTTGTTTCGTAACACAGGAGTTTATTCTGAAACTGCTTCCATCTCTTGATATGGCAGAAGGAACCAGTAGCATCCTCCCAGGAGCAGTGTGAGAAAAGTCAATCACTTCCATAGCAACCAATGTGCCAAATTATGGCTCTTCTGCAATTAGGGCTGACCACAACGATTTCCCATTCCCTGCAGGTCAGTGGGCTTGACAGTGCTGGGACAACCACAAGGTTCAACAGTAAAACCATTTGTCAGATCACGGTTGGTTTGATTATTCCCTCTCCTTCCCCCCAGTTCGTCACTGTTCAATACAACAGAGGTTGGAGCAGGATCCTGCTGGCTATATTTGTTTGGGGTTTTGTAGGATTTTTTGGCTCAGCACCTATATTTTCACCATGAAAAATCAGAAAGCAATGCTGGTTCCTGCATTCCCTCTTAAACGGCTTTTTCTAACACCTAGGAAGTGTTTTGTTGTGTTTAGGAGAAACATGTGGATAGTGTAAAGTGAAAAACACACATTTTACATGATAGAGAGAAGCAGCAGCAAGCAGATGTCAAGCTCAACGATTCTTTAAGCGAAGGAAGAGAAAAAGGAGTGCTAAGATGAACACAAGCGCTGCTGCCATGGTAAATCACTCCCCTCCCTGTCTGTGGCAGCAGCACCACAGTGATTCCTAACTCAGTCAGGGATGGAAACAGACGCCTGCCAGCCTAATGTGCAACAAGCAAAACAGACACTCAAGATTTGTCTCCCAAAATTTCTGAAGAAGGAGTTAATCAAATTAAAAGATAATGTTGTAACAGACTTAGCCTTTGGAACAGAATGACAAGGTAATAAATTACATAAAATGCAACTGTGAGCATTAATCTGAGGCAAAAGGCCATTACCTGAAAGCACCATCCATCTCTGATCGTTTCCAAGAGGTTTTCTGAGCACTTAGAAGTCAAAACATGTTTTAGCTGCCATAAAAAACAAAAAGCAGCTCAAAGAAAGATGCCCTCCTGACCACAACTAAGAACCAAGAAGCCAGGACACCATTCACCACACAAGCAGTGCCTCTTGGCAGGAGTGAGGCGTGACAAAGCGGGGGAAAACCCCTACATTGCGGAAAAGGTTTGACAGTTGAACAACAAAGGTTTGAAGATCAATTCCTGCTATTCTATGTTATGCCCCTCGAAGAGCAATGATGGATGTGAGGCTGCTATCCCCAGCCTCTCTGCCTTCAGAAGGTTGACAAGAGGGAAAACACAAATGCCTCTTGTTGAACAGTGTCTGCAGGATTGGAGCAGAGATGAGGAGGGAGGAGGGATCAGAAACCTTCCAGACCCTCCTTATAAAGTCTCTGCTAAGTCACAGAGTCACAGAATGGTCTGGGTTGGAGGAGACTTTATAGCTCGTCCAGTTCCACCATCCACCTTCCACTAGACCAGATCGCTCCAAGCCCCATCCAACCTGGCTCTGAACATTTCCAGGGACCAGAAACCTGTGCCAGGGCCTCACCACCCACACAACAAGAGACAAGGAAGAACTCCTTCTCCAGCAGGGACTCTTCAAGTCAAGAAGTGCTGGATTGAAATCTGAATAACCTCTGCAAACACAAAAACATCTACAGAAACATAATTTGACTTGATGATCACTGTGGGTCCCTTTCAACTCAGCTTATTCTGTGATTCTGTGACAATTCTGGTAAAAAGGGGTTTTTCGAAGTCATGTAAAAGCTTTTTTGTCATCATCTTAGTTGCAACAACTATAAAATGTGGGGCAATTTCTGATTTCACGTAAGAACATTTAATTAATTTTTAAGTATCTACACTCTTCTCTATACAATGAATGCAAAAAAAAAAGGGAAATCATACCAAGCTCAAAAGTTTACTATGTGCTTGGTATTAGAACTTCCCTCAAAAGACACTCAGTATTGTGATCTTCTTTCTCCTTCCTCTGAGTTGGAACGTCAGGAGCACATCATCCCCCCCCCCCAAAGATGTCACAAGCAAGTCTTCTGTCTTCTCCCCAGCAGCAGGAGGGGCCGAGCGGTGGCACTGCAGTTGCTCAGGAAACCACCTCCCTGGAATGTGCTGAAATTTGCCTGAAGCCTTAAAATAAACATTTTGATATTGAGCAAAATTTCACCTCTTGGCATCTCAAACTGAAATAGAACATTAGTTACTCTGCATATATAGGAATGACTCTTTTCTTTGCTATTTAGTGTTTTAAACTGCTTTCAAGTGTGTAATTAATTACATTTTTTGTCAGGGATCACATTACAAACCACTCCACCTCCCCTCCACTGCCAGGCAGATCATCAGCCTAAATTTTTCTTTCTTTCAACTCACACCATTACTCTTGGAAACGTTTGGGATTCAGCGCTGTGTGCTATATCCTTCACAAGATGCACATGTTTTAGAAGAGGGTTAATGTAAGCCTAACACAGAAGAAAGGCATTGTATTTCCTTGGAAAACTGATTACAGGCAGTGCCCGAAGCTTTGCCATGATCCAGAGTAGGACTCTTCCTGCACCTTCCCATCAGGAGCTGGATGCTATGTCCCTTTTGGTCCCTGGTTGTTCACCACAACTTTGTTCTTTCTTTCCTTCTTTACCAAGGATCCTCCCCCAACCACCTACTTCTTCCAAGGTGTCATATCTCGAGCTCCTTCAATCCAGCTTTCCAGACCAGCAAAACCTCCAGCCCCCACATTACTGCTACTTTCACAGAAGAATCCATAAATTTGGGCAGTTTCTTCCATGAACAGCTTCAGAAATCCTTCCCTAGTGGATTCTATCCTCCCCTCTTCCCCTGCCTGTTCCACACTGCCAACATAAACCTGGCTACAGCCCCTGGACCTGGGCACACATGAAGAGAGGGGCTCCCCAACAGCTCCCTGGGAACACATTTAAGGAACCTGAGACAACCCAAATCCCCAACCTGCAGTTTCTACCTTGACTCCAAGACTGTGCTCTTCCCTGGCATGTACTGTTCTGTTTCTTATCCCGTTTCCCTATTCCAAGTACACCAGGATGGCACTTGGGGACACAGTTTCACAGCGGCCTTGGAAGAGCTGGGTTTACAGTTGGATTCGATAGTTCTCAAGGGCTTTTCCAACCTTAATGGTTCTATGATCCCACTGTGACAGCTCTGCTGTAGTCACTTTTTTCCTTCCTTGGTGATGCTTCATGTTCCTTTAATGACACTTCAAAGTAGTACAAAACTCCACTTTTCCTTTCAGATCACTAAACTATCAGCAAGAGAAGGAGATCAAATAGCAAAAAATGAAATTAAAGGAATTGCAGATCCCATTGTCAGAGCCCATTCCTGGGCTTGGCAGAAGTCCTGCCCTCCAAAGCTCTGGCAGAGGGGAGGCACATGTCTGGGTGTGGGAATGTGGAATTTATGTTTTTTTAAACTTACAATTCAATTATAGTTCTCTGTGGATGCAATTGTAATAAGTTTATAATTAGTAACAATTATAAACATGACAGTAGAAGCCATTCAGTTAGAAAAAAAGGCTGCAGCAGCAGCACAATTTTAATTGTAATTCATGATGATTGAAAAAGGAGCAGCACTTTTCAAGGCGACTGTGGCCTCAAATCAGGCATTGCCAAGCACAGGAACTGTCTTTTGATTTTCTAAGACAACATCTCATTCAGACACAATACATTCAAGAAAGCCCACATTCACAATCTCCACATTCAATTAATTCCTCCAATTTTGAGTACTCTACAAGTTCTTCTTCAAGCTCATCGGCCACAGAAATAAGCAACACCCTGATTTCTGTAGCTGATTAACTTGGCTACCGTAGCTACAGATTTCAGAGGCAGACGTCGCACATTTGCACCCCATTTGAACACATTAAACACTCTTTTTTCCATCAAAAGCCTATAGCGAGTATGGATCCCTTTGGTTCATAACCAAGGAAAGCCAGGGGAAGAAACTGCAGAATTCAGCACAGAATCCACCAAAACACTTGCTGCTGCTTTCAGCCTTCTCCCAGCACCTCCACAGCCTCCAGCCCTCCCCAGGCTGCCACTTCCAAGTTAGGAAGAATCTGGGAAATGATACCGAGCTGCAGATTCCAGGCGCTCACACGTGCTGGGTCTGCCGGGGCTTGGGAGGATTTAGGCAATGCCTGCCCGAGCTGACAGACATGAATGGGGCTGAGCCAGGAAGAGACGTGACCCACTTCTATTTATATTTCAACCAGAGGCCTCAAGCAACATGTATAGATTTCAGAGCAACTACTACAGGATCCATAAATTAGAAGGTATTTCTTTAAAACTAAAATAGAAGTAAAAACCCCAATATTCTTGGATGCAGCTAACAAGGTCCCACAGTTTTGCTTTAGCTGATTTAATGATATTTCTGAAATGGGGCTTTATTCCAGCCTCTCTGCAGACCAGCATTAAAAATTAAATTTAAAGCAGTATGTTTATAGGCTCATTTTTATCTTCTCAAAAGCAACTCTCTAGACCTTCTAAATTATTCTCAGGGGAGAGCAGCCACACACAAAATTGCAAGAAACAAACGTAAATGGGCAATTATCAGAAATTAATACTTATACAAGTTTCCAAGACAATGAAACTTGGCTAGGGAAGGTCCAACCAACCATCTAGCCAAAGGAGCCATATTATACATTTAAAAAATCTTTCTCCCTGTTGCCCCTGTTTGCACAGAGCCTTCGCATGCAGCTTACCAGGGCAGAATGCATCAACATCCAGCTTCTGGGCAGAGAGGGTTGGGGAGCCAAGCTCAGACTCTGGGATTCGAGGGCTCTCAACAAACTTTGCTTTCCTCAGAGGGGCTAAAGGAGAAGGAGGGGGAGAGAGAAAGAGAGGTCATGAGTAAGGGAAATAGCAAGCAACAGATGGAAGCACTTAACTAAATGACACTGTCAGACTCATATCAGGTTACCCTTTTTTTTTTTTTTTTTTTCCCCCCCACAAAAGAAAATTATCTGCATTCTTTACAAAGGAGATGGCTCTTGGTTAAACTTTCAAACTGCACAGGCTGACTTTAAAGTGTGTGAACACTGAGACACATTCCTGATACTCTAAAGCACTTCCTTTTCTCCTACTTTATGGAATTTTTTTATAGGAAGCAAATGAGCCTGCATTCAGCAACTGTGGAAAAGCAAAGATCAGAGAGAGGTACACAGAGCCCATCAGGTTTTAAGATACTTAACTGCAGATATCTGAACTGAACACATAAATGCTATGTTCAGTAATTGTTTCCTTGAACAGAAAATTTCAGTTTCAAAACAGTCTCAAAGTTAGACGAAACAGGTTTGGTGTTCAACACAAAAGAGCAGAGCAAAGCTAACACTGTCCAAGCCGAAAAGAAGCACTCCACTTTTATCCTTGCAAATCCAAAAGGATCAAGAGACTTAATAGAGGATGGGGAGAAGGTAGAAGTGTCTGTAACAAAGCAGCACTGACCACTAGTGCTAGAAAAATGGGATTTTCTCCATGTTTTAACAGTCTGAACTCTAAAAGAGATGAAATTCTGTACAACATGTTTGGAGTAAAATTAGTAAAAGTGGTTTAGTAAAAGTCTTTAAACATATTCCAGACCAGAGAAAGAGAACTAGAGAGTAAGTTACATGCAGAAATTGTCATATTGCATTTCCGAGTTAAACTCTCATGCTCATTACAATGAAAGGCTAATTTGAAAAGCCCCTCAGCAGCGATTCCAGGGGTCAGTGGCTTCTGCCCCTCCATTTACATGATTTTTATTTATTATTCCCTGTCTTGCAAATTAAATTTGGGATCTGAAACTAAAGACTGGGAGGTTGTTCTTTTGCATCTCCTGTAATAGAAGCTCAACAGGTCAGAGAATGACCTCTGAGGCAGCAATAAATCTCCTGGTTTCAGGGAGCTGCCGTGGTGCTGAGAAAGGCTGAGAAGGTCCAAGGATGGGGAGCCTGACAGACAATGCACGACCAGATCACTCTAATTGAGCTATACATTAGTGATCCCAGAAATGTTTAAGAAATGGGTGTGGAAAACAGAGATGAAGACTGTGGTATGGTTTTTCAATATAAAGTCCCCGTGAAGCAGAACGAAGGCAAAAATCAACCCCCCATCTCTGCACCAAAACAGGTGTGCTAAAATCTCTCCTCTCTTACCCCTCATGATCCATTCCAGGAGATGTGCTGAGGGAAAACAGGTACCACACTTCCATTTCACACAAGAAAATCCTGGCTGAGTATGAGACATACTTCCAGCACATTCCATGCAGGCCCGTCAGGGCCAGTGTAAGAGGAGCCATGCCAGGCAGGAGGAATGCAAGGGACCCAGGGAGATAAGGACAGCCCGGAGCCCCCTTCTCCCCCCATCCCACGATGCTCATGGATGTGCAGCCCCACTCAAACACACAACCTGATGCTAAACACCACAAGCCAGTAGTCAGTTCTGTATAATCCCCCCTGGAAAAAATCCCACGTGCGCACGCACGAGCACCCACTGCCGCAAAGTGGCTAACAGCAGTGAAAAATCATTCCCAGGAACAATCCTGTGCCAGATCCTGATGTAATGAAAACATTTTAATATTGAGAAGATTATTGCTATGGCCTGAAAATTGTTTAGAATAATTAATTCTGCACTGGTCAATCCTTTAATACTGCATTTGTAATTGCAGTTCTAATAAATGTTTTACCACAGTCTCAGTAACAGTTATTTTTATAATAGATATTAAAAATAGCCCGTCTTTTCTTTATCATTTCTGGCTGACACCAGGACCATATATCATCCCATGCACATGTGGCAGTGCTCACTGTGTTCTAAAATACAAAACTAACAGAATTTTCACAGTTCAAGAAGTGTTAATGACTGATGGGATTGTCAGCAGAAGGTTCTGCACTAAAGATTATTTTTAAAAAGAGGAAGGAGAATTTTAATAAACACAGAGGGCAATGTGATCACTACACCACTTGCTGTGTGGACATACAGGTCTGTGGAAGATGCAGGACCTGCATGTTTTGACAGATCAGCACTGAACAGTTCGCCTCTCACCTGTAAGGAAGGAATCAATCTCCCATTCCATTGGGTTTGATTTCTACATCTACTCTGGATCTCTTTTACTCCTCACTGAGGTGCCCACCGCCCCACCACTTCCCACCTTCTCCAGAGAACTGACTGATGACAGCAGAAGGGATCGGCTCATGGATCCATCAAGCTGATCCAGCATTTTTTCTCTTGGAGGCAATAAGGAACATCATGTCACCAATGTGGTGAAATCTCGATATACTGCAAGTTCAACCGTACGTATAATTTTAATGCATTTCATAGAATCACAAAACCACAGACTGGGTTGGGTTGGAAGGAATTTAAAGCTCATCCAGTTCCACTCCCTGCCATGGGCAGGGACACCTTCCACTACACCAGGTTGCTCCGAGCACTGTCCAGCCTGGCCTGGCATCTATTTTATTATGTTTTTATTCCCTCAAAAGCATGACTTGAGCCTTAAAAACACGCTTCCACCAGCTAAGACACACCATGTCACCATGGCTCACAGACAACAGTTTACTTTAAAAGGTTCAAGTCAACACAATCCTCTCCATGTAAATACAGGTGGGGAAAAGCCACAGAAGGAAGTTTCTGTTATTACAAATATCCTAAATGTGGAAAAGACAAAAACTCCTCCTACACCCACAACCCAATTACAGGAAAGGACGATTTTCACGTACAAGAATTAAGCACCTCTGACTCGTGTCCAAATGAAGATTATCCTAACAGATTCAGATTTGGGCATTAGTCTTCTACTGGAATAAGTAACAAACAGAAATATCATAAACTCTGAAATCTGGTTTGACACCCTTTAGCCACATGTTAACGGATAACACTGATCTTTTCATAAAAGTGACTTTTCAAGGCACAACAGTTTGCCTTGGTCCTGAACCCCTTCCTGTGAGCACAGGCAAATCTTATGATCAAAGCAATGGGATGAGCTTTTGGCACAAATTATAAAAACTAACAAAGGCATGAAACAATTATTTGAAGTATTCTGTACCTGCTCAGTCCTTTTGGCCTCTCATTCCTGTAAGGATTTTTCTGTATAAAACAGACCAACTCCAGGCCTCAAACAGCATGAAAATAGCCCTTCCTGTTACACAACTGCAGTTTTTTTAAGCAGAGAAAAATTATGTCTTCCAAGAACACTGGGAAAAAGGGTGTCTGCAATAACTAGTTATAAAAATATAATGGATTGAGTAAAGATGGCAGTCACCAGCAATGCTGGCTTTCTAGAACTGCAAAACTAGCATTTAATTCAGAAAAACATACTGACTACATGGAGCCTAAAGTCACAACCTTGTCCCTGGGGTCCCACCACCTGTCACCGATGAGAGCCCAGGAGCTGATGGCTGCAGCCCCTGCTCTACGTGCACCTCACAGGCCAGTCCTGTGCCCAAGGGCTCGATGAGAAACACAACGCTGGCATCAGACAGGAACTGACTTGCTACTGCTTAAGTAGGAACTTCAATTTCAATGGCTATTGACCATTTCAATTTCAATGGTTATTTCAAACCAATACTGCACATTTTTGGGGCCAGTTCTGTGGTTCTCAGTGAGATTAATCCCCACTGGTGTCCAAGCCAGCAGAGCAAAACTGAAAATCCTTCTGTCGATGCAAGTAAAATTCTCATTTGACTTTGCCAGCAACTCTTTCTGAGCAAGGCAAGTGATGCCAATTCCAGGGTAGGAATTAACCATGTAATGCAAAACACTGAGCAGGGCCAGCAGTCAGAAAATTTAATTAGCTGGCTCGTTTTATGACACTTGCTGTAGCACGTTGTCTGTCTTCCAGTGGGGACAAAGACTGTTCCCTGTGAGGGTGGGGAGGCCCTGGCACAGGCTGCCCAGAGAAGCTGTGGCTGCCCCCGCCTTGGAAGTGTCCCAGGCCAGGCTGGATGGGACTTGGAACAACCTGGGATAGTGGGAGGTGGGACTGGATGAGCTTTAAGATCCCTTCCCACCCAAACCAGGTCTGGGACTCTGTGATAAACTAACACTAGGGAAAGTATTTCATCAGTAACTGCAATGTCAGCAGCCTGACTTTTTAAGAGTCTCTTTAAAAACAGGGATTCAGAATACTGGGAAAGCTCTAATTCTACCTGGCAAACTGAAACAATCAGCCCCATTCACAATATCCCTCAAACTTGCATGCCCACACTAGTTACCACTGAGACTCCCCTTCCTGAGTCTGGATGAGCAGTCTGGGAGAGCTGTAACCCCTACTGTGACTAGGAGCTGCTGGTGGTTTATCCTTTTGAACATCTGTATGGAGTGCTAGGATCAATGCAGTGCTGTTTGTGATCAATGCCAAGCATCTACTCCCGCATCAAACCAAACCAAAATAAATCTGGATGTGTCTGTTCTTTTGGAATAACCACTGTATCTCTAGCAGCACTGTGTTCTCCTTCAGCCTACTGACTTCCCTAATTCTGTTGCATTTTCTATGACACCATTTAATTGTTATATAATTTATAGACGAGTTCGTATTTTAATTTAAAAAGGGTCTTCTTTACATTAAAAGGCATAAATAAAAGGAAAGTATCATGGATTAGCAGAAGGTTTCAGCTATGAAATTCAGTTAGAGCTCTGAAAGGAATGTTTACTAACAAGGGGTTATTAACATCTAGTGATCTGATTGAATAAGCTTTTATTTCAGCAGATCTGAATTCACACCACAATTTGACTACAACACACGCACACCTACACCTTTGTCTGTGCCTACACCCATAAAGATACACAGATTTATCTGTGTCCAAGGAAAATGTTGGAGGAAACAGCAACTCTTTACCCATTGCATGGATGATGGACTGATCCATCCCAGGGAACCTGGGACCCTCTCCGTGTACCAGCCCCTTATAAGAACTGGGAAAATGGACATTACTGCCCAAACTGCATCAACACAAACCACTGCAGCTTTTTACTCACGGACTCACACACTTCATCACTATAAAACACAAACACACATGGCCACATGCCTGGATTCTCCTGACTTGCTTCTATGGCAGGTCCTGGAAAGAGTCTGGCCAAGGAGCTTGGCTCAAAATCAACCCAGTTTTGTCTTCTCCCCATGTTAAACAGCTGAATTTCACCTATGCTTTGAACCTCCCTCTGCCATAAGAGGATGAAATAATGAAATTTGCTCTTTTCATGTAAAAATATTGTGTTTCTCACAGGTTGAAAGGGTGAAAACGTGCCAAAAATGATGGGCACATTTCATAGGTTTGGATTGGAAGGGATCTGGAAGATCACCTAGTTCCAACCCCCTGCCATTGCGTGTTTACCACACACTCATCTCTTGTAACTAATTCAGCTGAGGAGGAGCTGAATTTTGCATGTTAATATTGTGTTTTTAACTATCGTAAGCACAATTTTATTACAGAACGTTAAGGGGCTGGAATGGACCCTAAAGTTCATCTGTCTCAATCCGCCCTGGATGGGCAGGGACAGCTCGCACTAGACCAGGCTGCTCAAGGATTTACCCAACCTGGCTTTTAACATTTCCAGGGATGGGAAAGCCACAACCTTCCTAACTGTCACAGCCTCTTCTGTAATGTAAGTCTGGTATTTGAATTAAATCCTCGAAATCCTGCCCAAGTTGTCCTGTGTTGGGAAAAGACAGAGTCACGGTTTCAAGAGCAAACTTTGGAAACCTGGATTTAAAGAAAGCAAAAGTGGGCGCTCAGTGCACCCTCCATTCCCACCTTTCACTCATCCCAGCTCATGCCAGAGCCTGACTCACGTTTGGAAGCATCCCAGCAGCTCCACAGTGCTGTTCAGAGCTGACTTTACTGAAGTCTCCCTCAAACTAAAATGTTTTTAGTGCTGCAGAGTTATTGATCCACAGAGCTCCTGGAACAAATAACTGTCACATTCAGCACAGCTGGACAAAACCCAGCACATGGGAGGTGGAGCTTTGGTCCTGCCTCTGGCCCAAAGGACCCTTTATTTCGCTTAGGTAAGAGCCATAAAGAGGAAATTACAGACCCCATGATTATTTTTGCTGTGGCACTAATTCTGGAATCCTAGAATGGTTTGGGTTAGAAAAGACCTTAAAAAAAATCATCCAGTCCCACTCCCTGTCATGGGCAGGGACACCTTCCACTAGACCAGGTTGCTCCAAGCTCCATCCAACCTGGTCACGAAAACTTCCAGGGATGGGGCAGCCACAGCTTCTCTGGGAAACCAGAAGACATCATATACCAGCTGTGTGTAATTAGGATTTTTAGGTATAAATTTTTTTAAAAAATTAAAATTAAACCAGTGACAATACATACAATGAAGGTTAACATCCTCTTTACGTAATCCAGCATTATTTTACAGAATCCATTGTGTAACAGTTTTTTCCTCTTCTATTATGAGAGACTATAAAAGCTTTTTAAATTACATTCCCCAGCCTCTCTCCTCTCATCCCACGATATCACAGCAGTGAGGGCAGGGCAGCACAGAAAAGTGGTGAGAACAATGTGTTGTCTGGAAACATCACACTTGTTCCGAAACTTTCAGAAAACATGTTTAGTTTAGAAGATAAGGCCCTGAAACAAGAAAATTGAAGGAAATGAAGGTGGAAAGAGGAATAGAATAAAAAAGAGCAGGAAGAGAGTTCATCAAGTTGGTGATGGAAGAACAGCAATAGGAAAGGAGAGCTCAAAACAGCAACTACATTAATTTAGAAGTTCTTCTTTAAACTGTAGATGTCTGTAACATGAAGGTTTTGCCTATTACTGCCTCTGAAATTTACTTTTTCTTTGAAAAAATGAGGAATAACCTTCTCCAAAGCAGTGGATTCTGCAATCCCGTGGGACCACAGAAACCTCTAGGAACATTCTTTCCTCCTCTCTGTCTCTCTCCAGACGAACAAGGCACAGAAAATACCAGGAAGCCACTCCACTAAAGTTACAAAAAGATGTTCAGTGACCTCAAAAAGGAATGAGTCTTCTGAAAAAGTATAATTAAATCAAATTATTACTTATCTTACCAAAATTATTGCAAACCCTCCCAAATAATTGCTCAAAATGGTCTTCTGTCTGAATAGACATCCCTACTCGATGTTCAAGGGAGAAAATCACCCAGTTTTGAAAGCCTTGTATGTATCTTAAATATATGTAGAATAAAAAAAATACAGACTTCTGTCTGAAGTGTTCAGTAATGGCAATACAATGATGCTTACAATACACTTATATATTCAGAGAGAAAATAATTCCACCTAAAATACTAAATACTAAAATACTGGCTGCAGTCTGCACTTCCGAAAGGAATTCAGCTCAATTTCCATTTTGCTTATTACTATGCAACAATTTTCTGTCATTTAGAGCAATGGAATAGTGATTTTTTTAATCGAACTTATCACTGCTGGAGACACCAACCAGCAAAGTGCCCTCTGCCAGCTCAGCCCAAAGGGTTTCGTTTTGGAGCATCCCAGTGTCAATCTCCTGAGCAGATGTGCCCTGGAATACTCTGGCAAGCCTTAGGAAGAAAGTTGCTCCTATTAATCATCTCAGAAAGAACAAAACACCCTCACTTTCCCTCTAGATAAGGCTTTTTTCCCAACGTGGGCTGACAACAAGTCTTTGTCCATGTAGGCGAAAGCTTTGAGGAGAAAGAAGTTATTTAATTAAACAGACATGGCAGGAGGAGGAGATGGGACTTTTATCTTCCCATCCAAACTTCTCAAGTGGTTTTGACTCCTGGGAGCTGTTGCACAGTGTACACTTCTCCATGTCATTTCCCATTGATAATTCTTCTTTTCAGCATCTTCTGAAGCCTTTTACAATTGCCGTTTTTAGCAGAAATCCCTCATCTGTGACTCAAGGTAGAACCCTGTGCGTGAGACGAGGAAGATGAAAGTGGAGAAAGTAAGGCAGCACCACTTGCTCCAGCTTTCTAAGTCATCTTGTTATGAAAACAAGCAATAAATTTCTGTTGCAGTCAGTTTTCAAGTTTCAGACTTTGTCTGCATTAAAAAGAAATTAATAGAGTGACTGCAGAGCCAGGACTACAGGATGAAACCACATCATCAAAATTTTAAGCCTTCGTAAGATCTGCTCAAATACCCCCAAAATCCTCCCAAATGACAGAAATAGGGTAGAGCTGGAGGAGAAAGAATTCCTCAACCTCTCATAACCCCTTTTCCCAACAGTTTTATTTCATTAAATGTTAAATTTAAAACAGATGAGAGGAGAACGCTACAAAACACGAGTGCTGAATTGCATCATTCCCGTTCAATCTCCTACTATCCTGGAGTTCCTTCTCTATTCAGTGACTCAGATATTGCACTGGCACTAAAAAAGAGGAAAACTATCCAAAAAGAACCTGGATATACTGTAAAGGACATTTAGTCTATAGAGAGCAGCAAAGAGCTCTGTCACTTTAATCAAATTACAGGTAACCCTGGTAATTCACTGGTTAGAAAGAACCTGTTACACCAATTTCTAACAACGCTCAAGATTTCAAGCTGAACTTTAATGACAGAAATCAGAAACTAATTAAACATCTACTGAAGCAAACACATTTTCCTCTCTCTTGCATGAAGCTGACAGAGCTCAGGGAAAGCTGCCCAGTGCCCCCAAACAAGGGGCTTGTGTCTCATGGGGCTTTTTAAAATGGTCTATGCTGAATGTGTCAGGCTGTTGAATCCTTTCCGGACACTGAAAAAGCTTAATTTAGCTCAAGGCACTAGAAAAAGAGAAAAGATATTTAACTGATGATTCTTCCCACAGAAGAAGAGAGCAAGTGCAATACAAGCACTTCTGAAATGCAGTTTATCTCCCGAGTGTTTTACTCTCTTGCACAGCTCTTCCAGAGCAGCTTTAAGGCCCCTTCCCACCCAAATCATTCTGCAACTCTATCATTCTCTCCAGTTTTCTTTACACTGGAGAGTGTACACAGGAAGGTATCCCTGCCCATGGCAGGGGTGGGAACTGGATTGTTTTTAAGGTCCCATCCAATCCAAACCATTCTGTGACTCTGTGATTAACTCTGCCCTTTGGAACTCCTTCTATTAACGTGTTCCACATACACACCAGGCCAATGGGTCTGCAGCTTCCCAGAGCTCCCTCCAAGCCCTTTTTAGCACTTGATGCCACAACAACCACCTTTCAGCTGCCTGGTGTTAAGGGAGTTATAAATGAGCAGTTCTCCAGCAAAGAAGTCATTCAGCATCCTTGACCAGCTCCTGCTCCTCATGCCTCGGCGCAGTTTGCTTTCACGAGCTGCTCTGGCTTCGCTGCCATCCCAGACAGACTGAGCTCTGCCATCTTGTCTTTGCAGTGCCTGTACCCACACAGTGGGTACCCACTGCCTCTGATTCTGGACTGATTCTCTGCAATTAGAGCAGTAAAAAATTAAAACCTGCACTAGGGGCTGGGAAAGGAACTGAAAAAGAACAACAGAAAGGAATTATTCACTCTAGACAGCACTGCAAGACCAGTGCTGAAGTATTTTACAAGCAGCCAAGAATGATCAAAGGTAGGTATCAAATTATACCACCTAATTAAACTGGAACAGGAGTGGCAGGGCAAAGGCCAGCAGCAAGCATAAGCTGCACATAAACAAAATCTCATTCATTCTCCCACCATGTCCTTAAGATCAAACCAAGATATTGTAACCATAAAAGAGAGAAGACTAAACTGTAAAATATCCGACTGTTCACAAGTAATCCCAAGTTAGAGCATGTGAGAGACTGGATCCTGTTCACTATATAAACTACTGTTTATGACCAGGACTACACAGCTACAAGCCAATATAAATTCACTGCTTGATAACAGCATTTAAAATAAAGGCAAGAGATTAAGAATAGATAAGGTAATTTTATTTCTGTGCAAGTCATTCAAATTTTGTGATGCTAAAACTAATTTAGTTGGGTTAGTTGATACCAGCAGAGCTGTAATTACACTGACACATATGCAAAACTGTTCCATTCATATGAAACTGGATTTAGGATCCCTATTGCTTTGCTGGTAGCAGCTTCACAGAATATTCTATGCATAAAATGAAGCTGCTGATCTGGCAAGGCACAATCCTGAATTAGCTAAACTTTTTTGTTAACACTTGAAAAATTGCATTATGCTGCACTTACAAGGTGGGTTTTACCTAAGAAAATTGCTAATTCAGCCACCTGTAGTTTTCAGTAATTTACTTGCTTTTCAAATTCTTCATTTCCTTGCAAAATTAAAAAAGCTGTTAGAACTTTCTGTTTTGAGGAGTGATGACTGCTCATCATCCTTTCCTTCCACAGAGGAGCAGGGACAAGGACACACGGCATGCCCCAAGGATTTAACTGAAATATCTAATAACCATGTGATTATTTGTGTGAACACAGACAGTTGAAGCAGACTGTCACTGACATGGGAGTGCCGCGCTCCTCAGCAGGAGGGGATTTAAGACCCAAAATCTCTCCGAAGCTTTGGTGCACACGAATCCTGTGACAGCACCAATATCCCAGGACCAGGTCTAGTCCTTTAAGTGTAAATAATGGGAAGGCAGCACTCTCAGGGCAGCCCCTTTCCAAGCTGAAAGAGGAACAGCCACGACACGCAACAGGGCCAGGACCATTTATCGACAGAAACGCACCCATCTGGTGACTTCCCTTCCAAAAACCACTTTCTCACTTACACCTACTCGCTTCCATGGCTGAGAGGATAACAAGAAAAGCATAACAGGGATAAAACCTGTATTCTCCTAAGCCTGCCTTCATCTCTGCAGAGAAAACACTTGTAGAAATTTCAAGTTTAAACCTTCCATAACTTGCAAACATCCCCAACCAAAGGGGCCCTGATGGCTCCATGACACACCATCCGCAGGTCTCATCACGTGTGGTGGCTACGTGGGCTTACAAAATACAGCCACAGGTGACTCTGTGTGCCTGAAAAGAATCAAGCTCCATTACGTACACACTTTTGAAAGCGGGGAAGACGAAATAAAGAAATTAAAAATCAGCCTGTAATCCAAGAGTGACACTCAGTCCTGTTCCAACAGTGAAGAGCTGCCGGAGACCCTGGGCACGGTGGCTGCTCCTCCCTCCCCTGCAGAGTGATTTTTCTCCCCACCACAGAAACTCTGCAGCAGGACATTGCAACAGAACGATCAGACATAAAGGTGCCTGCCTGTGAGCTCCAGAGTGGCACTGATTTCACAACTGGCCGCAGAGCATTGTCCCACCCCAGCTCACATCTGCCTCGCTTCCTCCTTGCACCCTCAAGTCTCCTTCCTCACTTTATTATTATTTATTTCTCTTGTGTAGAACAAAATAAAAAAAAAAAGCTTTTAGAAATGTTCTGATCTTTCAGAATATCTTCATTTCCCATTGCCATGCCTCTTGCCTGTATGAACAGGCTGATTTGGGACACTAGTCCAAAACATCTTTTCTAACTGGGGGGGATACAGGAAGAGGATTAAGAAATTATAACAGGGTATTTAAAAAATCCTGAAGAATAATTCACTATCGAGACTTAAAGCAGCACCTGGTGAGGCACCAGGCTCAGTGCAATCTGCAGTGCTGTCACACACAGAGCTACAAACAAGGCACAGGAGCCCTTTGAACATCAGGATTCAGACCCTGACAGACAATCCAGGCCTGTGGGTTCTGTCAGATACGTGACACTCAGTCAAGACATGGCATATGTCAGGACCCTAAATATTAGATTTAATGAATACTGAGATACTGAACCAAATAAATGTTGAAAGTGAGGATTATTTTTTTCCCTTTGGTGAAAACACCATTTCAAACCAGTTTAGGTTAATTTGTTTTCTCATTTCATTTAACTGTAGGATGTTCCTTCTCTGTTGACACAAAAAATGCCCCTCTCCACCTGCAGCATAAAAACCTCAGGCCATCAGCTGCAGCTCAACAAATCGGGTGCTTAGAGGGGGATTGTTTTGCCTATTAAAAAAGCTGCTGCTGCTAGAATAAGAAAGCAGGTTGTTCAGAAATGTATACCCACAATATGTACTTGGAAATGAATGAAGCGTCATATTTTGGTAACAAACAATATGCTATTTCTTAACGAAGTGCATGGAAGAGGGATGGATTATACTATTGCATATTTTAAGGTGCAAGAACCATTGGTGAAGGTTTCTGGCAACAGAAGGTACAGAAGTATACTGGAATGTGGTTTGGAGGCGGGGCCAAAGACATCTCTGATAGAACTCCAAATAAGCTTAAAACAGCAATATATCATAGAATCACAGTATTGTTTTGGTTTGAAGGGACTTTAAAGATCATCCAGTGCTCTCCTCCTGCCATGGGCAGGGACATGCTCCACTGTCCCAGCTTACTTCAAGCCCCATCCAACCTGGCCTTGGACACTTCCAGGTACCCAGGGGCTGCCACAGCTTCTCTGGGCAGCCTGTGCCAGGGCCTTACCTCCCTCACAGGGAAGAAAATTTCTTCCTAATATCCAATCTAAACCTACTCACTGTCAGTTTAAAGCCATTCCCCCTTACCCTGCCACCACAAGCCCTCGTAAAAACTCCCTCTCCAACTTTCCTGTAGCTCCTTTATCTAGGAATGGAATTACAGAGCACCAACAACTACTCCAGGAAAATCACCACAGAGCAAGGAAAGAGAAGTGCCAAAGCAATGGTCCAGAGCCAAAGATCCAGCTCAATCCTCAACCTCCCGTCTGGTTTGGCCATCGGTCAGGGGATGAATCTGTGATGAAAACTTGGCACATGGCTGTGCAATAACCCCACCCAGGACCCTGTTCACATTATGCTGGAATGTCTCGTGCGTGGCATCACCCCAAACTTGGTTGATCAGACCACAAGTTTAACTGAACCTGATCAAGGCTTCCTGCATGGTTAGAGCCAGCCAGGTACCAATTGCATCAGAAATTAACTTCTGCAAAAGTAATGTTCCATCTTTGGACAAGTGACGCAACCCACCATCTTGGTGTGGTCATGCAGGACACAGGAAGAAGTTTCCAAAACAGGTCATCCTGCTGTGACAGAAGTAGGAGAGGGCCAGAGAACATGCCCAGCTGGAGATGAGGGCTTTTCCTTAGAAAACAAGCAGCCCAAGAGGATGTAAGGGCTTATTTCACATGACTGTATCCTGTGAATGCACTTCTGCTCTCAAGTGCACAGGACACCTCTGAAGGCACATTCCAGGAGTAGGAGGAAAGACGTAGCCAAGGGAAGAGCGATGGCCTGATTTAACTCCGCAGGAGGCTTCCCACACCACCTCCTCTTGCTATAGAAACCTCTTAGCTATGTCTAAAAATTAAAAATTCTCACACACCAGAAGTGTAATCGTGACAGATGCTCCATTTTGTGCAGCCTCAGTGTGAAACAAGGACAATTTCTCTCTTCGAGCCTCTGAAAAGCCATGGAGTTTCAAGGCAATTTTTTTGCCTTTTAAACATTATCTACACTAGAGAAACTTTTGGGGTTCTCCCTCTGTTTAAGCATCTACACAATTATCTGAAGTGCAGAGCTATTATCACTTTTTCCCAGCTCAAGTGCTGTGATGACATGTTTACCACATCCTCTGCAAGGCTGAGCAGTCCAACAGCCTTGATGCAAATAAAAAATATATGTGGGAAGAGCAAATTCTAAAGGTTCTGCAACAACATCACACCAGCACCAAGGAGAAAACGTGGGATTTTCTGCATATCTCTATTGCAATTTCTATTCTGTCAATATGAAAAGACAGTTGGGTGTCAAAGTAAGATGGATAGGGTTTGTCTTGAAAGCAGCACTGGGGAAAAATCATGCTAGAACTGGTAAGTGTCTTTCAAAAGCCAATAGATATGATATGCCATTTTTTTCCTTCCCGTTACTTAAGAACATAAAAGTTACATCCAAACTATCCTGAAATTAATGCAGAAACATCATGAGTTTGACAGGTCTCCAACAAACAAAAACCCCTAAACACAGGATTTGGTTTAATTCCAAAAGTTACAAACAGACACACCATTTATCTGCATAAATTTCAGGGACAGTTCTGGAGCTCCAAAAAATTTAAATCAGAAATTTTCCCATTTCACATGAAGAGTTACATTGGTTTAACAGAGATAAAAGTCCATCTGTGGGTACGCAGGGACACATTCATCCACCCGTTTAATCTCTGCAAGCCCAGTTGGTTTCCATTTGAGTATGTGCCTGTCAAAACAAATCACAAGTCCCAAAATAATGGATGAAGAATTCCAAAAATGGATAGTAAGAACTGACACACCAGGAAAAAGATATTCAGCATATGTTATTGTAACTGAACAAGGATCCTCCTTCTCCAGCAGGTTTCACTGCTGGAGACAGAATCCCAGAATCACTGAGGTTGGAAAAGACCTCCAAGACCATTGAGTCCAACCTGTGCCAGATCCCCATCTTGTCACCAGCCCAGAGCACTGAGTGTCACATCCAGTCATTCCCTGGACACCTCCAGGGATGGGGACTCCACCACCACGCTGAGCAGCCCCTTTCAGTGCCTGACCACCCTTTCCATGAAGAAATTCTTCCTGAGACGTCAGGGTTTGCCACATTAAGAGCATAAAAAAGGACTAAAAATTCAGATGCCCAAACCACAATGAAACATTGTGTGTGTTTTAGGTAATTTTTTAAAAAGGGATGACTCAGTAATTCTGACAATTCTGAAACACAAGTTTCCTACTCATGAAACCTCTAGGCAGATAGGGGTTGCAAGGCACCAAGGAAAATTCAATGGAAAATTAACTATGCCCAGAAGGAATATATTATACACCTGGAAACCCCCCCAAATCTAATGGCACTTTCCAGTAACTGGGTCCTTGGCATTGCTATGCTTTCTGAGATACAGAGTGGGCCTCCCACCCAACTTCCACTCCTACACAGGAACAGGAATTTCAGATCAGTGTCATGATGACAGCATGACAGAGAATTCAATGAAAAGAAATGTAAGCCTACTGCAAACACTATGGTATAAAAATACTTAAAAAGGAGCAAAGTCTCTCCTGACACCAACCATTTTAAGCACAATATCCTTCAAAAATTAGCTACAACATGAGCACCAGGCACTTCAACAGCTTTTCCTCAAATTATTCCACCTTGGTAATGATTGTTTATTTACTTGTATTTCTAGAAGCTCACTCTTTAAGTGAAAAGCAAATACTTCTTTCCCTCAGCACAAAGGGGTTTTATAATCCACTCAAATCTAATCTGTGGTCATTTCGGAACACAGAAGGAAAACATCTCAATCCCATTGTTCTAATGTTTTGGAAACAAACGACTCGGTATCTGTAGCATTTTCAACTCACTCCTCAGCAGTTCTACTTCAGCAACGATGAGAAATCCAATTTTTTAATTGCACATTCATTTTATGTTTTGTACGAGAAATTCTGCACATCTGAGCAAGGAGGTGACAAACTCAGATTATGTAAAACTATTGCAACAACAACTAAAAGGCAAATAACCACCAGCAGCATCACCCTACCTGACACTAACTCCCTCCTAGTAATGGCTTCCTTACCAACTAGGAGCCCCAGAATCCCTCATTGTACATTGATTTTCTGCAGTTAGAGGAGGCCGAGGAATACCAAACACAATCCCAAAGTCTGTGCACGACAAATTGTCCAAATACTCACAGGGCTTTGTTTGCTCTCCCCGTCCCCTGCGCGTGCAGCCCAGCAGCGCAGTCAGCAGGCTGGGAATTCAGGGGTACCGCTGCCTGGAGAGCACTCTGGCACAGATCCTCCTCCGGTCCCTCCCTCTCCCTAGCGCTGGCTCCATCCTGCTGCTCCCCACGTCAGGGTGATGTTACAGGTGACACCTCCCGCTGCTGATGTCAAGCTCCATTCCCAAAATCACAAGCACTGTCTCCCTGCGGCGCCCGCTGCCCCTACAAGCATCACCTGCATATCTTCTGAGTGCCAGGGAACGGGCTCCAGGAGGATTCCAGAGAAGCTTATGGACACACAGCCTTCCCTCTTCGTCAAGTCTCCCACTGTTATAAGAGCTGCTTTAATTCCTACCAGAATGCTGCAGCAAATGTAGCCTCTACGCCTCCCTTGGGGGGAAAAGGAAGGAGTTTTACAGTTTCTTTCTGTGGCGCAGCTTATTTTGCTCTTTTCCTAGAGCAAACTGCTGAAAGAACAGGGAAATAATGGATCAGGAGATCAGAGCGACTGACTCATGGATGCTCTCCCGAACATTTCGGAGTAAGCTGAGGGGCTGGTGATGCAGCCCAGGACCAGAGCTGATGAATGGTGCAGTGCTGCTGTTGTCATGGCAACTAAGGGGAAAAGAAAAAAAAAAGGCAGCACCATATAAGGAGTTGTGACATGGATTCTGGGAACAATTTATATTAAATGGCTGTAAGCTTTAAAGCTGCAGCACCCCCTTGGTCGGGGACAGGTTTCATTGTTCACATTGAAGCAGTCGGCACAAATTTTTGACAGGATCGCACCCAGCCCAGACACATCTGCATCCAGAGAGTTGTACGAAAACACAACAAAACAACATGATTCTGCAGTATGTTCAAATAACTGGAATTGAAATAATTGAAATGATTAATTAAAGGAAATGGCTGGACGCTAATACAGACCCAAACTAACGTCTGTGAAAACAGAGTACCACCGGGCCCCCCAGGTATGCACAGCCCCGCACAGGTGAGGAGCTCAGTCCTTACAGAGCAAGGCTGAGATGAGCCAAACTGCAGCACCATCAGGTGGCTGAGTGCCTGAGCAGCACTGCCACCAACACAGATCCTGCCAGGCCTCCCAGAAACAGCAGAACATTTCCAAATTGACCCATAACCCAGGTGCTGCTGGTCAAGGGAGGCTGGCAGAGCCCCCAAAGCATCTTCAGGTATGGCAGAGCAGGGAAAGCCAACTCAAGCACACCTGCCATCACAAGCTGTGAACAAGGCGAAGGTTTGTATTCCGTGTGCAACACTGGGGAAAAACACATTATTTACCAGAACCATCACAGCTGCTTTTCACTTAATGCATGTGCTCAAACAGACAATACACAGCGAGGGAGAGAATGGCCACTGTCGCACCCAGCACAACCACAACACTGCAGTGCTGGAGCCTGGGCTCAGCAACTGAAACGTTGAAATCTGATGATTTATGTTATTTTTAAACACAGAATCCCAGAGTGGCCTGGGTTGGAAGGGACATTAAAGATCATCCAGTTGCCACTGCCCTGAGGGACACTTTCCACTATCTCAGGCTGCTCCAAGCCCCATCCTGCCTGGCCTTGGACACTTCCAGGCATCCAGGGGCAACCACAGCTTCTCTTGTAACCTGTGCCAGGGCCTCACCACGCTCACATCACAGAATCACTGTTAAGGTTGGAAAAGACCTTGAACATAATCAAATCCAACACCATCACATTCCACACCAAACCGTGTTGTCAAGTGCCAGAGCCATACATTTTTTGAGGACTTCCAGGAGCCGTGACTTCACCACTTCCCACATGTGCCAGCACTGATGGCTTCCCCCCAGCACTGCCACCCCTGAAGCTGTGCCTCATCATCTCTCATGCTCCCACCCAGCTGAGCTGGTGCAACAATTTGGAGAGAACAAGTGGTCCTGGGGGCTACAATCATTAATCTGGGCTTGTCACCACTCAACAAGTAACAATTAAAGTTTTCAAGCGGAGAGATCTCAGCTTTTTTCACACCCACAATTACAGTTAGCATCAAAGAATATTGAACCATTTGCTGAAGATATAGAGAAGAGAGATGTGATAACCCTTGTGGCTACTCCCAAGAGATGCAAGGGTATCCCATGAGGGATGGGGAGAAGACAAGACCCCAGCACTACAAATGACACAGGTGATGGTGGCCCAGGGAATGTTGTGTGTGAGATCCCCAGCCCAGATGGACCTGGAGGGCTGTTGAGAGCCACAGTGGTGGGTCCTTACTGGTGTCACTGGGAAGAGCAAGCCTCCATCCTGCTCAGCCCTGCTCTCAATAACTCTGAAGGATCTCATGAAAAAATACACATTTTCTTTAGGAAAGAGGCTGCTATTAATTGCCTGAACCCACCTAGGAATATTCCTACTCATTTCTATGAATTTTATTCTTAGGGAAAGTTCCCAAATTCCCCAAGCACAAGGGAGGAACACCCTCAAAGAGGGGATCTGCAGTGAAACCAGTTCCCCAAGCCCATGTCTTCGAAGACACTGAAGCAGCTAATTCACACTGGATACAGGAGGAATCAGGCCTCTCCGAATTCAAACCGAAACATCTAGGCCAGGTTTTTGTTAGAAAAACATGATTTCTTCCCTAAATTTCTTGCTAATATTCTCCCCTCCTCACCCTTTGCACAGGCACTCACACACGTGCTCTTTCTAAGAGAATCCTAATGCTTGCAATCTGTCATTCAATAGAAAAAATAGCAATAGCCAAGTACAGTGATGAATAAAATTATCCCTACGCATATAAATGTACAATATGTAAATGAACACTCCTTCCTGAAGAGGAGGAGGAGTGGGATGCGGCACCGGGCTTTGTGCAAACCCTCTGCACATGGTGGGTTCCACAGGAGTCGAATAAAACATCATGAGCTGAGTCTTTCAGCCCAGTACCTCCTTTATTAATCTAATGCACGTATTTTTGGCACTGATTCCCAAAAGCACTTACATACATTCATCCCTAAGCACCCTCCTGGAAAGCACTGCTGTCCTCAAGGCAGGTATATAGAGCACCTGCATTATTTTCATCACAGTTACGGCTTTGAGTCAGCTATAACACACTCTTGACATACAGTAGAATGTTTAAGCCCATTGTTTCAACAGCAGTTGCTCTTTGTGTAGCAAGCACGGTAACTTTTAAGTGGTAATTTTATTGCAGACACAAACCAAAATGGTGTCTTCACTTACCTATCCTGGGCTGGGAGGGTGGGGGGTTTTCTTTCTTTTTATTACACATTTTTCACATTATTTTTGTAAATAAAGCCACTGTGATAAAAAAAAAAATTAAACACCACAAACTGAAGTTGAACGAGCTGATTTAAGTATGTTTTCAGCCAGTGCTAAACAAGAGGTGACACAGGCAGGAGGGGGAGAGCTGATTACTTATGCTGACTGTTACTTCACCCCTTAGAGCCACAATGATCTTAGTTTTTCTTAATCACCAGACTATGCAGCAGAGTGGAAATTGCACCCACATGGAATATTTATCACCCTCTGAATCCAGCCAAGCCTTCATACCCAGCAAACCCAGACACCAACATGTGAGTGAGTGACCTTAGTTCCTCTGGGTAGAAAACACACACTCCATGGAATGTGTTCCTGTGACTTTTTACCTAAAATGGACATTTTAGCTTTTCTGTGAACGAAAAGCTGACTTGGTTACATATCAGACAGATTAAGAACTTTAAAAGATTATGTTATCATAGAATTATGAAATGGTTTGGGTTGAAAAGGACCCTAAAGCCCATCCAGTGCCACCCCCTGCCATGGGCAGGCACTCCTTCCACTAGCCCACGTTGCTCCGAGCCCTGTTCAACCTGGCCTTGGACACTTCCAGGGATGGGGCAGCCTCAGATTCTCTGGGCAACCTGTGCCAGGGCCTCACCACCCTCACAGGGAGGAATTTCTTCTGCATATGCAACCTAAATTTCCCCCCTTGCAGTCTGAACCCATTCCTCCTTGTCCTGTCACTCCAGGTCCCAACGAAGAGTCCCTCTCTGGCTTCCTTGTCGGCTCCTTCAGATACTGGAAGACTGCTCTGAGTATCTACTAAATGGTCCTAGGACATAAATTTTTAGTTTAAAAAAACCAAAACATAGTCCCAGAAGTGATGTTCTTGCAAAGGGGTGCTTACAGCTCCTCTGTGACCTGACAGAACCCATCAGCTGGCCAGTTTGAATATGGACAATTTTTTAAGCCACTTAAAATTTTGACCACCTGTGATCCACACTTAAGAACAGACAAACCCTGGGCAGAGCTCTGTCTCGCGGCTGGGCCACGGCCATCCTGGAGCCGATGGGCCCTGGTCCACCTGCGGAACCCCCCCAGGGCCCTGCTATGTGCAGACGCGCTCCCCCTCTCCAGTGTGGCCAAGATTCAGCTGAAGCTGCCCTGCTGTCTGGCAAAAGATCATGTGAGCAACAGCGATAAGTGACATTCCAGCTGCAAGGCCTGGGTGACATTAACCCTTTTAGTGCTGTGAAGAGCTGAAAACCTGAGGGAAGAGAAAGAGGAGATGCTTAAAGCTGAAATTCTGTTGGAAAGCTATGATGTATCAGAGCACCCGTTGTAATTTCATGAAGGCATGGGGGGTGGAGCATTCAACTTGTGCTTGAGAACAAAAGCACCTGCGCTGAGATAGGCAGATGCTGAAGCAGCTGTAATTTCATGAGAAGTTTGAATAGGGAGAGATGGAAGCGATGAGGACTTTTGCTCCAAATGGAAAAGGAGAAGACCTCAGTTCCTAGAGATGCTCCCAGAGATAGTCCTAGAGATGAAGATGAGGAAGACCCTTTGCTCCCAGGGAAGGAGAAGGGCCTGTGTTCTTAGAGATGAAATGCTCCCAGAGATGGGTGAAGAGAACTTCTGTTTCTGAACGGCTCAACCTTAAAATTGCACCCCAGTAGCTCAAGATTGGACCCTCGAAAGCAGTTGTGGGAAAAGCTGCAGGTCATGGGAGGGGACTCTCACATGATGCGAGCAGAGAACCAACCCGGGCGGCTGTCTCGTTGTGGTAATTTCTCCATAGCATGGGCAAGAGAGACTCCTCTTCCTAAATGAACTGAACAAGGTCATTACGGAAGTGGTAAACAGACTGAACATCTCAAGGGTTGAATTTTACATTGTCAGTGGGAGAAGGGAGAAAGGTGGGGGGAGGAGAAGTGTTCTGAAGGTGTGGTATGATTTTTTTTTTTTCCCCTCTTTTATTTTTCCTTATTTTAGGTCTATTAATAAACTTCTTTATATTCTTTCAAGTTTGGTGCCTGCTTTGCTTTTCTCCTAATTCTTATCTCACAGAAGGTAAGCAGTAATGAGTATTTTGGACCAAACCACTACAAAAGTATGAAAGATAAAGATTTTTATGTAGCAAAGGGTCCCATCGTTTGGACAACGCTCTAAGGACGCACAGGATGGGATTGCTGGGGTGTCTGTGCAGGGCCAGGGGCTGGACTAGATGATACCTGCAGGTCTCTTCAAGCTCAGGATATTCCATGCTTTAATGATTCTTTCTGCCACTGAGGAACATTTTTCTTTTCCAAATCTCTCAGATTAGTAGTAAGTAAAAGACAGACAACAAGGAATAGTTGAGGAAATGTGATAAATACTGTGAACTACAAAAAGCAGAAGCACTGCTCTTCCAGCTCCTTTCCATGTCACCTTAATGAAAGCAAACAAATTCCTACCATGACTGCAGGAGGATGTAAAATAAACACCTTCATTTTACAATATCAACAGTAAATTAAACTAATAATTTAAAAAATCTTCTCCACTAATGCATGGAAACACATCCTGAATTCTAAGTGCATTGGGAGCTTCACTGGAGTCATCGAGACAAGGACGTGCAAAGCATAAGCAGGGGTTTGCCGGGTATATGGGACTGGGTCCAGCTAGAACAGATTTTTAAAGCATATGGAAAAGGCAAAGTATGCAAGTACAAGACAGATGTAGTCACCTCCCCAGTCCATTTCCAAGTTTTGTGTGTGACCCCAAAACGAACCTCTGAACAAAACTGGAAGCCTAACACTTCTCTTCTCTTGCTTCTGTGCAGTAACAATTACCAGCATTTTATTGACATCCTCATTTGTACCCAACCTGTTCAGGTCTAGATTTCATGGCATATGACTTCCAAACCACCCTGACAGAGGAATATGCATCTTCACCAGGTACACCTGCAGTGTGGCTCTGAGCACAGGCTCCAGAGAGCTCCCAGACCCTGAGGTTTGTGGGAATCGCCATCCCTCTCTTTGAATTACCACCTGCAACAGCCACTGTTAGAATTCCAGGTCTTTTGAGGAACTAGCGGTATGATCCAAGGACCAGTCCTGCCCAATCATGGAATCGTGACTCTGTCACAACTCAGAATCTCTCCCACTTATCCTTTCCAAGTTCTCCTTTCACCAGAGGGCAGAGGAAACAAAAGGCACCAAGTGCATCAAAGCTCCCTTTTGTACACATAGATCAGACTATATCTGGTAAAAACTCCTTTTGGAGGTTTCGCTCAGCACAAGCACAGGACCCTGGCTGATCATTCTTAAAGCTGGGCACAGAGTGTGGTCAGATTTTAGGCAAGAATCAAGTTTCTCAAAAACTGTTACCGGCAGAAATACCTTCTTTCAGGCTTTTATATGGATGTTGGACTCCAAGCGCTTTTGAAAATCACACTACTGCACCATCTCTAGGTATTCAAACCACAATCCTAACAGGTTAAATAAGCAAAGCAGTATCTGAACATAATTTCTCTGATGTTCTCTTGACATTCAAAATTTAAGCATCAACTTCTTTAAAATTACTGTAATGCTTCCACTGTGCATAAACCACAACACAAAGTGGACCTAAAACACACTCTGATAGAAATTTCTCAAGAACTAGAGAGTATTTGTAAATCAGAGAGACCTTTTTCAGCACAGAAAGACTTCTCTGTCAACACAAAAATCCAATCCATCCCCAGGTTTGACTGAAGCAGATGCTGTAATAAACAAGGGAATGACTTGGATACAGAAACTGTTCAAAGCTTTTTCTTTCAGATTTTTGCACCGACGGACCTTAAAAGCCCCAGTGAACTTTATTAAAGTCCTTACCAGTTAACTTCTTCACAGGTTGGAGCCGAACACTGATAGACTGATGTGTGAGTAAGGGGGAGGATGGAAGGGAGCGCGACATGCCCTCCATAATCCGAATGTGCTGCATACCTTCGGTCACTGGGAGTGGTGGAATAGCGTAGTCAGGTTCAAAAGCACAGTCGTTCTCTGTGGAGGTGCCTGATGGGGACAGAAAAATAAAAATGAATTGGTTAGAATGCAAGGGAAAGAATCCTGCTTCCATCATTCCAAAAGGGCTGGCTGGAGGGAGCCCTGCACAGAGCCAACTTGCCAACTGCTTGTTCCCTTTGCACAGTCGTGACACATCCCTTGAAGAAATTCGAAAGAGCATCTCAGTACCCTCTCTATATGATGAACAGCAGAACCATTAAGAATTTCTTTCAGTGTTCTTAATTTGTCTTTCAGAGTCTTAGAGTCACCAGTTTTCAATATAATGACCATAGTTTTTAGATTGTTGGTTTCTAATAAAAAACCTCCCAGCTGAATTAAATTTCAATAGGAGGACCTTTAGCCTAAAAAAAACCCCAAACCCCAAATAAAATGTAAGAACAAATGCCTCTAAAAACAGCCACCAGCTCCAACTCTCCCGAGAGACACACAAAGCCCACGTGGGGGTCGCATCACTACAGAGCCACAATGGAATACATGGAATAGCATGAGAACAAGTGAAGATAGAACAATAAAAGGACACGTTGCTAATTGTGATCAGTATTAATGAACAGTGAAGGGAAGGTGCTCCAGGATCAGCAAGACTCAGGAGCCATAAGGATCCTCCTATTAGCTGCAGATATGGAAACCCTGGAGTCAAGGACACTTGGATCTCCACTCTTGTCAGTAAGATGAACAACCTAACCCAGACAACTAATAATTCATCTTCAAAACCAACCCAAAGTGTTAACATTCATATTTCACTCATTTTCATTAACATTTCAATAATGTGAGAAAGCCAGACTTGTGTCACACTATAACAAGATAGATTTTAGCTCTTATTGCCTGCTGATGTTTTCCCTCCATAAAGACATTCCTTACTGGATTTCCACTGGATAGCTGTGCTGTTCTTAATGGCTTGTGAAAGTACGCTTAAAAGAGAAAATGTTTGCTGGACAGAAAGGGAGATGGACAAGAGTGGGAATAAGACAGAAGGGTAAAAGCCCCAAATGCATGGTACACCAGAGGAGACAATGGATGAGCTGTATTCCCAATATCCAAATTACAATGTGAACAACCCAACATATTGTTTATGATCAGCGGAAAAAACCCATGTTGAAATAACTGTCAAAAATCTTGGACCAGTTCCTGAAGGATTCTAGGAGGCTGCAGCACCTATGGCTAAAATCCATCCATTCCCGGTGCCAGAATTCAGGAATGTCTCTCAGCAGTTTTGTATCGCTCTTTACAGGAAAACCAAATAAGCACTGACACCCTTCACACCTACACTGGTTTTGACATTTCCAAACACAACTCACTCTCTGCTTGCTCATCCCTCACCAGTTACCAGGAGCTCTCTGCAGGCTCTGCCAGCCTGGCCAGGCTCACCAGGAGTGTCAGGGAAGACAGACCACCATCGCTGCCAAAACTAGCATCCAAAAAAGCCAACCCATGATGGGTTTTTAAAATACATTTGGTGCCAGGCATGAAAAAATTTTCCTAAACCAACCTAACCAAAACCTCCAACCTAAACCTCCTCTGGCACAACTTGAAGCTGTTTCCTCTTGTCCTGCCAATGAAGCTTTTCAGACACTGTGACACTTAATCACACACGGTAATGTGGAAGGTCAGACAGCAGAAAGACAACTGCCTCATTTCAGCTGGATGCTTTACCCAAGGATAATAAACTTCCTTAATCCACCATCATGAAAAATACCCATTAACATGTGCAGACAGATTTCAAGTGATGGACACAAAGCTGGGAAAAGTTAGAGATAACGCTTCTATGTAGAGCAGAGACACTTCTCCTCCTGTGCTGCAGAAAGCCTGCCTCTACAATTGCATCCTCTGATCCAAATGGAAATACTTAGCTCAGAAGCTTGTTTCTCCAAGAACTTGGAAGCTTTTTTACCTTTTCCCCTCCTATTCCCTCTTACGCTGAAACTTCTTGCTAGTTACTGCAGTTCCTTCAGTCACAGTCACCAAAGTGAACAGGTACAGGTTGGTGATTCTTGAGCGAGGATTTGCAAAAAAAAATCCCCTCCTCCTCTGCCAAAACCCATGCCTTTCCCACAGCAGCAGAGATCCAGAATAGATGGGCTGAGAGAGCAGAGATGTGCGCAGGGAGCTCCCAGCAGCGGCTGCATCTGAGCTGCTCTGTCCCATAACAAGAAACCATTGGACATGAGCCAAACACAGGGAAGGACGTGCCAGGGACCCACGGCAGAGCAAAGCTCAGCCTCTAGCACACAGTTACACAACAACAACTTCATCTGAGCTCAGAGTGGGAAGAGGAGCCACTGTCTCTGAACCTCAAAGCACTGCTCCTTGTATGCAAGCTGCCACGGGATACGTACAGCTATAAATTCCCTGGTTCTTTCCTAATTTTACTTTCTTTTAAAACAATAGAATTTAAAATAATAAATTTAAATACAGTAATTGAAAGATTCTACGTGAACAGAGCAGTTGACACTTCACAGAGCTTCAGGGTTTTAACTACCAATTCCGATCCCCCTAATTCTGATCACAGCTTCAATCACTCAAAATCATTTCACCCAGGCAACACTGGAATACTGCCAAAAAAGGACAACGCTCTGGAAAAAATGTCCCCATAGTAAGTCATTAGGACACCATGGCAACAACAGGCTTGAGCCTAAATGAACGGAAAATTCTTGCTGCAATCCCAAAGAGAGTAAGTCAATGGGCATAGAACCTACAAGAGCCCTATTTCCAAAAAATGCTGCTCAGTTTGAAAGCTGTATGAAAATACAGCATTTTCACAACCCCCACAAAGGAGAAAATGCTTAAAACTAAGTAAAGCTGCTTCAAAGGACATGTAAGCCAGCACAGATCTAAGAGCTGCTGCTGTCAGGGACAGAGATCCCCATTATGGGGCTGTGTGTGGTATTAACCAACCACCACCAAACCTACTCTGAGTGATGGATACTCAACCAAAGTGTCTGTTGAATTGTTATTTAAAGAATATAAATCCTGTTTTTAGTACTCCCTTCCTTGGACCTTTTGTCCTCTCCCTGCAGGATGAAACAAACCAAAGCAAAAGATGTAACATGGGGCTGTTCAGCCCCCAGGCAGGTACACACAGGTCCTTCTCCATTGCATCCCAGGGCTTGGGGAAGGATAACCTGGTTATGGTGAACCTGCCAGGTTCCCCTTTTGACATCAAGGGAAAGGCAAGTAGAAACCTGGAAACCGAGTGCTGGTTTGGGCTGGTATGTGCTGAAGAATTCCAGCACCACCAGCTCCAACAGAAGAACGCTCTGTCCCTCTGGCTGCAGTACCCAGATACCATGCTCTGCAGGTCCACCTGTGCTGCACCAGGAATTAGGTTAAACTCCTTCAGCCACTCAAAGATTGTCTGGTTTGTGAACCTCAGTACGTTGGTAGCTGTGCAGATAATAATGATGGGTACAAAGTCTGTCAGGTCACACAGGCTGACGAGAAACACAACACCTGGGAGGTATCAAAGGTGAACAAATGAGACGAGTCCCCGAGGCAGAACAACACTCAGGTTTTACCTTGCCCAGCTCGGCTCTGACGGGAGTCTACACTTGCCTGTCTTCGGTCTGGTGGCTCCTCGTTCCCTCCATCTGCATGAGAACCAAAACAGCACAAGTAGAACATCACAGTGGACAGGTCAGGCAGATGCAACTTTTCCTTGAGTCCCATCACCTATCTCGGAGGAACAGCAGGACAAAAGGTCCCTCTGGCAGACTGAAACTGGGGAAACTGCTGCTTGACTCTGCTGCTCGTTCCACCTTTGCCCCAGCTCACTGCAATGAAATCTGTGAGGTCCTCGGGACAGAAGGAAGGTTTTACTTGCTCCTATTGATCCCACAGACATCTGAATGAAATAAAAACCAAATTGTGCATCTTCAATGAGTTCCTTCACTTTGGACTGTTATATCAAAATATTAAAATATTAAGCTTTGGAATAAAGAGATCCAGATAAAAAGAAAAAAAAATATTTGAAACATGAAATTTGAAATTGTGTCCCTTTAAAATTGTCTGCTAAAAACCAGGAAGGCTGGGAAGAACAAAGTCTCTTATTACATCCTCTGGAAGATGTTTAGGAAAGCAGCTACAGTTAACAAATCCCAAATCCGTCTGGATAAATGCAGCGTGGGACATTGTGTACAATATTATACAATTCATTACAGGCTGCTTTTCATTGATCAACTGACCAGATTAGAAACAATAGATACACCCATCAATACAGATGCTTGAGCACATGGAGTCTCCGGCAGCTGAGAGCAAAAAGAAGCCCAGCTCTGCAGATTGGGAAAAGGCAAACCCAGGGATTTCAAATGCAGGCTGCATTTCAGCAGTTCTTACCCCTTGCAGCAGGGCAAGGGGAAGCTTTTAAAATCTTTAAAAATAGTTTTGAAATAACTGAATTCTCAAATAGCTGTTTAAAAACTCAATAGTTGGTTTAGCATTGATGTGTTTTGATGATACTGAAAGCAACTGCATTCTGATATATTTATATGTCTGGATAGCTCTACAGAAGTTATTTGCTGGAGGGGCCTGTTATGCCATAAAGTAATTTAACTTTATCAACTCCTGTTACATGTGAGCTATGTCTGGCTTGATGGGAAGTTGTGAATTGCAGCACAAGAGCAGAACTAAAATGGGGACTAAAAATTTCAGTCTACCCCCACTCCCAAAAAAAGAGGAACCACAGCCCAGGCCAGGAGAGGTCTTCCGTTCCCTCTTCCCTTGGTGAAATGCTCCCAGCCCTCAGTTTCCCTGAAGCAATGGCCAGGCACCTTGAACAGATGCCAGCCAGGCCGTTTCTGTCACCTTTGCATCTTTCCCTGCTGACACAGCAGCTACACATGAAGGTCATCTGGCTACAGCAGCCCAGAATCCTGATTTTAAATCAACTGCACCTGCCCCAATAAGCCACCAGCTGCCAGGTGCCAAGGAGGCCACAGACCACGACACTTCCCCAGTTCCCTTTTCCATTCTGGTTGCCAGAAGGATGTCACACTGCGAATACAACTGCAACTGGGATGTGTCCGTAGGAGCTTTTATTAGCCTGGAGATGCCCTCTTGGAATTAGCTGCAATGAGCCTTCCTACAGTCAAAGGCATTAACAGAGTCCTGATTGTATTTGCTGGTAACACCCAGTATGGTTTGGCCATTGCTGTGCACATGGATATCACTGTCATCATCATCCCTAATAGCCCCTGGCTATGAGCCCCCACAGACAACCTTTAAGTCATGAGGAAAACATTTTGAGCTCCAAACATAAATCCAAATGAAAAATAATTATAAGGACTGAACATTTCAAAAGACAAGAAAGTCCCAGTATTTAAATCAGGAGTAAACCCCTGTATTTATCCAAAGACACATGATCATCAGCAAAAGACAAACTCCATCCCTGAAAGTTTCATCAACCTTGCAAGTGTTCGACACCCAGCTAGATGGGGCTCAGTGGGTGGAACTGGATGAGCTTTAAGGTCCCTTCCAACCCAACCCATCCTGAGATCTCTTGATAATTCTATGAATCAATCTCCTTGATCCCTTGGAAAGGCAACACCTCTGCTGTACAGTTACCTAGGTGTATCAAACCTTGCCTTGAGAACAAGCCTTGGCCAAGGGAGGGGGCTGGGGGCAGCAGCTCTGGGGTCCTGCTCCCCAGAATGCTCCAACACCCAATGGTGGGACACAAAATGGTGACAACAGGCTGCCAAAGCCACTGGGTTGGAGAAGAGGAACAGCTGCATGGGAGCCAAGAGTCTGGGATGGATCTCCCTGCAAGTTACACAACATATTAAGGGGTAAAGAAAGCTCACAGTAAATTAATTTCCAAAATGCATTTAGCAGGTGGAAAAGGAAAAAATAAATCAGATGACTCAGCAGATATTAAATCTTCAGTCAGCACACAACTGCTGCTGCATTTGATATGGCTGCAGCAAAGGTGGAGCTTGGGGGAAACCAAGGATGGAAAGGAACAGCCACAGTTAAGAGCTGAACAACTGAACTATTTAATTGTTTTTCTCTTCACTACAAATCAAAATGTTGCGCACAATCTGCTCCCAGCAGATTGTGGAGGAGCAAGGTTAGCAGGGAACAATACCACACGTAATTATGAAGTTATCTCACTGTACGTACAAAAAAGGGGAGATTACTCTTCCTAAGGGAATATTAATTCTCACAGTTTTTGAACTTCCAAGTGCTCGTATTTACATCCGCCTCTGTGCACACATCAGGACTCTGTCATCCCAACCACACTCTAGTTATTTTATTTATGCATGATTTTAGGTAGTCGCTAGTATTTGCTTTAGCAATAGCTATTGTTTATAGACGTGACCCTACTATTCAGACAACAGTTTGGGGACGGTATCACTCCTGAAGTTCAATCAACTCAGTTGCTGTAACGATTGCCAATGCGGTGAAACATCGAAGTTATTGACAAATCCTTCAATGCAACAGCTAAAAGAGGTCACCAGAAGTAAATCGGTTGTGAAATCATTGCTAGAGAACACGGCTATCCGAGTTAATTTAAAATAAAGATCAGCACAGACCAAGATGAACCTGTTTAAGGAGCTTTACAGAAGCTGACAGGCAAAAGAGGAAATAGTCAAATGCCACAAGGGAAGTGAATAATATAGTAAATATTGACTCAGTAATTCATATTCTCTTGCATCTCACCATGAGAGGGAGGAAAACTTTTGTGTATTTTTTAAAAATTAAGACAATCCATTAACTCTTAGACACTATTTTAGTTTTTGAAAGCTACTGTCTCATCAGTGTCCAGCATCCATCCATCTGGGATGCTGGACGCGGGTCAGAAACTCAACAAGGCTTCTGAGTGCCTGATTCTGTAGCAGGAACAAAGTAAGCAGTCATGGCTATTAACTCTTTCTCTCAGTTACAAAGAGATTACAGGATCTCAAAGATCGTGATTAGTGACAGGATCACCAGAGCAGCCTCTCCTGCTGTAGCCAGGTCTGAGAAACACTCCTGCTTTCTCTTCTCCCCCCATCCCCAGCCCACCAGTTCTCCATTAAAACCAATGACACAACAAATCCTCCCCAATGCACACAACTGGATTCTTTGAACTGACTGCTCTGACAGGGAAAGAAAATCCCAAGGTTTCAGCATTCCTAAACAAATTCCCTGCACAAAGCACCACAATTAGTATGAGGGGGCTGCAAACAGGAGCCAGATGCATCTGCACCAGCACATCTGATGTCAGTAAATCCCACAGCACCTCTGGCATCACCTCCGTCAGCACCTCCTGCCAGGTATTCTCGTTAAAGGCAAACATAGCAAGTTTCATATAAAATCAAGTGCCAGCAGCCCAGTATTTCTGGTTTCCTATTTAATTAAAAAGGCCTTTAAAACCCACACCGTGACTAAACATCTCCCAAGATCTTTGATCTGACAAAGCAATTTTTAAGAAGAATCCAAGGGTGGGTGAGGCTGCTCCATGCATGCTGGGAAATCTGCAGCAGGAACTGACTGCAGCGGATGTGCTGTTGCTCTCACGGCGGCTGGCAGAGCACACTCCACTGTCAGAGCTGATAAATCAATAGTTTAAATCCGTATCATATCAAAATTGTATCTGGAAAAGGTGGAAGACTCACACAAAGCCAGTCAAGCCGTTAGGGATGGATCCGATTCCAGCCCAGCCCAGCATCCCTGCAGAAGGAAAGGTCTGTGTGCATGGCACAGAGTCTGGAGATGTGGCTCCCAACTGCCATTGTGCTCCCAAAACAGAGACACGGGGGAAAAAAGCCACCCCAAAATAAATAAATCAAACAGCTCCAGGGGCTGGAGCCCACCAGGAGGATCCTGGAGCTGCCAGCACTGCCGCTGCAGGGGCCGGCGCCGAGGCTGATGCTGGAACCCGCCGCAGCGATGCCGGCGCAGGAGAGGGAGTTGCAAATCTTGTTCTCAGCATTCCCAATGGATTCCAGCCTGGTAAGAGATGACACATGCCACATGATCTGCCTGCTGCTCTCCCAGGGTGAGATGTGCTCGGCAAGGGGCAAAGTGTTCCCCAGCCAGAGCAGGAGAGGAGAGGGAGCCCTCTCCTCCGAGTCTGATACTGAAAAGAGTTATTTTAATCAAAAGTCCTCCCTGATTATTTAGTTTGTGAGTACTTTTCTGCCTCAGAAAACAATATGCACCACCACTGCAAATTATTATTATGCTACAGTTAATTCCATTATAAAACTATTATTATTATTATTTTTCTTATTGCTGTTGCTATATAATTAGTATTGTGGTAAAATACCACAATATGGTTAGAAATAGCGTTATTGCAGTGTTATGATTAAAATCAGTATGATATGAATTATTATGATAATTAAAATTTTTAAGAACTGCATTAAATTACTAATAGAATGAAACATTTGCCCCCATGAAAATAACTCCCTGGTGGGAGTGTCAGGGTACAGAGGATGGTTGTGGGTGTTGAGGGTGGAGTATTTTTACTGATGGAACTATAGCACAGACCTGGGTTATTAATCACCATATCATTAAAATCCAGCTCCCCAGTCACCTTCCAACAAGTTGAATCCTTTAGCATAGAATCATTAAGGTTGGGAAAGACCTCCAGATCAAGCCCAACCTATGACTGATCCCCACCTTGTCACCCAGCCCAGAGCACTCAGAGCCACCTCCAGGCCTTCCTTGGACACCTCCAGAGATGGGGACTCCACCCCCTCCCTGGGCAGCCCCTGCCAAGGCCTGAGCTTTTTTTCCATGCGGAATTTCCTGCTGCTGTCCACCCTGAGCCTGCCCTGGCCCAGCCTGAGGCCGTTCCCTCTCCTCCTGTCCCTGTTCCCTGGAGCAGAGCCCGACCCCCCCGGCTGCCCCCTCCTGTCAGGGACTTGTGCAGAGCCACAAGGTCCCCCCTGAGCCTCCTTTGCTCCAGCCTGAGCCCCTTTCCAGCTCCCTCAGCCGCTCCTGGGGCTCCAGCCCCTCAGTGTCCTGCCATGAGGGGCCCAGAACTGGACACAGCACTTGAGGTGCCTCTCCAGTGCCCGGCACAGGGGACAGGCACTGCCCAGGTCCTGTGCCCACACTCTGGCTGGTACAGGCCACGTGCCCTTGGCCCTCCTGCCCACCTGGGCACAAATGGGCTCCTGTTCAGCCACTGTTGAGCAGCACCTGGATGCTCTGATAGTTCACACAAATAATCCAAGACACACAAGGCTTCTATTTCTGTACATAATTAATTAACGCTATATAAACTACTTCGAATTCCCAGACTTCTCCACACACCAGATGGGCAGATTTGTATTTTGTGCCTAAGAACACACACAAAACCAGTTGTTTTTCCCCTCAATCACATCCCTGCCCTGATACAAAAACCACCTAATAAAACAAAAAAAGCTTTACCACTGTGTACAGTTTATTATAGAAAACAGTGTGAGATGGAAGTCACAGAAATGCTTTCATAAATATAGTATTTAATTTATTAATTGTGAATCCACAAGACTTCCTTTCTCTTTTGCAAATAACCTGACAATATTTTAAAAATGGAAATGCCATGCTGTGTTTTGAAATACTTCAGCTAGAGTGGAAAATCAACATATATTTAATACAGATAAGCATTTTAGTTTATTGTATGTTAAATATAGTCCCAGTGGCCACTGGAGCAGCAAGTAAATGTGGAGTCACCACTGCTACGGGCATGCTCTGACTCCAGATGGGTCCATGGCTTGAAAATAACCTGGAATATCATAAAATGTTCAACATTATGAACAATTATGGGAGTCCTGACTATAGCAAGGCCTCATGGAGAGCAGAAACTGGGGACACTTCATTAACACACCCAAAGACCAGGACACAAGTGTTCTGTTATCCCAGTAGAGTTCATCAAATTACACGATGGATTTTATCCATAACTATAAAAATACAAGTGCACTTTGTACTTGGGGCACTTTAAAACGTGATTAGTAAGTACATGCTCTAAATTCATAAAGGGCAGCTTCCCTACACCCACAAGAAGGAGTCATCTCTAGAGGAGAAAGCAATCCCTCTGCACAGGAGACGGAAAACAGAGTCAATGATAAGACATTTATTTCAGATAAAATATCTGCTTTGTTATCAAATTCAGAGGAGCTGATAACTCACCCAGAGCACCATTTGTCAAAACATTGTTACTGCACCATTCTGCATTTTACTGCTTTTAGCTTTGTTCTGATATGTAGATGAAAACCTTTTGTTCCCAAACCATGAGACAACCAGAATATAAATGAGGTTAACAGATAATGAAGTATGTGGCCTCCACAGACTATTAACCTGGACCTTCTTTCTCTGAATTTTTCTTTCTTTAAAAGCAACCTGCACCACTGTCACTGCCCAGGCAATCTCCCTAAGCCCACGGGGTCATTCCCAAGTGACAGGCTCTTCATTAGTAAATCAGCATTATATCACACAACAAAAATGTAACTCCAACCTGAGGAACACATCTTGGAATCCAAACTTCAGCACCTGCAGCGTAGACAACTCATGCTGTGTTTTGATCTAACATTCCGGAATTTGTAGTTTGGAGTTACTGAGAGTTATCTTACAAGAAACTTTGTTAAAGATGCCCATAATTGGGAATTTGGGAAGAATCGACCAGTTGGAGAAGACACTTTAAACCAGTTAACAGCAGGAGACTGTTAACCCTGCTTCGGCACCGAGAGAAGAGAGATGGGGCCATCCTTTGCAGAAACACAGAATCAGTGAGGTTGGAAAAACCCCCTGAGATCACCAAGTCCAACTGTTCCCTGAGGACTGCCAAGGCCACCACTGACCCACGTCCCCAAGTGCCACATTCACATGGCTTTTAAATCCCTCCAGGGAGGATGACTCCATCACTGCTCTGGACACCCTGTGCCAGGGCTGGACAGCTCTTCCCAGATGAAGGAATGTTCCCAATACCCAACCTACTGTTCTGAGTCTAAATGAGCCAGTGAAATGACAGTAGGTTAAGTAAGGGAAAAACAAAACCAAAATATCCCACCTGAAAACCTTTCATTTCTCAGCATTTCATTGTTTTCTCACAGATCTAACACTGGGTATTATTTTCCATCAGCAGCTTGTGCTGCATTCTGCACTCTCATACTGCAGTGGAATTAATTCTCAATCCCATCTCCAGTGAAAGCCCTATCCATGCTTTTCGGACATACATTACTATTTTTCATCAAAATTATTTCCACCAAAAGTAACCAAAATCCCTTTTCAAGCCTGACATCTCCTGCGATGCAAATCACTAAATTTTAGAAGTTATGCCTAAACACAACAGTAGAAATAACGCAACCCAAACATCCTCAGGAATCCTCATTCTTACAGCTCCTGTGGCTCTACACTGCAACAGAAAAACCTACCCAGATACACACACAGTCACAGTTTATGGCCTTTAATCGTAAATACCACTTGCTCTCCTGCTTTGGGTTATTAGAGAATAAAATATAAAGAGAGATTAACAGTTCTATCTAGCTGGAAGAATGAGTAATTACTTCTAAAAATGATTTCCCAGACCCTTCTCAAGCAGCAGCAGCGCTATAGATCCGCACACATTTACAAACACACACAGACAGGGCTTAGAGAATTAAATATTGAGGAAATTCTACCCAAGATCAGATTGAAACAGGAAAGCAATACAGGGATCTGCAGCAACATTTTGCACCAGCACCAGATTTCCATCCATAGGACTAATTCCAGGCATTCCTACGTTAATTTTTAGGTGTCACTTTGCACCATCCAAAGCTAACCCTGGAAAACTGCACCACAACGAAAGGCTCATCCCAAGTATAGAAAAATGCTGAATTTAGTTTGGATCAACACAAAAAGGTCTAAAGAAGCCCATGAAGGGAGAGCAAAGCATTAGCGCATCATCTCTTGGCTGTTACAGAGGTTGTAAATCCCCATCCCTGGAGGTGTCCAAGGCCAGGTTGGATGGGGCTTGGAGCAACCTGGGACAGTGGAAGCCCACGGCAGGGGGGGGGACTGGATGGGGTTTAAAGTCCCTTCCCACTGAAGCCACTCCAGGATCCTGTGCTCTCTGGTTCCCAGGAGGAAGCCTGCCCACACCAGGGATGCCACATCCCCGTCGCTGCAGCACTAGTCCAAGCTGCTGCCATGTCAGATGCAGGATCAGAAACTGCTTTGCAGAGACCAGACATAAATCTCACTAATGAATACAATTATAGAAACTCTTTATAGTAATTTTTTTTTAGTTTATCAGCCAGGAGGTACAATCAATCTACTACTAGTGCATTACCTGTGATGGCTTATGAACATTTTTTGCCAATTAAAATGATGTTGGGGATTCCTCATATCCTGGAAGGTAAGGAACATTCCCTTCTACCCCAGCATTTCTCAAGGAGAAGGAAATAGTCACAGACAAGGCCAAAAAGGTGCTAGAGTAAAAGAAAACCATTTTAGGAACAAAGAACTTACCTTGTATCGATATTCCAGTAAGCTCTCTGTTTGAAAGGGAATTTTGTGAACTAAGAAACCTGCTCCTCAAAGAAATGCAAGTCATGGAGCATGGATCAATGCCCGGCCTCTCCTCTAATGCAAAGGGAGGTTTACCCTGGTCATATAATGCCATTAATGTGCACAGCAGCAAAACAAATCCCTCCTCAGTTAGAGAGAAGATTAAAAAACCTACAAATAAATATTCCTACAGAGCGAGAAAATGGCATCAGAAACAAGAAGTTATTGATACGGCAAATAATCAATAGCCTAAATGCAAATTATTATAAAATAACTGAAAGTAAAAAATAATTGCCTTAAGGCAAAAACCCATCACTTTTCTTGGCGGACAAAGAAAGAAAAAATTTAAAAATTGGTGAAAGCATTTTGTTTTCACATCTCTGTCTGCTTCTCACCACCATGGCGGCAGCTGGCAACAGCAGATGGCACAAAATTCAACCCCATCATCTGTCAGAGGTGAGCTAAAATTTCACCATACTGAGAAACTGTGAAAGGAAAAGTCAGGGGAAGCAGGACACAGCATGGCTGGTGGCATTCCACCGGGGACAAATTGTGAACCTCTTCTGGAGGAAGTCAATGAGGAAAATTTACTTAACCAGCATATGTGTAATGTGGCAAAACCCACCAAATTTCCAAAACACGGTCTGACTTTCATGTGGGAAACAGGGCTTAGCACAAGCACCAACATGGACAACACTCATAATGGGATTACTGGGTGGCCTGTGCTGGGCTAGGAGTTGGACTCCATGACCCCTAGGGGTCCCTTCTAACTCAAGACATTCCATGATTCTGTGATGTGGCACTTGCGTGTTTATTTGTATCATTAAACACATTTGTAATCATGCCGTGCCCAGGCTCCACAGTGACTTTACATTCACTTCATCTTCCTCTGCTATCACCACTTAATTAGCTGTTCTGCCTCCCTTGTGCTGCCCCATCACCTGGATGAGATGTAAATTACCTGCTAAAAAAAATTGTCTATACTATCTTTGTTTTGCTTAGCAATTTCAATTTGAGACTGTGGAGCATTTAATTTAATGAGTCCAAGTTTTGCATAGCATTACAGCGTGCAAAATAATTACACTTTAAAAATTACTGCTATACACAAGATAAACCTGCTAGTGCCAAAATTATTCTATTTCTGTAGACAAACTTTGAAATTTATTAATGAAAGTTTGCAGTGAAACAGCTGTTCTGCTGATCAAATAAGTTATGACTAAGTTTTTGTGGTGCTTCCACATAAGCAGGCAGCTATTGAAGAGCAAGACAGACTAATTGTGTAAAACTGATGAAATGAGTTAAGGTTAGACATTAGGAAGAAATTCTTCCCTGTGAGGGTAGGGAGGCCCTGGCACAGGGTGCTCAGAGAAGCTGTGGCTGCCCCTGGGTCCCTGGAGGTGTCCCAGGCCAGGTTGGATAGGGCTTGGAGCACCACCCTGGGATAGTGGAAGGTGTCCCAGGCCATGGCAGGGGGTGGAACTAGATGAGTTTTAAGGTCCCTTCCAACCCAAACCATTCTGGGATTCTGTGAAATGTTGGATGTAGGCTAAATATTCCAGGGCTTTCAGACTGGGAGGTGGCAGGAGAAGGGTGGTGATGAGTTTGGAAGGTGCCCCTGCAAATTATTTCCTGCCTTTAGAGCTGGCTCTGTACACACAGTTCCAGTGATTCTGGCACTCTCTTGAAGCATCAGTGCCTAGATTGAAGCCCTGGTGAAACCCAGGGTCCAAGTTTAAAGGCAGTGGACTAAAGGGCCACCACATCGCAGCTGCTCCCTGCAGTGCCACACCACACTCAGCAGTCAGGCAGGCGAGCTGCTTCTCCTCCGCATACTTTTGTTCTTGGAGACCACAGCCCAATTTTATTAATCCTCATTTAGATGCAGAAGTCTGTTCTTGCAGCAAACCTTGATGGACTTCTACCCAAAGGGCACCAGAAACATCTGTCCCCCACACTGAATTCACAACCCAAAAGGAATGGAATATTTTTTGCAGTCTACGCTAAATGCAAACTGCACTATCCAGGTAAAAAGTCCACTTCAGATATACATGTTTGGTTTTATAAGGACCAAATAATCTCTTCCCTGTGGTTTAAGATCCATACAATTCCTAAATTCTACACATAGTATAATACTACTGTGTGTTCAGCTTCTTGGGAGTTGAAGGGGAGAAGGTAACAAGGAAAAATGAAAAATAATGATTTGTGCACATTCAGTGTTGGTGTGGATCTGGTTTTACATAAAAATAGCATTGTCTTTACACCTAACTCTTCTTGCATTTGCAAAGTCACACAGCTGCTCGAGCAATTAGTGAAAATTAAGTCTTTGCAATAGCTGCATCTTGTATTTAGGTTAGCCAGGACACTCCAGTATGTTACACAACCAAACCCAATCCTTTCTTCTTAATTGACATCAGGCATTATGAGGCCAGCAATTATATTTATTCATCTCCATTAAAGGACAGAGAGATACTGACTGGCTGCACAGTTCAGTCTACAGATTCCTTATTACTCCTGGTAGTACAAGACCAAATCAATCCCTGAATCGTTTTCTATAGCTCCATGTCAGTCTGTAAACAGTGAAAACACTCAGGGTGCCAAAAAAAAAAAAAAATTTGATTTGAACAGGCCTCCATTTGCCCTCTACTTGAGTCACATATAGCAGAATTTAGAAAGCCATGCTGTTAATATTTTTTTTAACCTCAAAGGGTTTTTTATTTGTTTTCTAAGTGCAGTATTTTAGAACTGTATGTCCTCAACCTCAGAGCCTGAGGCTCACAGAGCAGCCTACACTGGGACCCTGCTCAGCAGGTCCAACACCTCCCACTCACAGCAACCACAATTTAGACCAGGTCACTCGGGGCTTTACTTTTCATAATTCTGATCCTTCTGTGACTTGTTTATGAGGAGCTGCCAGGAACAAGTTACCTGCATGACTCACCTTTCCCTCGTCATCCCAAGCTGAAAGGAACGCTTCAGCCTCAGGCACCTGCTATTCCCCTTATTTTTATGGATCAAATCAATAAGGAAATGTGGACCAAAGGTAAATCCATACAGCACAAGGAAACACAAAGGTTTTCACAAATGCATTGAAGCAACAGCACAGGCTGCAAAGTGCCCAAATCACCCAGTGCCCCAGCCCCAGACACCCAAGCTGCATTCCACAAAAAAGGGCTTGTCTACAGCCTAAGAAAACTTCTCATTTCCAAGGGAATGTTTTGATTCCCGTGATGCAACTGAAGTCACCTGCAGTGACTGATGGCAAGAACACAGAGGGGGAAGCTGTGAACTGTGAGCAGAGCACACACCAACAGTCAGCCCGGGTATCAAGGGGGATAACAAATACAACCTGCCCATGGGGACAACCTGGCATCAGCCCCAACCAGCACAGGGTACACCTGTAAGAAACAACAGAACTGGTTTTGCTTTGAAAACACCTCAAAGTTGAGGCAACATTTTGACTGCCTTTTGAGAAGACAAAAATCTTTCAGAACTTTAAAGGAATAATCAGCAGAGAACTGTCTCTAAACTGGTTTCACAAGATCCATCATATACCGAACAAAACATGATAAAGCAAGTTCTTTGGTAAGCAGGTGCCTAATTAGTCCTTTCGGTTGGTTTAGCATTTCTTTAACAGCCTCCTGAGTTTGAAGTAGCCACTGCAGACATTCCTTGGTGCAGCAGGTGCCCGCTACAAGGTGTTGCTGTGAGCTGGCAAGCCCTTCACGTGTGTCCAGGTGAGGTCAGCGGGCAGAGCAACTCAACTCATTTTCTGTAAAAACTGGCCCAGGTTGCCCAGAGCAGCTGTGGCTGCCCCATCCCTGGAAGTGTCCCAGGTCAGGTTGGACAGGGCTTGCGTCTTGTGGAAGGTGTCCTTGCCCATGGCAGGGGTGCAGAATGATCTTTAGGGTCCCTTCCAACCCAAGCCATTCCATGATTCTATGAAAATACACTAAATACACTATATATTTTTTTTCCTAGTATCTCTATTCAAATCAGCAATTCATTTTCATGTGGCAAAACCCAAAAGCAATTCGTTTATTCTCTCAAAGGGACCTACATAACCACTGTGCCCACTAGAGCAGGACCTTCTAAATTAACTCAAAGTTAAAACAAATAAATAAAGGATTTACTTGTAAGATCCACAAGAATCCCACAAAACAGTTTCATTTTCAGCAAGGAATCACTTTCTTTTCCCCCCCTCAACGGAGAGAGGGGACACTGCTCACAGTGCCAAAGACAACTACTAAAATTTTCCAACCACATGATCCCAGAATGAAGAAACTAATGGCTCAAATTACTAACAGATGTTAAGCTACATCTCACACACACAAAAACCCCCCAGGTTATAGGGTTATTCCTGTCTGAACTCAGACACCTTTGAGACCGTCTTCAAGGCAGCAGAGCAGGAAATGCTGGAGCAGATGCCAGGCGGGCACCACATCCCACAGCTGCAGAAGAATCAGCCCTGGGTCTCTCCAGAAGCAGCTCTAGGCTTTGCTCTCCCCTTCTCCTAACACACCACAGCCAACACCTTCCCATTGCTCTGTCCCTCACAAATTGCAATTTCTTAAACTAACAGTGTTGAGAATTACTATCTGTTTGTAACAAACCAAAGTGAACAAACCTTGCCACACAAAGTCACTCCAGGCCAATTACTCCATGTTTTACTTTAGTGTCTTGCCTCAGCAGCTGCTCAATTATTGAAAGTGCAAGCTGAGAATTTTTAGGTTTTGTAATGGAAAAGGGATGCAAACATAAGTAAAACTTTCATCAGCGACAGGGTATGTGGTATTTGGGCACTGTCAGGCTCCCCACAGAGAGAGCCATCTGTCTGGGGTTAAACCAGCACTGGTTGCAATATGGAAACATCCTAATTAATGAAGTAAAAATAGCAATTTGACTTAAGAGGCTTTGGCAATTCATAAACATACTGAAGTCCATCCATGTATCGTCCAAGTTCCTCTGTCTTCGAGGAAGGTCATTGGCAGAGGAGGACTCAGCAATTTGTTTGGTTCATCGAGGGAGCTCTAAGACGGATCCAGGGAAGCACCACCCAGCGAATGCGATGCCAAAATGCCTCAGCACCTTCCAAAAGCTGGTGCTTTTTTCCTCCACCTCTTCCTGCTACATTTTTATGGCAAAAACTTCCTCTTTTTAGGAGCAGAGCATGGACCCTTGCTGGGACTGTGCATGACAATGCATGCACTTCCTAAAAGACTGCCCAGAGCAGCTGTGGCTGCCCCATCCCTGGCAGTGTCCAAGGCCAGGTTGGACGGGGCTTGAAGCAACCTGGGATAGGGGAAGGCGGCCCTGCCCATCACAGGGGGTGGAACTGGACAAACTTTAAGGTCCCTTCCCAACCCAAATCACCATGTAATTCAGTGATAAATAGACTTCAAACTGTAAAGGTCCGTTGTCTTCCTGTGGGATATCCTACATTAACTCCCCATATTGCTTATTAGTTATGAAAATCCACAGAAAAAAACCAAAACCAAACCAACTAAACGACCAACCCAGTGGTCAGAGGCCAAAAATACTTCTTAGAGGAACTGCAGAATTAAAAAAGAATTCTTTGCCTCTGCAAGTATGTTTGTGTTTATTTTTATTGCTGCAGTGCTTGGAAGCCTGAACTGAAATTAAGATCCTACTGTGTTGGCAGCTGGTACAAAAACAGAGCAAGAAAACACCCTTGTCATTATAAATTTATTAACTTAAATTCTATTCCTACAAGAGACACTGTTGACATTCCTGCCCAGGAATTTCAGACACAAGTACAAAGGGGGTTTTTCCCTAGCATGTATAGGAAATCAGAAATCATACACACCAACATCTGAGTTATTCTGGAGCAGAATGAATCCTAAATAAGTTCAGGTATCAGTGACACTGATCTGTACCTTCATCATCTCAAAAGCTGTTACTTGTCACTAGAAAAAGGCAGGTATTTCTAATCTGGGGTACAATTAATCTCACCTATTTCATACAGAAAAAGTAGCATCCTTGTTTCTATTAACATGAAGCGACTCTTTTATCCAGAGACACCTATACTGAGTATGTAAATCAAACCCACCAACCCTTCCTTTTTTTAAATTTTGATGTGGGAAGATGACTTCATGACAAAAATATCTGGAGTAAAAAAGATTGTGTTGCTAGTAACATTTGGGTATTATATGGTGTATTTCATTCATTAATTTTAAAACCACCCTATCTATGTAATTAAAATACAGACAGCAATGATACAGCTGGACAGAGAGACACAAGAGAGCTTCCCATGTCACATTAGGGAAAAACAAATGCCATCAATGAGCCCACAGGTTTCTGCCAACAAGGGTATCAGTGTTGGCACCGGGTGTCTCCTGCTCAGAGATCCTCTCCGAACTCCGCATGGGGCACATCCATCTGCTCTCCTTAGCTAAGAAGCTCACAGCCAAAACACACAATTCAGCCTTTAGTTATTGATTTTCTACTAAAACTGTTTCCAAGTTATAAAAGCCTCCAGCCTCCATATTTGGGCAGTGTTTCCATCACAGCTCACCTTGGCAAGTGTGCCCCAGCTCTCTGGAGGGAAATATGCTAAATTCTATATAAACAAGGAAACCACACTAGTTAGGTCATAAGATTTTATATCAAGAATGTGCTGATAACTTGCTAACCATTAATTTTTTTGTTCATACCTAACAAGAAATTCCTAAGCACATCAATAGAGAAAGTTAACATCCACAGCCACCTTAATTACAATTCTGACACAGACCTGCTGGAAAGCAGCTGCAAAATTTAAAAAATGAGACTTCTTCTGATAACCCAGAAATCAGAGGGAGCCATTCAGCTGTTACAGACATTCATTTCAAGAGTAAAATATAGAATAGAATCATAAAGTAGTCTGTGTTGGAAGGGACCTTAAAGCTCATCCCATTCCACTCCCTGGCAGGTACACCTTCCACTAGACGAGGTTGTTCAGACCCCATCCAATCTGGCCTTGAATACTTCCTGGAATGGGGCAGCCACAACTTCGCAGCCTGTGCGAGTGAGGTTGTGGACTTTTAAATACTTTTTTTAAATGGCCAACATCCAAAGCATTTATTTATCCCAACTAAAAATTGGACCAATTTGTTAGTAAAATGAAAATGACTCTTTCAGCTTAAGCTTCTCCCACACTATCACTAAATGAGCCATCCTTGTTTTGTTTAAATGTGGGTTTAGAAAATACAGTACCAAAAGCTCTGAGTCCGTACGTGGTACCTTTCTGCAACTGAACATGCTGTAACACTTTGCATGGGAAACACTTGTCTTAGGGAAACAGAAAGAAAATTCAGAAAACTGGCTTGAACTAATAAGCAAATTATTATGACATGGCCTGTTTCGCTGTCATTATGTACTTAAGAATTGGCCTCTGTTTTATTTGATTTTTGTCTCCCAGGGCCTTAATTTCCTTGAAGTGCTTCCAGGTGCAGCTCCTGCCCTTCCCCTGTCCCAGCCTTTCCAGCGCAGGGCTGAAGGGGCAGGAACACACAGCACAGTCCCCCTGAGTTGCTTCAGAGAACAAGAAGTCCTATTTTCACCACTTCCCATCTATTTGAAGGGACGATCTGCTCTCCGAGTATCTCAAGGAAAGAGGTAAATTGTGATGATTGTACAAAGAGCAACAATAGGGACAAAAGGCCTCGTGGAAGGACAGGGATGTGTCTTGGGCACATGCAGTGACACTAAGTTCTTGCTTTATTTAACTTTATTTAACTGTCAATAAAGAGAAGAGAAGGAATAGCTGGATATTCCCCTATAAGGTGTGAGTGGGCTTTTAACCTGCAGGGCAGCTTTCAGAAGGCACTTCCAAGCTCGGGATCATTTATCAGCCACGGGGATCACCAGACAGGACTAAGGCAGCTATGATGTTACACACCCAGAATTCTAATTTTTCTTACGTTTTAGCACTATGATCTCCTGAAGCTTTTCTAGGTGTCTGCATTTAATAACACAGCAATGCTGTAAACTTTCAAACAAGTTTTGTTCGTGTAATGTAGTAATTAAAAATACAGACGCAGTTCAAATCTCAAATTTCTAAATGAACAAGGCAGAAACAAAACCAAGATTACCTTCCACTCCTTTTTATGCCTTGGAATAAAACAGTGTTGACACCTCAATGATTTGAGCATTTCACCACGAACAACTTCAAGGAATACTTTAAAAAAGAAGAGTAAGTGGATGACTCAATCCTACAAAGCAGACAAGAACAATATGATGAATAAACCATTTAAATGCACTATTAATTCTTGTGGTAATTCTTTATTTCTTACTCTAAGAATGGTCCAAAGGTCCAGTTAAACAGGTTAGTTTTGTCTATCAGCAAATCAGTAACAGAGTCTCAGAGGTGAAGTGATGGCTAATAATCATTCTAAATTCACCTAACAGAAGATTTTCAGACCTATTCAGATGACAAAGAGTATGCTCTGGTGAGATCTGGACACCTTATCAAAGCTGCTAATAAAATCATGTCCCTAACTTGCTTAGGTTTTGAGGGGTTTTTGTATCTAAGAGAATATGGGTCGGTTTCTATACTGATCTCATCCTCAAAAAGAAAATTATATAAAAGGAAACATAAATCCTTCCACTTCAGAAAGATCTTGCAGCAAAAATTTCCACAATTCCTTCAAATAGGTCAGTTATAGATGGAAGCTTTAGCAAAAATTATCCATGACTTATCTAAAAATATAACTGATACTAAAAAAAATAGCCCTCACAGACATGCTGAGAAGTTTGTGCAAGCAGTAGAAGAGGCTGAAGAGGAGAAACTCCTGAAAAGGTGCAGCTTACAAGTCAATCCTCTCACAAAGAAAAGATGATTTTTTCATTAAGAGTATTAGTAAGTTATAGACATTTACTCTTCCTTAAGGGAAAAAAAAGGAAAAAGGAAGGGCAACTGCAACTCCAAAAAGAGAATTCCAGAGTCATCCCTCACACCTGGTACAGGTACTTCCTGCAGCCAAGAAATGCTTTATGTGAACCAAGAGGAACACACGTCTTGGAAAAGCAGTCACTTCACATACACAGTGCTGATCATAAAAATCTCTCAAAAATAAAAATATTACTCATACCTGGAAGATAATCCTAAAATGGAGCAATACGGATTCAACATCTGTCAATATAACAAACAACTGCAAGAATCTGCATTAACAACTCCCAGGGACAAGCAACACTGAATAGAAATAATATTTATCTTTAGGAACTGGGGAAAAATTTGATATAGAAAAATCTCACATCTTGGGTGGAGATTTAAGTTAAGGCATATCAAGATTAACAGGGATTAATTATACTGAGGAGAGTGTGATGAAAATGGAGCTGGTTAACAAACACTAACTACAGTAGGGTTTGTTACATTTTGTCTGGGAATGCTCCTACCACACTAAATGAGTGAACACAGGAACGTCTCCAAGCAGTACACAATTGTTTAATACCCAAAAGTGTTCTGCTCGAGGAGCACAGAATCAGTATTCAGCCTCATATCCTGCTCCATAAGATCCCTTCCTTCTTGTGAGAACTTAGGAAACTGCAGTGTGTGGGCAGGCCCTGGCACAGGGTGCCCAGAGCAGCTGGGGCTGCCCCTGGATCCCTGGCAGTGCCCAAGGCCAGGCTGGACATTGGGGCTGGGAGCAGCCTGGGACAGCGGGAGGTGTCCCTGCCCATGGCAGGGGCTGGGAGAGGATGAGTTTTAAAGTTCCTTCCAACCCAAACCTTTCTGGGATTCTCTGATGCTATATTTAGCTTAGACTTGTCTCCATTTAAATTCTCTTTCCTGCACATGAAGATGTCACTTATTTTTGTAAAAGGTCAAGTTCTGATGACAAAAAACCATATTGTATATTCAACACGCTCAGGTAAAATGGTAAAATCAACATGCATGTGTTGAATATTTCTAAAACCATTTATTTATTTAGAAACATTCAATACTTAGTAAGTTTCTAGAGTTGTGAGAAACATTACTTTTAGTTTGCTTGTATAAAATCCAAAAATCCATTTTAACAGATAAGATTATCGATTTTGCTTAAATCCTGTTTTAAGGGAAGGAATTCAAGTTTGTTCCTGGGGCCAGGCCTCTTCCAGCAGAGAACCCCCAAGTTATTAGACATCTCAGTGATTTCTTACTGATTTTCCAGATGAAATTTCTGAAGTCACTGACATAAACCTTATTTTCTTAAAAGATTTGACTGGATTTTTAAACTGTTACAGATACACAAATCATTAAGGTTTCCTCAGACATTCTGGAAAGGACATCCCACTTTCCCAACAGTTTGGCTGAACAAATCCCTTAAATTGGTATTATTTCCTTTTGAAGATAGTGTGTACATTCTCTTTGAATTGTATATGAAAATACATTTTTTACGTTGAATAAGAGAAGACAAGGTCACCTGATGTGGGAAGATGTAACTTTTATCTCCTTTGCACATCAGCACAGGAATTTCGGTGGGATTTGATGGAAAACTCCTGCTCCCTCTGCTGGCTCAGCCCCAATAAAGCACCAATATTTCATCACTAACCTGTCAGTAAATGGGAGAAACGCCACAAAATCCCCCATGTATCCAAAACACGAGCCCTGTGCCCTGCGCTCTGGGGCCCTCACTCCAAAAAAGACCATGGCCAGGGAGGGAACGGAGCTGGGAAGGGGCCGGAGCACCAGGAGCGGCTGAGGGAGCTGGGGGGACTCAGCCTGGAGCAAAGGAGGCTCAGGGGGCACCTTGTGGCTCTCTGCACTTGTTCTTAGAGTTGGTGATGGTCACACGTGTGAAAATCTTGTCTGACAGAGCTGGATGAACCCCTGCTCCCCTCGGAGCTCACACAGGAGCATAAACCAGTATGGGCTGCTAAACAGTGCAATGGGTGAGTCAGTCAATAAAACAAACTCTAAGCACAGCAAAGGACTGAACAGACCTGTTTTATTTCTAAGCTATAAAGCAAGTTAGGTTAACATCTGTGGTGTTATTATTTAAAAAGGAGGTATTTGTGAATCAGAAGTAAACAAATACATATTATTCTAATATAGCCTGCTAAAATTCCCTCACAATACAACAGCAGTGCAGGAGAGAAGCAGAAGCTTCATTGCCCAAACATTTTGTATTTATCTGGGAAGAGAATTTGGTACATGAACAAGACACATTCTGATCAAATAAATCAGAATACTAAGAACCAAAGAGCATGCCTGTGTATATATACATCTTCCCGATACATTGCCTTCTCCAGAAGGAAAACACTGAATTACATAAATGCAACACAAACTTCCCTGAAAGGTCAGTTCGTGCTTAAATAAACTCAAGGACAAACTTTACTGTGGTCAGAGGATTTGTCAACATACTCAAGCCTTGTTTAAAAATGGATTTATGAAAAACCAGCCATCTTTGTGGAAGAACACGAGCCAAACTATTATTTGGATGGAATACCTTGAACATGTGGATACAATCAGTATTCAGGACCGTAATACATGATGGGTCTTTTAATACCTCACTTCTAACACTTTCTTAAATTAAGTTACCCGACATCTACAGGACCCCACCAGCTGGATCTCATCACTCAGCAATTTCTTTCAGAATTGAAACTGAAAAAGCAATTGTGACTCTCAAACTCTTCTGGGGTAAAAGTTATCCTTAGACTTCCATAATAGAACAGATAGATGAGAAAGTGCACAGAGATCTGGCCAAGCAGAAATGAGACCTTCACAGAAACGCCCATTATCTTCAAAAGGCAGGAATCAAAGGAGAAGAGCATTTGACATGGGCCCTTTCAGTCCTGGAATTAAAATATAAAGTGGCAGGTTCCAAAAAGCCCTATAAATACATTGGAAGTGAGGAGTAATTGGGTCTTCTGTGAATCAGGAAAGAAGAAGAGGTTTTAAAAAACCCTGCACCAAAAATGTTCTGAATGACAGGCAGGCTCCTGGCCGGGAAGCTCCAGATAAAAACTGTGCATTTTATAGTTAAGAACAAGCAAGATGTAATTCCTAACTAACTCAGAAGAGAAAAGCAGACCCTAAGGATTACATGCCTCAGATGCTCAGACTTTAGAGTACTTGCCTGGCACAGGATGCCCAGAGAAGCTGTGGCTGCCCCACCCCTGGAGTGTCCCAGGTCGGGTTGGACAGGGCTTGGAGCAACGTGGGCTAGTGGAAGGTGTCCCTGCCCATGGCAGGAGGATGGACTAGACATTTAAGTTCTCTTCCACCCCAAACTGTTCTGGGATTTATTCACAGGGGTGGGAGGATTCATCAAGATCCTGTCACCTGACAGGGTGACAAATGCCTTTTGTATATTAGGTAAATTCTCTCCTTTTTAATCTGCTTTTAAAGTATCAAATTTGTAGTTTGCCAGAACGGCAAAGCAAATAAATACAGCAAGTTTCAGGCTTACAATACTGCATGCAACACAGAAATGTACCCAGAAGATTTGCTGGTTTTTCTTTCCTTACTGCGCTGCAAAGAAATACAGACTTAAATATATTTACCTTAAAAAAATCTAGGCAGCGACAAATTCATCTAGTGTCATGTAAGAGTCTGGCAGATTAACAATTATCTGAAAAATTATTTTGCAATGCAGGGATGTGTGCCACTTCGTCACAAACAATACAACAAACCTGATCCTCCCATTTTCCCGTTTCCTCTCTCACCCTGAAGAATGCCAAAGAGAATTTCTCACTAAAGCAACTTATTTCAAGGTCAGAATTCCATTAAACATACAGTACAGTCACTAGGCATTAGAGAGAACCTCATCAATTCAATTCTGTCATATTATTTTTCAATATATGAATAAGAAAACCTCTTCTTCTGCTTTGCCCAGAAACAGACTGTTGAATCACGGTACTTCAGAACTGACGTTTTTCATTCACAAAATAAGAAACACGTATTTGCAGAGCTTGGCATATACAAGATCCTTAATACTGGTTCCGGGAGATCAGCCAAAAGGAATACTAGGGCCTGTTAGCAGCACATCTGACAAAGAGAGGGCTTTGTACAGAAATCACAACCTAAGGTGATTTGTCCATGTACGGTTTTCCAAAGGTATCATCAAAGGACTTGTACTTTCAAACAGCAAATGTGACACAAATCACAAGAGGATGGAGCCATCTGCTCACGTGGTCTTCTCCAAACCAGTTTTTTCAAGCAGGTACCTCCCTCACACTAACCACTACTGCCACAAGAGACTGAGGAGTTCCTATGGAAAGGAAATCTCCTTCATAAAAGCAATGAACAGCCATCACCTCAGGCCTGAATTCCTACAGCATCTTTGCAAAACAGACATTTACCTGCTTCGAGACCCACACCAAGTGCAACACCACGATGCACGCTTGAACTTCCCAGGACAAGTGCCTTCAGGATGGACCAACACCCCAGACACTGGAGTAAGAGACCACTGATGTCTAAGGCCTAAGGCATCAGTGCCGCCCCCACAGCAGAGCCCCACAACTCTCCTTCCCCAAATACCCCACGGGCAGGAAGGTACTAAAAATGGCCAAATTCTGGCAGAAATACAGAACAACTTGCTTAAATCCAGGGAAAACAGCCCATTTTCCCACTGCCTTTCCCACCACTGTGTCTCCTCATCCTCACCTGTGGTTTCCCAACGAATATCCATGTGAACATCCATAACATAAAGACCCATATTAACACAGATGCACAAGCACAAATAGACACCGTATCGCAAAATATTTAAAATGTGCTGCCAGATGGCTTTAAAATTCAAAATGAAAGATCTAATTAAAAGCTCTTATCCTGCCAACACTCCATTTTTGGAAATAACTACATAAGTTTTTTTTTTTTTTAATAAAAGTGTTTTTAAAGCCTATCAATATTTTTGTAATGTTCAGTTTTACAATTACAATCTCCCCCAGTCTCCGTCATGGATGAAACGGGCCAAGCCACATGAACCAATACTAACTGTAAACTCCTTTCCTGGGATGTGGAAAAACGAAACGGACATAAACAATGACTAAATTCTCCTTTAATTTCAACTATTCCCATTCCTCTCCCTCCCTCCTGTTTAAAAATAAAAGCTTAAAAGAAATTGCTGCTGGTCTCAAGTTTTGTCCGTAATAAAGCAGGTTTCACCGCCACAAGTTATCACAGACATTTGAGAAGAAAAAAAACTTTCTAACTTCCCATAAATGAAATGTGAACCTTGATGTTTGTTTAGCACACCAAATAAAACCAGATGATGGTTTACATACATTTTAAATTAAATATACATATAGTTTCAAATTAAAAGTACAGCACAATATTAGAATGAAGTATAATGATGTTTGTAGCCTACAAGATCATCAACTAGTACATCCGTTCATTAACAAGAAGAAAGTCCTGCTAAGACCAAAACACACATAAAAGGAATTGTTTCCAAAGTGCCAGTATTCCACATGCACGAGGTGCTGACGATTACTTACCGCTGGACCTGTTTTTGCGGTTTGACTTCCCTCCTGTAAGAAGCATCTTGAGACTGTTTCGAAACATGGCGATCCTGTTCCACGTGGTTTATTCCAAAAGCTGCGGAAAACAGAACAACAGACATCCAAAATCAACACTCCCGTTTGGACAACAGGAAGCCATTACAGAGAAGAGGTAAAGAAGCGCTAAAACCAGGGTAAAATGATGACAAACTATTTTGCCAATACAATTCCTTAACAACATCCATATAAAGCCTACCATTCAGTTTGCTTTCAGTTATCCAGTCTTTATTTCCAGGACGACACAGTTCCAGTGCTGCTGGTAGAACCAAGCTATTTCATCAAATAATTTATCATCACACTGAAGTGGGAAAGACAGAGCATTTAGCAAACTGCCTCCATTTCTCATCACTATTAAAGCCAAACCCATCAGAAGGAGCTGCTGCCCTTCCTGTTGCTCAGAAAATCAATCCTGCCAACACCAACCACGACTCCAGATGCTCTGCAGCTCCTGGGCTGGTTGACTGTCAAATTCTCCTGCGAGTTGAATAAATTGTCATGAGGAGGCAAGTCGCTCAAACCCAGAGTAACTGATGCAAAAAATCAAACAGAAACATTATCCCTATATTTTCCTTGCTATGTATATGTCTCGGGGGGGGAAAAAAAAGGTTGTCTGTTGCTGAAGATAAAAGTGTGTCTGGGATCACCAGGCACAGTGACAGCCTGTGCTGGGAACAGCCACTTATTAAAGCATGTAAAGCATCAAAACACCTACAACAAAAGCAGCTCAAACCAGACCAAAAGAATTGTAAAGAGTCTTTGATCAGTACATACAATAAATCCTAATTTTCTTCCTATTGTACACATTATATTCCATAGTTACAAGGTAACATATTCATCTTGTAGAAATAAATAATGAATTTTTTTCCTATAACAATATTTGGTTCCTCTTGGAGGATGCTCAGTAAGTGCCATCTTGCGTTTCTTCACATTTCTCTGATACTTTCAAGTCTAATAACACAGTAACGCCCAGTTCAAAGAGCTTTATATGTATATTTAAAGCCACTGAAAGTCCTTCTAATATGATTTACTCACTTACTGAGAGACACCAGCATTCCAGGGCAGCAGCTCAGAGCACACACATCCCAAGCCCCAGTAAGCACCCAGGGATGACAGCAACTTCAGCCTTTCCCGACTTCACCTACCAGATTCCACAAACAGATTTGGGAGTCTGTGGGCACGCATGGATGAGCGTTAAAGAGAAAAGGCGGAATCAGTATTTCCTCTGCATTTATGAATCACTTGAGCCTCACCTGGCACCCTTCTGCCACCAAAACACAAGGAGCTGGTGTTCAAGCTCATTCCCAAGGCTCCTAAATGAGGCTTAGGTCCCCTTCGGAACATCCCATTGTTACATGACTACCAAAAAAAATTCCGTCTGGGCACGCAGACCACTGTTTAGGGACTTTCCCCATGTTGGCTTGCACTGTGGAGAGAACTGAGCAGAGCTGTGCCACCAGTGCTGAGCTACAACCGAATTCAACCAAATTCTGTTCAAGGAGTCAACTGGCCTGAGCCTAGGCCATGCCAAAGGTGAGCCTGATAGTTTTGCTAATAATGATATTTACCAGTATCTTGCACATGGCAAATAGGACTTCCAATAGGAAGAGCTGTGCTGCTACTAGGGCTGAATTAAGGCACTGCATAGGGCACAGATGGGGCCTCCACCAATTTCCTCCTAAGAACCAGAGTGGAGAGAGAACTGATGTCTTGCATTAAGACCCTGAGTTACCAGCCAAGCGATATCCCAAGGGCTAATTCCATATTCTCAGGGGACTCCTGGACTACAGGAAGATTACTCTGCCCACGGCAGGGGGTTGGAACTAGATGCTCTTTAAGGTCCCTTCAACCTAAACCACTCAGCGATTCTGTGACTATTTTAGCAGCAATTCCTGACATGGTTCCTCATTGTATCTTACACACAATATTGATATATTCTAAGGGTAAGCACTCATTAGACTTATACAGTTTATATATTAGTTAAGGTGTTCACAATGCAGAGGAGCACGTAACCAAAATCAGCTGCTGGTTTTCATCTTCGTGCACAACCATGTCCCTTTGTGGCTTTGAGCTTCCTCTGTTCAGCCAACACCACTAAGCCAGAAGTAATATATAAGAATAAGCACTCTAAATGAAAAATCCTGTTGGTTGTATTAATTCATGGAATTAGAAGCATTAAACAGCAAACAGAATTACAGTATTAGGAAGAGCTGGGTCAGACAATTTTTCATCATACCCTGTGAACTCCTTAATGCACCTCACAGCCCAGGTCAATTCCCTTCTCCAGGATCAGCAGCAGCTCTATCAGCAGAAGCAAAAGCTGCAGGAATGTGATGGGGATCCTTCGCTCCCCCGCTGACACAGGATGCCTCTGGCAACAGTTTGGGCAACCAAGAGCTTCTACACTTGATTTGTCATTTATCTTGTCATTTGTAAGTTGTTTACCAAACCAAATGAAGACATTGTATGAGCACAAGTCTCCAACAGTATCAGCAGATGAATAAAAAAGGTACAATCTCCATGCTGCATTTTTAGAAAAAACAGCTCAACCATCTCCTGGTTTCTGTACAGACGCTCTGTCACACGGTGTTTGATCTTCTAACAAATCAAAATTTCAATGAAATACACAAACAATAAAAGCTTCTGGAGCATGAGAAAGCAGTAGTACAAATATGATGAGGAAAAGACCCCAAAGTGGAGGGGGCAGAAGCAGACTGAGCTCTGCAAGCTGCAGACTTACAACAAATGCTAGGCTTGAACAAGTCTGCGATATCTCAATCCTTCGGTATGACTAAGGCCTGTTTCAGTGTTTTCTTAATTTTTAGACAGAGTTTGTAGACAGGCTGCAAAAACCACCTCATGTTTTAGGTGGCTACACATTATTACAGCCCACAGAAGCCAGTTTTGCTTCTTTTTATAGAGAGGTATTGTCTGTCAGACACAGAATTACAAAATCAAAGCAAATTCTTTGCCTATATACCACCAGTAGAACAACCAGATCCCTGCACTGTCCTCGTCTCTGATCACCTCACTAAAACTAAAATTTCATTTTACATAAAGCTGATTAGCAAAGCTAAGCTGTTGTTCAAAAGAGTGTTTGATGTCCAATGAGTTGTACAGACATTGCTGGCAAATTTTGTGCACGTCAGCGTGAGAAGCTATTAAATGTATATCTTAAGATAAGAATTCTGTGTTTTTTCCAATAAGACAAGTTTCTAACTACAAAAGGAGGGGAATGCACCCTAAGTCATATGTGCAATGCACATCTCTTAAGAATTTGATTTCCACTTTAAGTGTTCAGTTCCTGCCTCACCTCCATAGTGAAAATACCTATGTAAAGGAACAAGCATTCCAAAAACTGATTGTAGGAAATAAAATTACTGTAAACATTTTGGTCTTACAAACAAACACTTTAAAAGAAATAGAAACATTATCCCTGTATTTTCCTTGCTGTATATGTCTCGGGGGGAAAAAAAAGGTTGCCTGAGTGTTGCTGAAGATAAAAGAGTATCTGGGATCACCAGGCATGTTCCCAGTCTCAGCCAGGAGACAGCCCAGTCAGGCTTCCCATGCAGCACAGTGATGCTCACAGGTTTCAGCAGAACAGCCAGAGTGTGGCCACTGCAGAGCTTTAACTGAATGGGTAAAAAAGACAACAACAACAAAAAAACCCCCCCCAAAAAACCAAACCAAAAAACACACCAAAATAAGAAACCATCTTGCCAAAATGGAGGTGGTTCAACAGTTCTGTCAGCTGCCTCTTCAGATATTAATTTGTATTTGAAAAGTCAAGTACAAGCCTGTGCCAGCTCATGAGATCCCATTAACTCACTCTCCGGGTCAGGCAGCAGCAAATTAATACAGAATTTACTTCCAGAATGTTCTTAATATTCAGCAGAAGTTTATGAATGCTGTGGAGTCAGAAAGTCTCAGTACATTATGTTGATAGATACAAACATAATATTATAAAAAATAACGTTATAAATAATTATAATGTTATAAAGTAGAAGTATTTGTGAACTTTGATTAAAGCACATTTTTCAATGAGAATCTCACTGCTTATTCCTTTATATATCAGCTTCTGTCCATCTCAGAAGAACCTGAGGCATCATATTCCTTCAGTACACCTTCCCTGAATTCCCCAAAGGAACAATGGAAAGAAAAAAGTTTTGAAAGGGTGACTTTCAAAAAATTCCCCAAAAGTCCTTTGATAGAAAATATACTCAGTTATGCAAAGTAACAGAGAAGCTTGTTACTCATAAAATATTCTATTGCAAAGATTCCTGGTAGCACAAGATTAGCTGTTCTCATCAGGGAAGCTGAACTTACTACAGTAGAAATTAAGAAGTGTGTGTAACAAATATCATATATTAAGATGCCATAAAAAGGAACCTTTCTGAGTATTAGCTTTCAGGATTTAACAAGATGTAAAACGTAAATGAACCTTTTGTGAACAAAAGAAACCAAAAAAAATCTAACTTTTCTTAAATTAGTGAACCATTTCCAAAGAGCATTCAAGCTTCAGGAAGGAAGAGGTAACAAGGACTTTTTTTACACGAGTGACAGATTTATAAAACTAATTATCACGAGATGAAATAAATTGAAAAGTGAAAACAAAACACACAACAGAGCTTGACTTTCAAGCATTTACTCCACGTTTAACACGTATTGTACACAGATGTGTTCCACATTTGCCTGTAACTGCTGCCAGACTGGAACTTCGCATGCTCCTCAAATTAATTACTCAAAGTTTAACCTGAACTCTTATTTTAAATTGCCCTGAAATTCCAGAGGATGTTTTGAGAGACGGCCTGATGACAAAGACTAAAGAACATTTAAGCCGTACTTCGATGCTCACAGCAGGACCGGGATGGCCGCAGCCATCACTGAGAACTGTCAGGAAATGGCAGAAGCTCCATGAACTCCATGACAATCAAATCCATTAAACTCTGCCACCCAGAACACTCTGACTCACCAAAGGGGTGGGAATAACTGGTTACAAAAACGCTGAAGTCAAAAGAAATGTGTATTTATAGGCTTGGTTCGTGCACATTTAAACACACAGGAGCAGAATTTAGAGATTAAATATTTCCAGGAACTTCACGAATGAAAACAGCATTGTTGTGACCTAGCAAGCTTGCCAAGAACTTCTAGGATTATTTGGAAATAGGAAAATAACAAAAGTATTAAAAGCACTAAACCCTACTAATTAGAGGTCTTTAAGCAATTAAGAGTTTATTAAACAGAGTCCTCTAATAGGCTTTAGAACGACAAAATTAACTGTTTGATGTTATGTTCCCCCACAAAAGCCTGACCACTAATAACTATCATGGGGGGCCTGATGTGAAGGCTGATCTGCCAATCCACTCTTAAACAAATACTTGGAGGTCTCTGGACTGCCTTTCCTACAGACCCTGCACTGACTCCCATAACCCAAGAGCCCCTGAACTTGTGCTTTCTCCTGTTCTCCTGATATGACCCCATTGTCCTTGCTTCTCCAACTATCTTTGATAGCAATACATAAAAATACACCCATAAAACACCTAACAGTATTCCCACCGGAAAAACGTGTGCAGCAGGTCAACGTAACGTTTCACAAGGAAGCAGGAGGTTGGCCTCAATCTCTGCTTTCATTTTATCAAATGAAGCAGCTGTTAATGCTCCAGTTAAAAAGCAATTCTGAGAGCATACCAAAGTAATATTTCCACGTTTGTGAAGTTCCCAACAACAGTCCTAAGGTGAATGTGGCCAAACATATCTCTTCATGAGTCTGTGGTGATTATGTTCACTCCAAGTCTGTGGCATTTCTGTTCACAGGTAATTTTGACACAGTTACAGCCTGGGAGGAAGGAGACAAGCACTGTACTATTATCGAAACCCACACAATTTAGCAGACAAACAGCTCATTTTGGTTGGAAAACAGCACTTCTGGAGGCTGTTAGCACCTGGAGCTGTGAGGCAGAAGGACACTACCGGGAAGGTGTAATGCTCAATCCCTCAACACACTCGTGCTCTGTGCAGGCTCGAGCTTCCCGTTCTCTGCTGAAAGGAGATTGTTTTCCCTTTTGTCTGGAACACAGGCATCCTTTGAGTAAGGACAATGGAGAATAAAAGCACGACTGCTCTTAGAGAGAGATGGCACTGACGGACAGCTTATGACTCACTCTGAATCCAGAGGAACTCACTACTCTCAAGCAATAACCATCCTCAACAGATAACCCTACCAACCACAGAATACTAACTAATAGACTTTGTAACAATAGCTTTTCAGTCAACTTTTGAATTTACTTTTATGGGTAAAAGATTTCTCCAGCAATACCTTTTATTTTATTGTGAAATTTGACACCTATTTAAAACAAGATCAGAAACATTGCAGAAAGAACTCAATCACTCGCTAGGAGAAAGTCAAAAGTCGGTTCTCTCCTCAACATGAAAATGCAATGACCTTGAAATCCAGGAAATTTAATTTTGAACCAGGCTTTGTCATTCTGCATAACCTGGTTTCTAATTCTAGATTAATGATACAGACTGAATTCCCAAAGGACACTTCAGTTCTCCATATACAATGTCAATTATCCAGCCTTGGAGAAAAATGATAACCAAAAGAAATGCCATCACCTCACTTTCATCAATTCATCTGTGGTGCTTTTAGTGTCTTCTGTGTTGCTCATAACAGTTAAAATTATTGCTTTGGTTTTAAATATTATTAGTAGCTGCCTCCATCAACAACCATGTGAACAGATACTTAAGCTTGAAATAAAATGTGGTACAGTTATGCACAAGCTGAGTCTTGTTAAACTGCCTTGGCAGGAATTTTAGGGCACTTACTTCATCAGGAGTCATAGAATGGCCCAGACTGGAACGGACCTTCAAGTCGCCCACCCGGGCCTTGGACACTTCCAGGCATGGGGCAGGCACAGCTTCCCTGGGCAGCCTGTGCCAGGGCCTCCCCACCTCACAGGGAACAATTTCTTCCTCATACCTAATCAAACCTACTCTCTGTCACTGAAGCTACTCCTCCTTGTCCTGTCACTCCAGGCCCTGTAAAGAGCCTCCATCCATCTTTCTTGCAGGCTCCTTCCCGGTACTGAAAGGCTGCTACAAGGTCACCCCGAGTCTTCTCTTTTGTGAACAGTCCCAATTCTCTCAGCCTTTCCTCACAGCAGAGCTGCTCCATCCCTCTGATCACGTTGGTGCCTTCTCTGGACTCCCTCCAACAGCTCCACGTCCTTCCTGTGCTGAACCAACAAACTTCACTGTGCTGGGATCCACCATCCTTATTCTGCCCCGAGCCACCACAAGACTGAAATGCAGAGTTTCTTGCATCTCAGCTTTTGGCTGTGATGTGGAGCAGCCAAAAACTTGTCATTCAGAATCATACCAGCTTCTGTTCTGCTTGAGGCTCCTACCAATCTGAAGTTACTTTTGAAGATTAATTGGTACAACAGAAAATGAAAACAAAAAAAATGGGCAATGTGTAAAGTCAGAAAATGTTATAGCACTCGTCTACTCCAAGAGATTAAAGGAAACTGTGATTAATTTCTTCATTTTTAAATAATCAAAAATACATCTTAAAATACAGACCTAATTAAGGAGCTGCTGTAAGCCTGTTCTGCTAACTTGCTCAAGTCTCAATATTACTTAATATGAAACTGGAGTTCAATCCATTGGCAAGCACTGGAGATTTTCTCAGAACACGGAATATTTCGGATTTTATATTTTAAAAAAACCTTGAAAAATTAAGACACCAAAGTACATTTTACAGAATGCAGTGTCACTATTACACATTGCATTTACAAAAAAGTATCAATATTTTAGTTAGGCAGCTAGAATGAACTCAGTAAATAACATAAAATCCCACACATTGTTTTATTACATCCATTCCCTTTCCTTTCCTACCTCCAGTAGGAAAAGAGAATGATCAAACACTAATATGTGAAAGCTCTTACATCCTTTTCTCTAATACAATCAGGTTAAGAATTGGTAAAACTGTTATAGAAAGATAGTGCCCCTGTTCCAATTTCAGGTGATTAACAATGGAACAACAGAATACAACTGCAATTCTATTTAAATAATTAAATCACACCTGCAAAGAACACATGAGATTGTAGGAAGAAAATATTCTCCTACCTTGATAGCTTTAGACAAGTTAAATCTCTAGCAAAAGGTGTCTTCCTCCATTCACTGCAAGTCCTGAAAGACATAAAGAAACCCAGCCGAATTTAGTAGCATCTTCTCAGCACCCTCCATGCCCCATCCTGTCCAGATGCACACACAGAGCTACAATAATCCCATCCCAGGAATAAACCCACAACTCTTCCAGAGTATTACTGTGTAAGCATCAGCCACACCCCACTCTTTATCATTACACTTAAAAAGTGAACGTTCGTGCTTTTAAATCACTGTTAATCAATACTAATTTTGGTCACTTGCCTCTTCCTTCTCACCACTTTTCAAATGGGAGGAGAAGAAAAGCAGATCAACTTCCTTTTGACACACATCATACAGTACATGATTTAACAAGTATATTTCCCTTCATCCTATCAAGTTCTCCTGCTAAAATCCTACAACTTCCCCACTGTTTTTTTAAAAACTCAATCCTTACATAAACGTAACTCCCAAGAGGGATCCAGCACTAAATCAAGGGTTCAGTACTCGGCCCTTCGCTCTGTCATCGCGTACTTAGAACAAGTTCATCAACGAAAAGCCACAAGAAATATATCTTGCCACTTACTGAAACAGACCAGAGCAGCTATTTTATTCCCAGCCTGTGTTTTATTTGGGCTGACGATACTGTATTACAGCCTTCACCAATCTAATGGTTTAGAAATCTCATTTGAGAACCAGCAAGTAGAAGGAAAGACAGCCACATCTCATTTGTCATCAAGCAAACAAACAAAAAGAATCCAAGTAAATTGAGGCCACCTTGTATTTGAAAGTTTAAAGCAAAGCAGCGTAAGTGTTCAACTGCATCGGTCGGGTTTTTTGTTCTCCTACAAGAGGATACTGAGAAGTAATTGACAGCTTTACTTAGGATTCATGGTGCTTCCAGAACCCTAACAGCAACTTCTCCTACGGTCTTAGATTAATAATTTTGTATGTAAAACTGTAAGACATTCCATAAATTAATGAAAAACCCTATTTTATTTTTCAGGGCTGCCAATTACCTCCCTGCTTTCAATTTTTCATTTCTCTGGAAAAACAACTAGAGCCAGTAACCAAGCACAGCCCTTCCACAGGAGCGGGGAGGTTTCGTTCAGTCAAACGAGGAAACCTCCAAAGGCAGCTCACCCTGCAGCACTAATGGGGATCCCTGTGACAGAAGGAATGTCCCACAGCCTCTGCCAGAGAGCCCAGCTCCCACACAGCCCTGCCCTGGGCTCTGCCCCACCAGCTGCATTCCGCTGCTCTGCGAGAGAGAGGATGTTCCTTCTTCAAATTCCCTTCCCAGCTTGTACAACCTGCCTGCGCCCCAAATCACCTGAATGCCCCAGCACTCAGCCTTTGGCAGAAACTGTCTGGTCAGAAAGACTCAGCTACAAATTTCTGAGTGTCCCATCACATAGAGCACAAGACCAGCATGGAACCTAAACCCAAACAGGTTCAGATCAAGGGAGACTTTTATTAGATACTACTTCACATTATTTAAGTCCCTGGAGGAGGAGTTTTCATAAGGGCATGGAGTGACAGGACAAGGAGAAAACGGCCTTAAGCTGAAGGAGGACAGGGCTGGATCAGATAGGAGGAAGAAATTGTTCCCTGTGAGGGTGGGGAGGCCCTGGCAAAGGTTGCCCAGAACAGCTGTGGCTGCCCCATCTCTGGGAAGTGTCCAAGGCCAGGTTGGACAGGGCTTGGAGCAACCTGGTCTAGTGGAAGGAGTCCCTGCCTATGGTAGGGTGTGTAAGTGGATGAACTTTAAGGTCCATTCCGCCCCAATCCATTCTGGGATTCTTTGATTCTAAAAAAAAACTGTATTCCTTAGATCCTAAATAAATAGACAAAAGAAAAAACAGGTATTAAAACATTTATTTGGCATTCTCCTCAATTCTTTTAAACGGTCCAAATCTGGGTACTTGCAAGCACCTGAAGTGAGTGATTTAAGAGAAATTTTTTCTTTCAAAAACAGCAATGTTACAATGTTTGGAGAACGGAAAACATTCATGGAATAACTAAAAATAACTCCTTATAAATGTTTCCGTTTGCTGCCATCTATCTTCTTAATACAGCTCTTAATGTGATACCCTGTAAAACAAAGAGCAGGAAGGGCCTGTGCGAGCTGTGTGAGCTGCAGACAGGCACTCACAACCCATCATCTACTCAGGAACTCCCCAGGAATGGCCTGTGAGAGCTGTGGGAGCTGCAGACAGGCACTCACAACCCATCATCTACTCAGGAACTCCCCATCTGCATTCCACGAGCGGATCCAATGAATCTGCTTTGCATGGAGCTTTTAAATAGCGGAGCTTTTATCTACTCACAGGATTACATTAGAAATCTTTATATGAATGCAGCAGATACTAGTGGTTGTCAATAAAAACTGAATGTCATTAAAGGGCTTTTATTCTTTAAATGCCTTTAACCCTCTAATTATATTTGTAAATTCTGCTATTGAACTGTATGAAAGTTACAAATTCTGACATGTTGTATCACAACAAACACATTTAGAGACTAATAAACCAACAGCTTTGGTGGAGAATCGCTTTTAGAATTATTCGCTCTTGATTAAACACACAAATCACAACTGGCATGTTTCAATCAGAAGCAACATTCAGTCAGGGTTTCTGAAGATAGTTATAAGTTTGCAGGGTTAAAACCTCTGGCCTGTGATACGGCTGCAAGTCATAATATCTTTAAAAAAAATTATTATTACAAAACTACTCCTTTTCTTCTTATTGTATCAGCATTGTTTTCCCAAGTTCTGCTAGACTTGGCAGGGAGAAGGTAACAGTCCAACATCCTAACTCTCCCCTCCCAAACCAGTAACTGACTGGGTACCACTCTGCTCTGCTGGTTTCCTTCCCAGGCACAAGGTGGGTGTTGGGTAACACCACGGTCCCTGCCGGGCACTGTCCTGCCAGCTGCTGAACTGCTGCAGGCTGCTTCAGACTCCTTCTGCCTCTGCCCATGAAGCGAATTGCTGGCAAGGGGGATTTCTGCCCACAAAATCCAGCAAAGAATTGCCAGCTAACGACTCCAAATTGCCATCCAGGTTTGCAAATGTAAAACATGACCATGGAATAGGAATATTCCCAAGTTCCACCATAATGACAGTAATATAATGAATGCTTTTTGCCAACAGAGTTGGGTAATTTATGTCAGGAACAACACAAACATAAATAAAACCCACTGAGAATGTCACAAGGCCCTCCTGTGACACAGAACAGCAGGAAACCTCACTTTGCCCATGGATCCTTTTGCTGACTTTGCAACCAACTGCTAATTCCTTTTCTTTTGAACAATCCTCAGCCCAGAACAGTATCAATTCAACTATACATTTCTTATAGTTCCAGTGCATCCATCACTGCGTTCACATCCATCACTGTAACAGAAACCATCCACTTTAAATATTTTTTGATAATTCTCTGTGTTTGGGACCTTTTCACTGCTTCAGACAATTTCTGAATGAAGCCATCATGGGCAGAGCTGCTCAGAGAGTTGAGAATGAACAGATGTTATGCAATTTCCAGAATAAGAGAACAAAGAAATGCTATTAAAAAGTACAAGCTAGTAATAGTGTAACAAAGCCAAGTAAGTAAACTCTTAAAAACTACACACTCAGGGCAGGAGGTAGTTAAGTAACTCACACACAAAGTAGTCATCCTGCAGTCCCAAATAATTTCTTGCTTATACCTCTGCAGGTAACAACCACTGAATTCTTCTGCAGAAGAACGTGTTAAAAACAACTAAAGTGTAGAACAGCAAAAAGCTGCACATTCACCACCCCCTAACATCCTTCACATCTACATTCAAATGTTTCTTTAAAAGAACTTTTCTTATATTCTATTAAACCCATAAGTATAGAGCATGCAAATCAACTCAATTTTTAAATATCCCCATGCATGAATGCACCAAAAAAAGGCATAAAATCAAAGCCAGCTGAGTGACTGCCCAAGAGAAGGGCTCCTACCTAATGTAGGAATTACTGAAACAGGTAAGAATGGTTAATGAAAAAAAAAAAAAAATCCCAATATTGTTGACACTTTCAGCTGTCAGAATTAAGCACCTTCCTGATACTCTAACACAGAAAACTGCCTACATAAGGAATTAATACTTTCAGGTACAGGAACACACACTGTAGCTGCAATATTTTCCTGCCAACCTAAAATCCATGAAGAAAAAAAGACTTGAAGCTTTAAGGCAGAAACCAGAAAAGCTGCCATCCATGGCAACTTGACTGCATAGTCTGAAATCATACCAGAACATCCGATTTCACAGCAACAAGTTTGAGAAGTCTCTCAAAGACATCTTGAGCTGAATACCACCCATCCTATACTTGAAAATACTGAACATTAGTACTGAGAATCACCCAAGTAAAAGGCTGAAATAAGACTAGCTTTCTGTTCATCCTAAACAAAGGAACCTTCTTCTCCCCTCAATCCAAGCAAGCAGGTAAAAATTCACAGCAATTTTGCAAAGCTAATTGAATCTGAAGCCTCTGAACCAAACATAGCACAGGTCACATGTATCCTGACCTCAACAGTTTAATTCTATTTTCCCAGAGAAATTAGCAACTTACTCATACTTTTATCAACAGAACATTAATACACAGACATTAAACACAATGACCATCTGTCTTTGAAAACCAAAACTAACCCAATGATCAGAACATGCTGCTCAACCAGTCCTGCTGGAAAGCAAAGGCTCTGAAATGGTCTCATGAATAGGGATTTCCATCTTTAAATGAGGTTATTTTTCTAGTTTTGGCTGTCAGATGCACCAGCTGGTATTCATCTGATAAACTCAGTAAGCCTGGATGGTATTCTAAAATCAAATCAAATCACAGTTTAAATTCTTTGCACATACGTACATGTTGGAAACAAAATACCTACTGACTAAAAATAGTCTTGATTCCAGTTCTAACTTGCCTAAATTAATTTTTAAGCAAAATGTGTGTTTTAATGATGTCTGTCTTGTAACAAATCAAGGATCAGGAAAATGACAACATTTTTTAAATTACTGTCACCTAAATATGACTGACCTGATTTTACTGGGGACTAATCTGGAAAACAAGTCTCGTGTTTCCATCTTTCCATCCAACAAAGATTTTGTCTTCTTAACCTCATATTCTCTAATTAAAAGTAAGATTTGAATCATATGTTACTATACATAATGACTGTACTTACACAGTTCATTACACAGGAACATAGACCATTGATAAATCAAGAATTCCACAAATAAAACCATACAACGTAACACTCCAGTCCAGAATTAGATACGTCTTGGCTGATTTTCAACAGTATTAAGCAAGCATCCACTCTACCATATTTTAAGCTGGCAACAGTTTCTTCATGATCATCACTCTAAACAACTACGGGAAAGCATCCAGACATCAACGGAATTATGAAAAAAAATCAGAAAATTGACCATGCTTTAAATTGAGATTTTTTTTTTGCTTATCACATGTACCTTAAAAAAACCCCACCCTGTGTGTTAAATGTAGATGACATCCACATTCTGCTCTTAACAACTCAGACTCTCGGTTTTTTATGAAAATCATTTTATTTTCTGCTAACAAATAGTTCCGACCTATTCATGGAGGATCGCATTTTTCAGCATCTTAATCACATTTATCAAAATTTACAAACTTACCTATCTTCCACATTTTCCCCAGCAATCTAGGGGCGGGACCTGTCGCTGTTTTGTTGTTGCAGCGCCCGGTGCTCCCCAGCCCTCATCTCCCTCATGTCTTCACACTAATGACCATCCTGTGTTTAGTAGCTCTGAATACAGCCTGTCACCCTCCCCCTCCTCTGTCTCAGACCAGTTGTCGTTTATTAACCAGCTGGTTTGGGTCCTGCACCCCCCCATGCCCACGTGATGAGGAAATGATGGGTTATGGTCAAGATGCACCAAGAAAAATATTTTCCTTCCAGAGTAATTCAAGGCTAGAGGACTTACTGTAATTTTCTAATAGATGTGAGCAAACATCTAGACAAGGAGACTTAATGGTCCAGAGACACCATGACAGTGAAAGGACATCTAACACAGCAGGCCTTTGGAACATCCCAAGCCTATTCCCATCCTCTCAGTGCTGCTGCAAGCTTTGCCAGGGATTTCAGTAAGAACCAAACAAAAAATTTTGACAACACTGCTCAAATACATGCAACCCAACATGGTCTAGTGGAAGGTCTCCCTGCCCATGGCAGGGAGTTGGAATGAGACGAGCTTTAAGGTCCCTTTCGACCCAAACCATCCTGGGATTCTAACAAATTTAAGGATGAAATTGCTAAACTTCAAGAGTGGCATTTACAGCACAGCTTTATCACAAGGGTCATGTTTACATCCCTGTGTCCACACACCACCATTACTGCTAATGCTGTGTCAGACAGGTAAAGGAGGAGGCTGAGAAGCAGCTGGGAAGAGCCAGAGCCTGCTGGAGATAGTTCCAGAACAGACTGGCAAACATTCCCTCTTCTCCCTGCTGTCTTTTTGGTTTCTTTTAATTTTTGCTAGAAACTGGGCTCATTTTTCACAAGTCTGTCTCATTTAACTTTTGTCTGAAAGGACACATGCAGAGGACCTGTTCCACAGAGAACTTCTGTTGCTCTAACCTAAGGAGGCACCTCAACAGCTGTCACTGTGCTGCTTTAGCAGCACCCTCTGAGGAGATAAAATAACCCCCGAGGATATAAAACATCTACTTCAACCCTTAACCAGGCTTCTACAGAACAAACCAAGAATGTCAAAACCTTTTCTTTGTTCCTTCAGAAAGTGCAACCAGACCTCAAGTATTCAAACACTAGTGTTCTTCCCAGCCTATTTTCCTCTTTGTAAATACACCATGTGGAAACAACCTGGAAATATGTGAATATAAAACCACTTGTCAGGAGAGAGAGAAGCAAGTGCAGATAGGGGAAAGAAACCGGAAAAATTAAAAAGGATTGAGGAGGGGGAGAAATCAGCCTTTCAAGGAGAGAGAGGGTAAAAGAGGGGTTTTGGTTTTTTTTAACAGAAGTATTACAAGTATGTTGAATACTTTATTTGCATTAATTTGTTTTCATATTGCCAGAGGACAGAATTATCTACAGTTGAATGAAACAAAAGTAACATCCTACCGACGGCTTTCTCAGGAAGAAGTACATGTCCTTATAAAAAGTCAATCAAACATATATAGCTGCAGTTCTCTTTCAAACATCTCTGGTACTCAGCAAAATCAGTAGTGCTAAGGTTTAACATACACAAACAACTTGGGTTTTGGGTTAAAACAAGAGGGAAGACAGAAGGAAATAACATACCTTACAAAGGATTTTTCATCTGTGAATCCACACTTACAATAAAAAGAACAGTCTTTTTTTGTGTTGTTAACTGTCTGCTAATGCTACAAGACCAGATCTTAGATCCCGAGTGAAACGCAGCAAAGATAAGGGGATTTAAGTGAGAGCATTTCGCTTGACTCTTATTTATTTGATAGCTGGCTAACTATTCCATGCAGGAAAACTAGGACTTGGCAGAAGTGGATATCCTGCTTTAAGTCACTTCTTCAAACCTTCCAACAAGGGAACACACAGTTGAATAAGTACTTGAAGGAAAGGGCTTATTTATGCACCTTTTATCTTTCATGATGTATGTAAGTGATATTTACCATAGACCTCACTACTTCAGACAATGTGCTTAAAAACTATGAGTTATAAATGAAGCCATTGTACAAGCACATTTGAAATTACAGCACATAGCAGGCTTCAAAAGAATTCAGTGTTGTATACATGAGCTCCACTCCGTACTGTCCTCCTCAGCTAACAACAGTCAGGAGTTTCTGGTTTCATCCCACAGCCGGCAGCAAAAATGGGGATATAAAGAGTTACAGTTCTGGCAAAAACAACGGTGGTTCCTCAGCGTGATGCAAGTGAAAACTGAAAGCCTACTGAGATTCTTTTTAACAGGAGAAACCAGCTAACCTTAAAGCATGCTGTTAGGGGTCCACAAAGGGTATCACAAAGAATGAAGTCCACAAAGCCTTGAGGAGATAAACAGTAGCAGGCAGAAAACATTCTTAGTCTCTGAGGGACTGTTAGCTGAGCACTTCCCAAATCCAAGACTGAGTTACTTTCAATGTGACTCCTGAAAACTACACTACCATGGCTTAAGAAGTCAGCATTGAATACCAAGTACCCTCTTAACTTATCCCATTTGTAAACCAAAACATTATACTGGCCTCAGGAGCCTTGCCTTTGGCTCAGAAGTGCCTTAGTCACTTCAGCTAGCTGGTACAGGAGCATCGGAAAAACCAGGCGTGCAATTTGCTTTGCCCTGCTCAGTGTGTCACACACCCGTCCTGCCTCCCTTTTCTGCACGGTCCTTTCCCGGCTTTCACAGAGCCAAGCGTTCCAGTGCAGATACTGCAACACGCGAATCAACCAACGAGGCCCGTGGAAAGAAACAGATATAGACCAACTCTTGGCAGATGTTTCAGAGATGTTTATTTCTGCAGCCCATGGCCGGGGCTCTGCCGAGGAACTGCCGCAGTCACGGGGCCCCAGGGTCCCTGCCCGCGGGGGGGAACACAAACCAACCAACGGGGAACGAGGATGAGCCGGGACAGGGAACCCCCTGCCCCCCTCCCAGGGCTACATGGCAGGGGGAGGGTCCCAACAGCCAAGGATAAGGATGGGTGGTGGCGATGCTGCAGTTCCAGTGCTTTTCTGAGTCCCTCCAGCACCAGAATGCTCGGGGACACTGTTCTCTTTCATTCTGGGAACGGAAATGCTCTGTCTGTGACTCACGGATAGAGTCAAGGAGTATCAGAAAGTGTGTATCAAAGTCAATGATAATACAGCAGAGCTGAACGCCGCAGTGTTGGTTTGGGGTTTTAGACAAAGCCTTTACACCCTCCCCCATTTAGCTTTAATAAAACTTCGGCAGTGAGGGGTGAGATTTCTTCATAAAGCTGCATAACTATAAAAACAAATTGATTTTTTAGATACTGTAAGTCTGTCATATGGAGGAAAGCGAAACGCCTCCTAGAGATGGAAAGAGAGGGAATGTATTTTCCCCCCACATTTGGAATGTAAATGATTGCAATTGGCATGTATAATCACCAATAATTTATGTCATCATTCACTGAGGCAAAACCCAAATCCTATCCATTTCTTGGCATTGAAGAGCATGTACAACCAAGGAAGACAAGAAGAAACAACAAAAATAACTGGCTTGCTTTTCTTCTGAAGTCTACACCATCGAAATACTTGAACTGCAAAAATCAATCAAGAAGTAATCCACACCCACTCACACTTGTTCCCTCTCTAAAGCCATCGAGCAGATTTGCTGGCAAGAGTAGGGTGACCCAAGACTTACCCTTACTTATCACTCCTTTCTCCTGTGGCACCACCACTAACTCGTACATTATTCAGTCTCTTGTCTGGAAGGAGGACTGGCACAGAAGTGTTACCAGCAGTGCAAAGATTTTCTTTGTAGAGCAGAATTTCACATTCCACAGCAGTAACTGCATCCTGTGTCCAACATCCATACATACACCCCACTTTGACACAAACTCTTATCCCAGAGCTGCAGGAATTCAAGGCTTGAGGAACCCCCTTTGGTTACCTTCCCACTTCTTTGGTCTCAGCCTAAAACAGCAGCACATTCTCTCCCTCGCTGTAGCTAACATAGCGAAAATGTCTGAATCACCTTTATTATACTCAGGAACAATGTCTATTAAGAAACAATGGTCTGAAATTTCCCCAGGCAAGTTCTGCAGAAAAACATTTCTGACATCAAGATGCATTACAGCACATTCAGCAATCGCTTGGCTGTATCACCACCGGTATCAAAAAGGCTTTTTCCTTTAGCGACAATGAGTCTGAAACATGAAAAACAGTTAAATGTTCAGAGTCTTATAGCTAGACTGATTATCTTGAACCTAAATTGAGTATGGATATCACCTTTTCCAAAGTTTATTGCTTTTAAAGCAAAATACTGCAAACAATACTGCAGAAGCTACTTCAGAATAGTCTTAACACAAATCCAAAAAAAGGCCTATCTTCTCAGCTACCAGGGAGAGTTTTTAGGCTGTATAAACACACACGACGAAAGCAAAGGAGGAAAATCTCTGCTCTTGGCTTTTGGGCCCTTGCTATTAAAGCAATATTCATAATCCCCGTTGCCCAGCTGTGCGATACATTCATTTAACACGTTAACCTTCAGAGATCACAAGACCCACGAACAAATCCCTCCCTAATACATGAGTGAAGCAACTCCCCAGCTCAGCAACACCTCCCAGAACAGAGCCAAGGCAAGAAGATGAACACGGATACTAAAGAACACAAGAGAAGTGGCATGACTTTACTTTCAGCAGTGGTTTAAAGGGTGTACTGCATCATGCTGAGAGACAAACACGGTATGTACGTACATTCCACTTGAAATCCGTGCTTCATTCACTCTTTTCCAAACAACTGGCTTTAAAATGCATCTCCTTCCCTGCTACGTAGCTCCTCTGTACTCTAGCATTCCTTTTCTACCTAAGTCATGCCCTGTTTCAAGTCTTCCCCAGCTCTAAAATATCTTCTACAAAATGAGCTGACCAAACCTCAGGCTTCAGGCCATGGCCATTCCAAAAATCTCCACAATAGCTTCATAACACTTCGTGTTACTCACTATTTCTTTCCTCTTAATCCCCAACAATTCTCACTGAGATTTCTTTGCTTTATTTAGATTTTAAAGATGCCAAGATCTGAGCTGATGTTTCCACGGCTCTACTAGTCATAATGCCAAGATTCTCTACCAAGAAGTAACAGTCAGTTAGGAATCGTAACTTTCTATAACTTGGATTTGTTTTTCCAGCACATGCAGCACTTACATTTGTCTATGTTGTATTTCATTCACAGTTATTCATCGGTAGTTAAAGACTTAAGACCCTTCTGCAACCCTTCAGCCATCCTTTGCTTTTACTGTACTAAGTCTGTATCACCTCCAGTCTTCATGGTTCAGCCCATTAATTAGCACAATCCTACAGAGCCTGGTGCCAAATTCTACAGGTGACATCCCTCTGCCTCTGACGACAGCTGACCATTTATTTCAATCCTCATTTCCATCTTAGCCCATTACTGTCCATGACAAGACCCTCTCATGCTGTGCCCATTGAGTTTTCTAAAATGTCTTTGCTGAAAAACTTCGGATGAAATTCTGCTGGAAATCCAAGCGAATTATATCAACTGGACCTTCTCCTCCATGATCTGCTGGCCCCTTCAGCAGAACATGGTGTGGTTCAGAAAGCAGCAACTCCTTCTACAAAACCCACGGCAAATTTTCCTGTATTTATTGAAATACCATCTACGGAGCATGAAGGGTGATTTCATCCAGGATGAAGCAATACAAACATGGAGGTACCACAAGGTACCATCTTCTTAAACCCACAAGCCAGATGAACGGCTAGCATTTGCTAGGATAACTTTCCATTCCCCCAGAAAAAACTGATAAATACAATAGCATTTCTCAGGCTTTTAGCACTTGACTATAAAAGGCCGAAACACCTGCTATCCACCCAAAAATCCTGTTCACAGGATGTCCTAATGGCTGCTCACAGTGACCATGCAGCAAATACAACCAAATTCCCATTTTTAAAGCAGCGCTAGTCAATCTAATGCAATTAAATGCTATGACTTCAGCTAATTACAACTGATATTTCAGGCCCTGTTATCATTACCATAATGTAGGTCTTCATTTTAAAATTTAAATAAAATCAATTAAGAAGTTTAAAACCCAGCTCCATCAGAAGATACTCAGATACTCACACTGAGCTCCTTCACTTATCCCCAGCATTATTCTACCCTGGTAAAAGCACTGTATTCCCTCCTTTACACCTAAAGCAAGATCCTCCTCACTTACACAGTGCACAGCCGCGGCGGTGCCTGCCACGCCTCAGACCCCACCTGCAGCAGAAACAGCTCAGAGCCTTGAGGGACCACACAATGCTCCGAGCACTGCCAGAGCTACATGGAAACGAGACTCTCACACGGCACTGATGGGTGCATGAGCAACTTGATTTTCTTCCAGGAAAACCAACAAGAATTTAACTCTCACATTTCGCTTAAACACAAATGCGGAATTTTTCTAAATTAATTAAGCACTGAAACTCCCACAAAACAACTGAAAAGGATCAAAAGTGACTCTTAGGAAAATTTCTTGATTTCATTTATTTACAAGTAATTTTCTATTAACCAAACCACTGAGCCATAACTGATGTCCCTCCATAACTGATACAGATCTCAAAAATTCCTTTAAGATGAAACTATTAAAATAACAAGGGAAAACACAGGAAGGCTGATGACTAAGAAGTCATTTCTCTCCTCTGTAAAGTCCAGGCAATTAAGATTATAGTAAATGAAGCTCGCAGAAGGGGGGGGAAAAAAAAAAATCTTCCTTCTCCCAGCAAGCTCATTCTGCAGAGCCAATAGCATGTTTGCCTTTGGTTTTCCGGGTATAGGAAGATCATTTCCTCCGCTGCTCCTGCAGCCCATTACAGGAGAGATTCACAGAGTAACAATGACCAAAAAAAGAAACAAGAATAAGAAAATCTCAACTGAGTCAACAGTGAACCTAAAATTACTCCTTCAGTGTCAAGCTGAGGTCCCTCCTGTTAAAAGGTTACTCTGCTCATGAGTGACTTTTTGTATAATAATTACTTTTAGTACATTAATACACACAGGCACAAATAGCGAGGTTTTGTTGTAGTCCCTGTGCTACTCTTTCAAGAAAAACAAAGATTCTTCCACTTGCACCAGAATAAAGAGGCTTCCTGAAGCACACTTCATATTTAAAGGTGAAAGATTAAGCACTTCCACAGTTTAAAACATTGTTAAAGCACAGGTCAAAGGATGCTTCTAAATACCAACTTACAACAGTCATTCCACCATAGCTATGTTTAGCAAACAAAAATGCATAATATAAATATATATTAAGAAACACACTGGGTAACTAATTATTTTTAAATTGTGGAACTATTCTAAAAACTAGAATTTAAAGTTGTACCTTAGCAGTCAATCTACCTCTAGGTGTAACTACTGGCTAGCTCAGTAAAAAGGTTATTAAAAATTCAGAATTGGTTGCTGGCATTCTATTTTTAAACTTACCCACAAAAATAAGTTTAAAGTTCAATTTACTTTTAGAACCACAGAGTCACAAAATCACAGAATGGTTTAGGTTGGAAGGGACCTTAAAGCTCATCTTGTTTCAACCCCCTGACATGGGCAGGAACACCTCCCAGTAGAACAGGTTGCCCCAAGCCCCACCCAACCTGGCCTTGAACACTTCCAGGGATGGGAATTTTGGAACAATATTCTAACATTTGGGGTCTTTTTCTCTGTAATCCGATCATTTAATTGTCATGGGTAACATAAATTCAGATTAGCTTTTTTTTTTTTTTTTTAAGGGAAAACACAAGTAACATGAAAAAAACATATTAAAGGAAAATATTTTTATTAAAAAGAATAATATTTTTATTAAAGAGAAAACTCAAGAGGGCCATTTAAACAACATTTCTCAACCATAGCTCCTGTACCTGCCTCATTATGGTCCTTATTTCTCTCTTTCCATTTTTAGTTACTCTTCCTCTCCAAGTCTCTGCTTCAATCCTCCACTACAGCTATGAGCAGTTCCCCTTGGAGCCTGCACCAAGACAACTCAAGCTGTCACAGAGGCTAAATGCTTTCTACAAGTTTTAGCTTTTTCAGAGAAATCCACAGCAAGGACAAGTCAGTATTGAACAGGACAGACAGGAAACCACGGCCACACCAGAATAAAACTGGTGCAGACATGCAGCGACAGAACACCAGCACTCTGGATTCTTGTGCCGGGTCAAATGACAGAGAAATACCACAAAGAACAGTATTTCAGGTTTAAGTTCCCATTCTGGTCACATCGTCTCTTTCTCCTGCTGACAACATGCAAATGAGGCATTCCCTGAGAAGTGCAGGATGTAAAATTGGTAACTGAGTAGAATCCCAGCCCAGCACCATTCCGAGCGCTTCCACGACTGCCCTCCAAAGCCACGCCCACAGACATTACCTGGGGAGGAAAACCAACACGTAAAATGGCTCTAGAAGGCTCCAATGGAATACATTGGGAGATTGCATCGCTCTTTCATGTGCAAGTACTTTTTGTCCAGCCTCTACCAGCCTATTTCTGAATGTCACTGCCAGAATGCAACAAATTCCTGCACTTTCTGTTTTTAAAGGTGCAACTAAATGCTGCCACTCTCTCCTCGCACCTAAGGGAAGCTGTGATCAGGCACAAGGATCAGTATGAAACCACCTCCATCTGTCTGCAGCTGCAGTTTGTCACCACATTAGTACAGGAATCCTACCTAAATCCTAGAATACACTTTTTTAACAGTGAATATCATCGTTAAAAGATTAATACAAGGTGCTTGGTGTTCCAGTCATGCCTAAGGTAACTTGGGAAGGGTTCTCACACACAGGTGCATATATCCTTTCATACAGCAGCTCTGCCATAGCACCAAAACCTACAGAAAAAAACCAACTTTTTAATTATTTCTGCTCATGTCCAATTTGTGTAGGCTGGGTTCACAGGCTACCACTACAAACTATATCCAGAACTATACTTTCCCAACACAGTTTGAATAATGTATCAATATGTGAAATATAATACAGATTCAGTGTTAGTTCTAGCTAATTTGACAGTAGAGAATTAGATTCCTAACTTGAAATCCTTCTAGAAAGTTATTACTGCTACAAAATTACTATTATACGACTCGATTGCAACAGTTAATAAATAAGATCTGTCAGCAGGCTCAGGAAAGAATTTCTTCACCGGCTGCTTTTGCTACAAACTCCACCTGCTTTAAGTAATCACACTATGTTGGCAGTAAAGTTGAATGCTCAGTTTGATCTATGCAAGCGAAATTAAAATAACTACACCCCTGAAGTAATTAAAAGAAGAAGATACAGAATGAATTTCAATATTATTAACAATACCCCTTCTCTTTAACTCTCAATTTTGTTTGTACAGAATCATTTGTGTCAGGATACATTTTACTAGCTTGCTCTAAAACATCTGTAGAAAACTCAGGCAGCAATTAGACAGATTAATGTCTGCTACTGAAGAGTAATTTACGCCATTCCCCACTGCCAGCTAAGAAATTCTACTTAGTCCTCTCTAAATGTACCCTTGCTACATTTTTCCAGACTACTGCAGAATATAAATTATGGCTATAAATACATACACATACATACAAACAGAAAATTTTAAAGGAGTTAATCAAATTGTTAGAAAAAGGGAAACCATATAAAATTCTCTATTAAAGGCTGCAGTCAACTAGACACCAAGTCCCAAAGACCTTATTACAAATACACATAAACAACAGGGTAAACTCAGAGGAACTTGGGGAAAAAAAAGTCATGAAGATTTACCAGCTTCCAACGCTCAGCTAATAAATAAAGATGTGAAAATCCACTAAACATCCACTGAGAAGATGCTGCTTAGAGCAAAAGGTGACCTATAATCTTTACTATGAGGACGTCTAGAAAAAGAACGCTGATTCTATTCCAGTTCAATCTCAAGCCTGTCTGCCTTGCAGATAAGAGAAATGCATCTGTAACACCAGGCAATTTTCATCTAAAACAAATACATAGCTACATTCCTTACAGCTCAGTCCCAGCAGCACCCACCCCCTTAACGACTGCCCCACATACATAATGCTAACAAATTCTTGTGAGAAGTATATTAAATAAAATTTAAAATTTCTTTCCTCACATTTATTTGAAAATAATAGTAATTTTTAAAACCTTTGATCCAAGCTGCCATGAAAGGGCAATATATGTACATTCAAGGAGAAAAAGCAGCTGCACACTCATCCATCGTTGATAGCGAGTCACCCCGAGTGCAGTGATCCATTCTATTCAAAAGGATGTTGACTGGCATTTGTAGCACAGGTATAAATGTGTCAAAATCCTGTTTGACTTTTAAATCACTCAGCCAAGTCAGTCTTAATCTTCAGATAAGCTTTTCTTCTCTCTAACCTCTCCATTAGGAGATTGGGAGCCTTTTTCACACAAGCTTTTCAAAATACGTTATTACTAAATTCACCACTTTCTGGTTACTCTTCCCACCAGCCTATCTGCATATTTACTTACATGCAATTATCTATTCAGGAAACACATTTATAAATTCAGAAACATCTGTTGTTGTTCTCTCCCTCAATGTCATCTTCACTAATTGAGTTCTCCTCCAATAATTTTTTTTTCTCATCTTCCTTCACCCTCAGGACACACAAGACAATAGTGAGAAATAAAAGCCCTGGTATTTACAGACCTCCACCTACAGGAGCAGCTCACAGTCAGGGAGAACAAAATAGCATTGCTCTCACACACGGGCAGCCCCTGGGTCATCTCAGGAGGGAAAGGTATCCAGGGATGCTGGAAAAATAGAGATTGCCATCCTAGAGAAAGATTTCCTTTCAACCTACTGAAAGACACAGAGCAGAAGCAGGAGTTTCCAGAAAATAGACTCTCTCAGAACAGGGATGCCAACCTGACATCTTTTTGGGAGAGCTAACAGGATGAAGGACAAGCAGATTTGCTGAGCCCAAGGGTGCTTTGAAGGGGATACTGCAAACAGCGAACACACCACTCAAGGCCTCTCAGTCCTGCACACCAGCACAGACCGGTGCCTTTTGGAAGAAGAATCTTTTCTCATACGCTCACTTAATTGTCACACACACGTAATTCCCTCGAGACCAGGTAGAAACACCTTCCCATGGCTGCTTTTAACCGTTTAAAAGTTTGCGCAAGACAGAAGAGGAAAGTGGGACGGAGCATCTCCCTGTGTGATCATTTACTTAAATCCTTCCCATTACTAATGAGCAGAAATCACCTAAGCCTGAGGAGGTGGGAGACTTCACTTCATACATAAGGTTTCATTTCAGAAGATCTTGGCACACATGAGCAGAAGGGAAATCAGTGGTGCTTGTGCAGCAGGTCCTGCCCAAGGCTGTGCTGCGTACCCACAACTCACCGTGCACCCGAGGCACCAAGGGTCAATTCCTGGCCCTGCTACTCCAATTCAACAACACTACAGAGATAAAACAACAGCAGGATGAGAAGGAGGAAGGAGGAGGAAGAGGAAGAGCACAAATAAAGGACGGAAAACCAAGCTGATGTTCCTCCAATGAGCAATACGCAAAAGCTCGCCATCTGATACCTACACTGGGTAAAAGCAATTTTTGGAGGAAAACAAACAAAAAGCAGTTGAAAAAATATCAGGTTCTTCCTGGCGCTTTCTTACAGTATTTCCAGGGTATTCCACATTTTTGCCTACCGTATTTCTACATGTTATTTAGTAAAACTCTGGCAGCAAGCTGCACACAGATAAAATCCATCTCCTCAAGGGAAATCTAGAATTCCCAGAGGTATACAAGTAACACAACATGAAATCTTTCCTTTATCTAAAAGGCAAACAGCTATAGGTATTGCATCTTTCCATCAAGTTAGGCACATCAAACACGTAAGTGAAGTGATTAATATTTTAAGTGGTTTCTCATTTGGAAGAAGATAATAAAATTCAATTTTATTAAGTATTTATACTTTCAATAATCATTTACTGTTTCTGTTTTATTTAAAAAAAAAAAAAAAAAATCAGCTCAAATCCCACTAGCACGAGCACTTCAGATACAACAACTCGACACCAGGAACGGAAACTCGGGTTTTTACAAGAGGGAGAACGGACACACAGTGCTTTTTACTGGGCTCTCTCTAGCTATATTTGGTGTGAATGATGTGTTACAGAGCATCTTAAAAACACAAACAAGCATCCTACGCAACAATTTTGTAGTTCCTTTGAATTATCCAAAATAATTCCAGGCTGAGACTGAACTTTCCTTCCTACACAGGCCCTCCAGAACATTTGAAAACCATTCTATTTGCCTTAACATACACAAGCATGGACCGTATCAAATAAAAAGCAATTTCTCCCCATAAACCACAAAGATTATTTTCTATACAAAATTCTGTATGTTACTGTGGGCTTATTTTTTAAATTCTTCTGAGCTTGGTCTAGTCACGTCTATGATACACTGAAGTGACAGAGCCAGACTCTGTACCCTTGCAGAGAGGTAGAAAAGGCTCCAGAATTTATTCCTTTTGTTGTTGTTTATGAAATTCAGGATATTCTTTTGGATATTCTATTCGCTGGTGTGTCAGAATGAAAATTCTCAGAAAACCAAAACCATTTGAAAGTTCAGCCCAGGTTTGGAAAATCTCACAAACAAAACCAGCCTCAACAGTCAGGAAACAAGTGCTTTGTTATAGCCATGGCTTTGTCAGCCTCAGTTTCAAGGAGATTTGGGTTTTTTTTCTTATAGAGAACTCAACAGTCACCATATACCATCTATGTGGAACCAAAATTATTTTCTCTGGAAGGGAGTCTGGGAGGTAAAAAAAGTTGGAATCTTTGTTAAAAAGCATTACATATTGTACATAAAAAGTTCCAAAACAGAACAATATATAAAAAGTAGTTCTTGATCTAAATGAATTGTAAAAATCAAGACCAGATGCTCTTTCCCATGATAAATGATCAACGACCAAGCATATCGAGTGTCAAAAGGAAATACATATATAGTTTTTCACAGCACTGAAACCTGTTCCAATTAACAGACATTACGTTTACTCCTAAACCACAGTGAATGAGGCCCAAGTGGAGACTGCTCTTCCCCAAATGAGCCCTTATACACTGCTCAGTCTCATTTTTAATCACATCCTGCAGTTCACACCACAACCAGCCACGCCGCATCATTTCTTACACATAACATTAATATTTATTCAAATTTTCTTGCAAAACTTATCTAGAAATCCGTCAGTCAACAACTTGTCGTGCTTTATGGTTGGTTGTTTTTTTTTTTTTTTCTTCCTGACTATTCACAAAGAGCCTGAGCTCAGAATATGGAATAGCAGGCCTGCTGCCAGCAGACTTCCTGCGCTCCAAGCTTGAAGCATATGGATAAGCTCTTAATACAATACAGAAAGACACTTCTTGAATGTAAGCAGGCAGGACTGGCTTCACACAGAAGTTCAGCACAAGTGTCTAGACTATGAGGAAAGTGCCAGCAGATATAAATCTGGGGATTTATAGTACAGACGGCTGACAGGAGAGGTTTAAGCTGCCCAAATTCCAGAACTGCAGATTGCAGTCAGCACTCGCGTCCATCAGACACAAGAGCACAGGTGGCAGAATGTGACATCTGAGAAGGGTAAATAAATCCCCACATCCACACTCAGCTCTACTGCATCTACAGCTAAACAGGTAACCATTAATACTACGAGATTACTCTGCATATTAAATTACTCTCAAACTGAGGAAAACCAACCCAGAGCACACGGTACATAAAGACAGACTCATGACTTGGAACGTCTGTACGGTTGCTCGGTTTCCGGATAATGATGAACAGCTAAATAAGCTTATGTGACATGATTTAATCTTCCTTTAAAGATTGTTTTATCCAAACTTGGAAAGGTTTTCCATTTGCCTCCATTTATGAAGAATGTTTATTTGCATCTGATTTTTAGTGGTTATGCTGGAGTCAAAAACCTTGACTACACAAAAACACATGCGCATGTCTCCAGTAAAAGTGACAGCCAGCCCCTCGTAGGGCCTGATCTGCTTTTTCAGCTGCCTGTCTGCGAGGACAAAAGCAATGCAAAAGTTGAAGTTAATCATAATGGCTTTCTTAGTGCAAAATTTTAATTGTAACCAAGCAACATTAGAGAGCATACAGTATACATTTGCATCAGGTACCTACAAGACATCCCATGGATTTGGTTTACGTGAGTGCTGAAACTTCTCACAAGAAATTAACTGAGGTGACTATTCCAAAATGGTGCCTTCCTATCTGACTTAAACTGTATTTCTTAATAGAAATAATTCGGTAAACAGATTAAACCACATGCGCACACTTACAAAATAACATTTGTTAACTCACTTTAAAAATTTGCACATGTACCCACCAATTTCAACTCTGATTTCTACTCCCAAAGATCCAAACTACAGCAACACAATCTGGAAAACTGACTCAATGCAAGGACTAGGGGTGCATTCAGTAGGCTTGGACAGAGTCTTTATTGACCAGATTTGGTAGGCTGGGCTTCTGGACTTTTACAAGAGGCAGAAGCAGTTAAAAAAAAAACAAACAAACAAACAAAAAAAACCAACCAAACAAAACAAAACAAAACAAAACCAAAAAAGTCAAATAGCTTTGTGTGGTGCAGAGATTTTTCCCTAGAGTTTCATTATTCTTATTTTAAATGTTGTTTCTTTTGTAGCATTTTATCCTATTAAATATTTGCTGTCCTAAAATACCATTTTAAAAGGATTTGGCAACAAAAGAAATACAAGATCCACTGTGTTTAAATCCATGCTGAGGCGTGTATTGCTCTCATGTTAATGCAGGATTTAATTTCACATGCTTCACTTTATGCCAAGTCAGAGCAAATAAATATCTTGTTCCATTATAATCTGTCCTGGGATTTTTGTTTCTGATGGATCAAAAAAAAAAAACAAACAAACAAACAAAAAAAACCAACCAAACAAAACAAAACAAAACAAAACCAAAAAAAAAAAAAAAAAAAAAAAACCAAAACCAAAAACACCCATACAAAGAAATCAGTGAAATCAGAGTCCGAAGCAAAGCTTTGACACTTTGTGAGGATTCCTGCAGCTACAGCTATGCAGGGGCTGGAAAAATCCTGGCCGAAGTCCCTGTGCAGAGACAATGTACACTGACAGGAAAGCAGCTTCATCTACCCAGAAAACCTGATAAAGACCAACAAAAGCCCTCTTTGAAAACCTCTCTTTGTCTGCGCAGAAATTTTCTCCACACTGATACGTAGCATTGACGGAGTCTGAGCAAGTCTGCAACAAGAACCCAGGTCTGAACAAGGGCACAAATTCACAACTCCCCCTAAATTTCCCTTGCTCTGTGTACATGCAAATGGTATTTTTCAATTTTCATTTCAGATGTTTTACAGCACTTTGTGCTGCTCCTGTTTTCCTGTATTTATAGTGCTGTTTTCATTCAGAATAAACGCTGAGAAATTAACTTGTTCATACTCTAAGCTTCTGATTTTTCAAGATCCATTTGAATCCTTTCTTCCTATCCCTGCAACACCTTGAAAGGCAATGCCATCCACAGGTTTTACCAGTACTCTCTCAATTCCTCCATCTGGGTTACTAAGCAACCTGTTAACCAGCTCTGCATCCACTGTACAGCACTTCTGATTATGCTACTCCAACTCTTCCGACAAAAATACCACAGGCCACCATACTGAAGTGCTTCTAAAAGCAGTATAGAGAATTTTTCACGTCATTACAAGGCTTTTCTTATCCTTTTACAGCAGCAACTTGTTCAAGACGAGTTAGTAGTGCCAAAGAGAAGGACTGAGATCTTCAGTTCCCACTGGGCAAAGTCTCAATCAAATCAACAGACCACTCCCTTACACAGCCTTTAAAAAAAATTCCTCAGTTTCATGGATTAATCAAGTCGAGGTTTACATAATACCAAAAAAAAGCCAACTTTTTTTAGTGCCTAGGAGCTGGTCTAGCAGGCATCACAGCCATACTCCTCTGACTTACTCCCCTCACACTTTCTCTCAAATGCCAGCAACTAAAACCCCGGCAGAGCCCCCCGTGACTGAAAATACTTCTCAAGTCGGCAAAAATAAATACTTGCATCTCTTTCTCTTTGAAAACGTACACTGATTTAGAATGACACCATTTGGCCTGTGATCACAACTTGTAACTGGCAAGAACTCCCACTGTTATTACTTTTTGGGATAACTGCTACCCACATAGTGCCAGATGGTCCCTTCCACCTCTGCTGAGGAGGTGGAGCAGCACTGCCTGCTGTCAGCATTACAGCTTCTTCATTTTCTCTAAATCAAGACAGAGATGATATTACCAGTCTGAAGAGAAAGAGGGTGGGCACACATAGCTCCATTAAAGTTTCAACCTTCAACGGACAACAGTCCTTTCTTTCATGGTGCCTGTTACACTAAATCCCCACTCCTGAAGACAAGAAAACAAGGGATGTCACGACCCCCATGCAGGTATTAACCAAAGGCTGGTGCCAATGAAAAGCTGCTCAGAAAAATTTCAATCAAACATAGATATTCTAACGGTGAAGCTGAGTATCTCATACTAATGACTGTGTCAAGCAGCAGGAAACTGAGCTGGGGTCCTCCAGTCAAGTCTTACACTGAAAATTAGACAGGAAAATCATTTGAGTAAGAGGAGAAAAACCTGTTAAGTAAGAAAATGGGGGATTTGTCCCTCCATAAAATATAAATTATCTATTAAACTAAGATTATGTAGAACTGCAAAGGCTGCTGGGAAAGACAATCAGCATTAGACCCCAACTTACACAGAAAGTAACAGATCAAACAGCACACAGCTACACACACAGAATACCTGCCAGACCCCAGATCATTTTGCAAATATCCTTAAAAATAAAGTCACATGAAGAACACCAGGGCCTGCAAGCTGGGATAAGCCAGCAAAATCTGCAGGCACAAGCATTTATTTGGATCATTCAAATCACAATATCCACTTGCATTTGCACGTCTCCACAGGCTCAGTTTAACAACTCTCGTAAAAGTCACACGCGCATACACACATCCTTCCATCTCTCTTCTCCAAGCATCACTGATTTCTAAAAATCTATCCTCACTATTTTACTTTGGTTTTCCCTGTCTCAGAACTCTTCCATATTCTAGTCCATAAAATCTCCGAGGGATAGAAAGTTGTTTATCTGTTTGCCTGCTAATCTGCCCTTTGCTGAAGACTTTCCTCTAGAGCACTTGCAGGAACAGCCTGGCTAAGCCTATCCCAATTATCTACTCAGTCACTGACCCCTTCTGCTCCCAGATCTGCACTAGACACTGAGCAGAGCTGAGACAGGGAACCAGGAATGTGCCTGCTCTGAAGGAGCCTGGAGAAACAGGAGTAGCACAGGGGTATTAGGCCTGAAAAGACAACACTTTTTTGACCAATTTCAAATTCCAAGCACCATAGATACATAAACAAATGCTGCCATCCCCCAGTCCTGGCGAACTACAGAACGTACAGGCTTTCCCACTGGTATCTCTCAGCATTACAAACGTGGAACTCATTTCTACAAAAGCACTTTGTACCTTTATCTTCTTGTTAGTAGGCCTCTTCACACCACTATCTGGAACATTAAGGGCACCCTACTATCAAAAATAATTTCTAGACAGAGTAATCCTACACGAGACAATGGAAGATAAGGCAAAAGGGAAAATCATCTGTTATTAAAGAGGTAAATAAAAGGACCGACCACAGGAATGTGCACACTTCACCGTTCAGCACACTCTGGTTGCACATCGCTCCTTTACTTTCTTCTATTTCTTCATTGAAAATGCCAACTTTAGGAGATCCAACCCAAGAAGGCAAAATAGCAGAAGCTCACTGTTATTGATGGAAAAAGGCAGCACCAGAACCTCCTGTCCCAGACCGGTGGGGCAAAACAGGACTGTTAACTCTGCTTAATCAGCTCTACCAGTGAGCAATTTCAGGGCAAGAACACCAGGAGGAAGGCAGTAAAATGTGATTATTCTTTTTACCTTACACCCAGACATCTGGTTCAGCACAGCTGAGAGACCACCAGCTTTCAGCAGCAATCGCCGGCTGGATGATGGGACAGGGCAGGCAAAACTTCCTCGAAGAGCAGGAAATAGGAGCCCTATTTCCTTTTGTGTTGCTTCTCTAAAATAATAAAGCCAATAAGCAATATTCCATCTAACAAATGCAGAAAGAATCTAAATGCTCCAACATTTTTACGTCCAGATACAAGACCAGGAATCAATTCACATTTGTTCCTCTTCGGTGTCTTCTCCCAGTTTTCCTGGTATTTTTTCCTTGACTTCATTGGAAATAGTGTTTCATAACCTCAGCCAGATGCCAGCCCACTGGAAATGCTAAGCATGGCATCAGAGCCCATCAATACAGTAGTTATATTACTACCAATATTTAAGCCGACTGTTAAAACACTGACCACAGGATCGAGCTCAATGAGCTCCACTCTCCACAATTCAAGGACAGAAAATTCACCTCCAAGGAAGTCCAGATTACCACAAGGTGACTGGCAGAACAGAAGAGACCATAATTGTTTCCACGTTACAGATATTAGGACACTTTCAAGAATATCAGTTAATGCTTTTCAGCCTATTAGAGGTAATGCACAACTGCTTTCTGAACCACCAACACTATAAATATTCAAACTGTCATTCTGAAAGATATTTCACACTGTCTTTAATTTTGGTATTTTTCGTATGCACTGATGGTTTCTCCGTTTCATATGTGCTCATCATGTTTCTCATCCAAACCATGAGGGAAACACGAATTTTTAAGAAAGACACCTGAAGAGAACACAACAAAGGCAAGAAACCATTCACACCCATATAAAAGCCTCACTCATTAAGGCATATAAAAAATATAAATTGCAGCAGAGATGTTTCCTACTGATTGCTTTATAAAAGCATTTTGCTTAAATAATCTGAATTTCAGAAAAAATCTGAATTTCAGAAAATAATCTGAAAATCAGAAAAACAGCAGCAATCTGTCAAATATTATTGTACCTGCCATGGAAATCGTACAGGCATGAAGGGGAAAACCAAATAAACACCCAAAATACTTAAAAGTAAGTAAGTAAACAGGAAGCTCCCCATCATAAAATACAAATTAACCATCTCTTTTCTCACACTTCTTAATTAATAAGAAATACTCAGTGTGATTTGTACTGCAAATAATGATTCACCTATCCAAAATACTTCTTTCATTAATGAGATGACTACAGATCTTAAATTTGAGATCACTACAATTCAACCATAATTAGCAATTACAGCCGATATAAGTAAAAATAAGACAATTGAAAATTCACCAAGAAAGTGAGGAACTGGGAGAAAAGCAATGCATTTACCCTATTCATTGTTATTTGGGAACTTCTCCTCAACTGTCAAGCTATTCTATATTTTAATCTTAAAAATATTCCCTGCAGATGAGGGTAAAAGATGTAGTTCAACTAGTCAGCTGAATTTCATTAGTGGTGTGATATGAGCTTCAGGTTTTAAGTATTACACACTGGAAATCTGCAAAGGGTCACTGATCTCTGAAAACCAAGTCAGCTATTCCAATGGCAAAAAACCAGAACATACGGAAATCTGGATGTAAAGACAAGTAATTCCAAATGACGAGCAGACCTCTGCTGTCTCACATGCAACCTGCTCTAAAAGAAATGATCACAAATGTACAAATTAAAAACTTGAGGAAAGAGCAGCAAGAAGGCTTGTCTCCATTCTTCTAAGCTCTGGGAAGGCCGGGATAATGGCAGACACGCTTTCGGTATTTGCATACGCTCGCAGCACAGCGAAGAACAAACACAGCTTTGAGCCTGCTCCGCTTTGATCAGCACAGTAAGGTCACAAATGCTCATCAGATGACTTTTCTGTAACTTCTGTGAAATGGGGCACCATGAATGGAACTGCTTGTGGTGCAAGAAAGGATCATTCATCTGTCCCAGGACCTCCACTCCGGACATACCACTTGATTCCTTCTCATTAAGTACAAGTGAACAACTAATGAGCAACAAGTTGCTCCAAGACTCTGAAGTTATGTGTCTGAAAGATCTCTAACAACAAATCCCTCCCCAGCCAAACAGCAAAATTAACAGCAAGCCTGCCCTCACCCTGCAGAGCTCCCAGTCTGCTCAGGAAGATGCTCCCTCAATCACAAATATGTTCTTTTCATAAAGGACAAATAAATAACAAATACTGGTAAGAGCTGAAATGCTAGCATGCATGATTCATCACTCTCTTCATTAGTGATGCCAGTTCAAGAGACAACAGCACTCTCCCAGATTACTCCCCTGCCATTAGCTCACACAACATCGCTCCTCAGCAGCACCAGGGCTCCGGCAGCATGCAGAGACCTGCCCGTATAGGAATAGTAACATGAACTCACTGGGATCCTGTATGTTCCTCAAGTATCTACATGTGCCTCTGCCAAATTGGCTCTTAAGAATTCCTACCTCAGGTTACTTCTTCAGTAAAGCTAAATAATCCTCATCTTTACAAAGCAACAAGCTGGGTGGGAGAGGAAGAGGGCAAAAAGCACAACATTTTTAGTAAATAAGCCCTCCACTCAGAGCAGGAAAAAGCATCACCGCCTTCAAGTTAAAACGAAGGTGCCATTCTGGGCTGGAGCTAATTTTCTTCGCAGTAGCTCACACAGGGCCATGTTTTGGTTGAAGACTTGAACTACAAGAGTCAAAAACAACCAGTGGGTTCAGTTCTGTTACCACTGACAACCATGGTGACCTCCCAAAGCCCTTGCTGGTAATGTCACCGTGTCCTGTGTCACCACAGAGCTTCGCACGTCCTATTGACGCTGAAAGAACTTCTAGAGGTTGGCACATATTTATCACATTGGAAACAAAGCACAGGACAACCTGAAATTACTGATCGGGTTGACTGCGAGGGTTATAACCAACGATGTAACAAAGGCCGCGAGACCATCAGTGTTTGTGTAGCACTAAACAGAAACCCTTCACTCCCTGTACACCAAAAGGTGCCATTTTAAGGCTTTGTGCAATACTCCGGACACAAATTCCCAGCTGGCATCAACCACGCAGAGAGCTCAGGGCTGCCATAAAGGATAGATCCGGCCACTCTATTTCCTACTCCTGCATCCTCCTCCTGCCACTTTCACGTTCCACAGGTCAAACTCAGTTTGTCAATCCAGCAAGAAATGAACTCCACAAAATAAATAGTTGTCATTCGCACAACAGCCGCTCAAAAGCTCAACACAGCACAAGACAGAGGGTCCCCAACACTGCGGGTGGGAGAACAAGGATGAGAGGTTACTGATTCGGCACAACTTCTTAAAATCTGCCTAACCTCGTCAAGAAATGACACTCAAAGCCCTTTGCTTGTCTGGATGTCAAAGAAAATTATCTTGTCAAAGGAAGTAACCATTGTGCTCTAAAGAAAATTCATCCTCAAAAGTTGAAAGACTCAATGCTTATACATGAAAAAGACAAGAAATAAGGATTGTGTTTTTGAAAAAATTTAAAAGCAGAAGATTTTTTTTAACATTGCAAAACATGGGATTACAGGTGTTACCAGGCTCTCAGCTGATCTCACATTTAACCACCTCTAGAAAAGGCAAACATTGATAAAACATAAGGAAGGACATAAGCCTTCTCTTTTTCTAATGAGAAAAACCATGCACAAATTTGGGAAAGTCACAAGTCCATTTTTTTTGTTGTACCAAGGGGTTGTTTTAGTTTTCTGGCTTCCTTCCTATTGTTTTTCTTTTGCTGTCTAACAAAAAAGTAAGATATACTACTACAAATCTTAATGAGCATTCTGAAATTAAACAAAATACAAGATTATAAACTAATGAATACATAGATTTATACTTAAGATACTTAAGAGTGTCACAAGCAGGCCTGGCATTAAAGTGTTCTTCTGGAAATATATATAAACCCAAACCTGCAGACCTCAGAGTGCATAATGCTGTGCACGATACACATTTGGGCCTTATACCATTTGCATTTGTGGTCATTAATATTAATGAGTGAGAATTTGCAAGCAGGAGGTCAGGGATGCTTGTCTGTAATGTACTAAAAAATTCATCTTGTAAAAATTTCCTGCACGTAACAGGTGTGCACATGGATTTCTCACCATCAACATACATATCACTGGTATTTCAAAAGGTTTAACTGAAAGTAAAGCTAGCGTATGCAACCTGAAATTTAAAACAACCCGGAAGCACACAACAGGATCACGGGAAAACCAATGGAAAAGACAGAAAGACGAGAACAAGAGAGGAATTGCTACAATGCAATCAATACTGATAAGGAGCTTATTTTATAAAATTATATTAGTCATCCAGTTACCTTGAATATATAACCAGTAATTCACATTGTAATTACAAGTCTACACTGCAGGCCAGTATGCTCCAATATTCTATGGCCACAACAGAGATCCAAACAGGATACAACCCTGCCACGCCAATGAAATTGGGGTAAATTTGGAGAACACCATCTTTCACGATGCCCTTAGGACGAGTTACTATAAAAAAAAAGCACAACTCTAAGTAGTTTGTTTATTTTCTTAGAAGCCCCAGAGTCATAAAAGCCACAGACCTCAAACTGGCTAAGATAGTCTTTGCCTAAACATTACCGCTCTCTTTCCACCAACAGTTTGTTTGCAGAGCCAAAAAAATGAGATTTTGATTATGGCAAGTGGCAGTATATTGTATTTTCTTCATTCAACCACGGGTCTATCATGCATTTCCTAGGTAAACATTCCTCCACACCAACTGCCCATAATCTAAGGTGTCTCTCACCACGCAGCAAAAAGCCTCATGTGACTGTAGCCAGCAAATCCTCTTCAGAACATTCTCACCAAATGGCACTTATTACACCAGCTCATTTTTCCTTTTTAATTCACACCTTAGGAATGGATGTTCCCAGGTGCAGGTTTGGAATTTAAGTTCTGAGGATTAAGTAAGAAAAATAGGCAACACCCAACCTTTAGCATTTTGCGGGAATCATTCCACGCTCTAGCCTGAGCAATGCTGCTGGCAGGATCTCCTGGCCATGTTGTTGCTCTCCACGGCACGTTCGCCGTATTTCTTCTTCTCCTCCTAATCCAACATTAATTTGCCTTTGCTTCCATACCGTAGCTATGTTGCACTCTCCAGCAGTGCTAATTAGCCTCCATAATTTATTTAAATTCTCCAGATACTTCATTTTCGTTGCACTAATATCACCTGTATAAAAGTCTAAAACCCACACTGGTTCATCATTGTCTAAACCAGCTCACCAACACTAGCTCCGGAACTTCCCAACACAAACGGGGATGAGAATCCACCTTTTTCTTCCAAAACACCCATCTGAGCGCCGTCTGCCTCATCATCTCGCACTGCTTTTTTGCATTTTAGCCCCCAACAACCAACCCACGCCTGTAACGGAGAGACAGCGTGTGTCATTAGGCTCCACACGCCTTACTCACTGCTCAGAGGGCGCAGAGGGAGGGGGTTTAACCCTCCCGGTGCCCGCAGCAGCGGGGGCGAGGGCGGCGTGTTCGCCTCACGTGTGCGGTACCTGCGGCACCTCCCGCGAAACACGGGGCGAGGAAAACGGCCTCCCCC